>NC_062216.1:61285309-61590335 GCF_902686445.1 Sciurus carolinensis | reverse complement strand
TGATGGTCAGAATCATTTACTAATTACTTATATTAAAGATCATTGTAAGTCACATGCATGGATATGTAGCATTGTTCTTCAGGAACTTATTAGTTAAATAAGTAGGACAATGTAAAGGAACAAAATGGACTTATTTTCACCTGACTGTATGTTAACTATAGTAAAGAATGTATTAAATGAACTTTCTGTGTAAGTGTAAATAATCATATTAATTTTGGGAAATTTTGGTTATTCTCATAAAGTAGGACTCTTACAAGACTTAGGCTTCATCACTGATACATGAAAATTTTAAAAATATTTTGTAGGTGGAAAGTATATATGAGTATTTTGATACATGTTTTCCTCTGTTTTCTTGTATTACATACAGGCATACTTTTTCCAAATCTCTTTCGTTTTCTATCTACAGTTATTAAAGTCAAGAAGTAAAATAACTTTAAATTTTTTAGTAATAAATTATCTTGATTGTTTTGAGCTTTCTTGGTCACACATGAATTTTTCAGCCAAAGGATAGATGGTGAAAGTCTCTTGGGTAGGAATAACATAACTCCATTGTACTGTGCAATGAGAATTTTGATCAGATAGGTAGTTAAGTTTACCTAACTAAATTGGTTTTTGTTTAGATGTAGGTTAACTAAATTTGGGTAATTAGATTGAATTTTAGGTAAATAAATTTTTATTTTATCTGTAGACTTCATTTGTGATACTAGTGTAATTTCTGATTACCATTAATTATAAGTTAATTAAATTATAAATTATGGATTGGTATATTTCTTGTTATGGTGAATTCTAGATGTTAGATCTTAGAAATTTAGCTGATTCCAAAACATCAGTTTTTTGCAGTGCTAGTAAAGACTGAACCACAACAAAATTCTAATACTTCAGTAGTAATCAAGATATTCACCTGGAGTCATCACTGATACCCAGAGGACCAAATTGGGTTGAAATTAAAAAGTAACCTCTGAAACCTACCACTATATTCTTTAAAAGAAACCAATGAAATAAACTCCTTCTTCCTCTTATTTAATATATTTCTATTTGAACATAAATGCCCATTTTGTTTTATTTTAAGATCTTTTACTGCCAGAACCCCATGCAAAGCATATTATTTGCCTCAAGACCTACTTTGGCCATAACAGTTTTAAACCGTGAGTATACTCTCAATTAACTAACTGAAATACTTAGTATTTTCTTCACAAAGAACAAAAAGGTAAATAACCCATTCATTTAACAGTACCGGCACAACTTCTCTGTAGTCATGCATGCCACACTATATTTCTTATATGTAACTATACAATTATTTCAACGTAGTATTTATATAAAACTTATTTCTGAAAATTGGTTTTATAAGTAAGGAAAAATAATTTTTGTTTTAACTAAATGCTTCTGTTTAGAAACTAGCTTAAATATATTAAAAAGTGAAATTTCATTTAATGCTGATTTTTTTCCATTAAATAAATATTTGTGTGCCTTTTTTGTGCATATTTTCCATAGTATGCTAATGTAATAGAAGTTCATAAGACAATATTTTAAAGAACAGTGGCAGTTTTATCTGTTTTAATATACTCAAATGTATTCACATCTAACAGGCACATTTTTACAAATAAAAAGATGAATAAAAGTGAGAATAAGTAAATTTGAATAAAAGTATTAAGAGTATAAAAATGTGGACTATATTCTTCCAGTTTTGAGAATTTGCAGAAGAATCTATTGAAGCATTTTTTTCCTTAAAATATTTTTATTTAAATATATCCTACATACAGAAAAGTACACATAGGTGTACAGATCAGTGAATTATATTAAAATTTTTTTTAGTTGTAGATGGATATGATTCCTTTATTTATTTATTTATTTATTTTACGTGGTGCAGAGGATCGAACCCAGTGCCTCACAGGTGCTAGGCAAGTGCTCTACCACTGAGCTACAACTCCAGCTCCAGTTCAGTGAATTTTGATGAACTGGGTACCTTGTGTAACTAGCACTTAGATAAGAATAGGTCATTATCAGCATAGCAGAAGACTAGCTCTCCAATTGTTTTTTCCCTTGACATTTTCCTAAGAAAAATTTCTAAGATACAGTAAGTTGAAAGGATTATTATTGTTATTACTACTACTACTGTGGACATGTGCATATCCACCACCTAGATTCTACAGTTAACACTTTAGTTGTTTTATCACATATCTATTTATCCATCTCTCTACCCATTCATTACTCCATCTAAGTTTTAAAATGTGTCTCAGGGTCAACTGTGGACACCATTATACTTCTCCCAAAGTACTTCAGAGTATAAATCTTTGATATAGTATTTATTTACAGTTTTTGGCGTGAAATTTACACATAAGGGAGTGTATAAACCTTCAATGTATGTTTGCAAATCTCAAGTGTACACACCCACATCCATATAACATAAGTCTTTTTTAAGATAGAGAACACTATCACCATGAAGTTCTGTCATTTTAAACCTGAAACATTTGTTTTAAGCATTGATTCTTTTGACTATCTAGTATAAAGCTTGGAGTTTATTTTATATTTTGTATATATGTAACAAAATTTAATACATATACCAAATGGAAACTTGTGGTTCTTCACTCAGCTTGAATGGGAAATTGATCAAATGAAGTTCTTTGTTTTAAAGCTCCAGGTTTTGAACATAATTATACATGAAGCTCAAAACTATAAAAGAAATTTTATTAACAGAAGTAAAAATTTAATAGGTTTAACTTATCCATTGAATTTCTTATTAATAATATAGCTTTATGCTTTTTACCTTCAAGGGTTCAGTGGAAAGTTATTCATTCTGTATTGGAAGAAAGAAGAGATAATGTTGTTGTCATGGCAACTGGTAAGTTATACTAAGCGAGTAAACTATCTTTTAAAAAATAAAACTTGAAGGTTTAAAAATGTTTAATTTCTCACTAAACTCTCAAAATACAAATAAAACTGCTGTAAAATATATAAGGCTGGGTACAGGGGATAGATGCTCAAATTTATGCATGAACAGTCTGAGGAAGATGGAATGTTAATACTTACCATTCAGCTATACAAGTGTATTGTAAGAAGAAAATTAAAGTTTCAAGGATTTATTTTAATTTCTGTGAGTGTATTATTTTTATTTTAAGGATACGGAAAAAGTTTGTGTTTCCAGTACCCACCTGTTTACATAGGCAAGATTGGCATTGTCATCTCACCTCTTATTTCTTTGATGGAAGACCAAGTGCTCCAGCTGGAGTAAGTAATGTTTGCATTGCCACATCATTGCCCTCTTCTTTTATTCTATGAGAAGAATTCTGATTTATCATGTATGTTAAAATTTAGTTCACACTAATGCATTTCTAAAAGTGCTTGCTTTATTTTTATTTATTTATTTATTTTTGGGGTACCAGGGATTGAACTTGGGGGCACTTGACTACTGTGCTACATCCCTGTTGTGTTTTGTATTTTATTTAGAGACAGGGTGTTACTGAGTTGCTTAGCACCTCACTTTTTGCTGAAGCTGACTTTGAACTCTTGATCCTCCTGCCTCAGCTTCCTGAGCTGTTGGGATTACAGGTGTGTGCCACCATGCCTGACTTTCTATCTTTATTAATAATAAGTGAAATGACACTTTGGAAGAAGGGCTTATCTTTTTTTAAGGAACAAACTCCACCACTGAGCTTACATCTCCAGCCTTGATTTTCTTTATTGAGTTCTCTATAATTCAAGGCTATCAGGTGGCTCTGCTAAAACTTTCTGAAAAAGCATTATTACATTATGCCAGTTTATATTGACTATTTCAAAATTCTTTTCTAGTTCCGTTACCCATATTCTTTAGCTTGGCATGAAGTATGTATGTAGAAGTATATTTTTTAATCTATGAAAACCTTTTCCATCTTCTTCAACCTGAGCTTTCAATCTTTTTTAAAGACTCGCTTTAACAACTGCTTTCTGATGTGGCCCTTGAAAAACTTTATCAAGTTAGTGAGATACAAAAAGGGAGAAGATTTCCTTTTGGTTTTTAAGTTTTAAAAAGCCTAATATGTCTTTTTTTTCCACATTATTTATTGAAGCATTATAGTTGTCATAATGATGGGATCTGTTGTTACATATTTATACATGCACACAATGTAACAATATAATTTGTCCAATATCACTCCCTAGCACTTCCCCCTCCCTCCTCTCCTCTCACCCCTTTGTCCTTTTCCACTACTGATCTCCCTTTGATTTTCATGAGATCTGCCCCCAGCTTTCTTTTCCTTTTTTTCTCTAGCTTCTACATATGGGAGAAAACATATGACCCTTGATCTTCTGAATTTGACTTACTTTGCTTACCTTAATGGTCTCTAGTTCTATCTACTTTCCTGTAAATGATATGAGTCCATTTGTATGTATGCCACATTTTCTTTATTCATCCATTGATAGTTCCATAATTTGGCTATTATCAATTTTGCTGCTATAAAAATGGGTGTGTTTATATATCACTATAGTATGATGACTTTAATTCTTAAGGATAAATGCTGAGGAGTAGTATAGCGGGTCAGATGGGGGTTTCGTGCCTAGCCTTTTTTTTTTTCTTTTTTTTTGGTGGAGTGCGGTAGTGGGGATTGAACTCAGAGGCACTTAATCACTGAGCCACATCGCCAGCCCTATTTTGTATTTTATTTAGAGACAGGGTCTCACTGAGTGGCTTAGTGCCTCACTGTTGTTGAGACTGGCTTTGAACTTGCGGTCCTCCTGTCAGCCTCCCTCACCACTGTAATTACAGGCATGCCTAGTCTTTTGAGGAACTTCCATACTGATTTCCATAGTGGTTGTACTAATTTAGTCCCACCACAAAAAGGGAGATTTCAAATGAAGAGTAACATGTTATTATATTTTTTAAATTCCTTCTCACTTAAGAATGATGTTGATATTTGTAGTGTATACATTGGTCCAGAATATTTGTCTTTCTTCTTATAGAATGTCCAACATTCCAGCCTGTTTTCTTGGATCAGCACAATCAAAAAATGTTCTTGAAGATATTAAATTGTGAGTAATTTATATGATTTCTAATCATGTGGTCAGTTTTCTGTGATATATGGGAGATTTTGTACACACATAAAATTTATTGAATCCATGAGTAAAATGACCATGATTTTAAGATGTACTTTTTTTATAGTTCATTTGAAGAATTATTAATTTTAAAATCTTCAAAACTTAAACATATGTTATTCTTAGTTCTTAGATTAGCATTGAATTATCAAATTTTGATTTTGAAAGAGAACTTGGAGAGTATCTAGATTTGTCTCATTTTACAGATGAGAAAACTGAAGCCCAGAGGTAAATCATTTGCCACTCAATGAATTTATGGTTGAAAAGGGACTGGATTCTAGGTCTTCTTGTCCCACTATTTCTATCATAATTAATTCCTAAGAAGAATATCATCTCAGATATACACAAAAACGTGTATATATTAATATATGTATATACAAATATACATTCATATACATGTATATTTACTGAGTAACCCAAACACCATCAAGATAATAGAATGTTACCGTTAATCTGGAAGGTTTCTTCATGTCCCTTCCTAGTCAGTCTTTCTCATCTTGTATCCTGGGACAAAGCACTGTTCTAATTTTCCCTACCACAGTTTAATTTTATCTTCTTTAGAATTTCATGTAATTGGAATCACACAATATGAAGTCTTGTGTAACATTTTTTCATTCAGCATAATGTTCTTGTGATTTCCTTTATATTGTTGCATGTGGCAGTAGTGTTTTAAAAAAAATTTCTGAATTAGGTCTGGGGTTGTAGGTCAACGATAGAGCACTTGCCTCAAATGTATGAGGCACTGGGTTTGATCCTCAGCATCACATAAATAAATAAAATAAAGGCATTGTGTCCATCTACAACTAAAAAAACAAAAAATTTTAAAAAATTCTGAGTTATATCTCATTCTACAAAAAAAAATTTGTTTTTTATGTTTCCTCATTGATGGATTTCTAGGGTATTTCTGGTTTTGTGCTATGAATCATAAAGCTAATTAAAACATTGTTATAATAGTCATTTGTGAACATCTGTTTTATTTTTAAAAACATTTTAATTAACTTTATTGAGATATAATTTATATATAATAAATTTTACCTTCTGAAACTATATAACTAGACAAGTTTGATGTATTTATATACCTACAAAATCCTCATCACAATTCATATAATAAACATATTCATTACATGCAAAGTTTACTTATACCTTTTTTAATCCATTCCTTCCTATCTCTGCCTTCCCTACTCTAGTCATCAAGTAACCTTTGATCTGCTGTCACTATTAATTAGTTTGCATTTTCTAAAATGTATATAAATAAGAGTCAGCCATACATCTGTGCTCTTTTTAGTCTGGTTTAGATAATGCAGCATAATTATTTTGAGATTTATGTATACATTAACATTTATTAATAGCTAATTCCTTTTATTATCAAGTATATTACATTATATGGATATGTTGCAATCTGTCCATTCACCTGTTGATAAATATTTGGATTGTTTCCATTTTTTTTGTAATATAATTTTTTTTTAAATTTATGTAATCATAAATTTACATAGGGTAATGTTGTTTGATTCATTCTTTTTTCCCTTCCCCCCACCCTCCCACCCCTCTTTTCCCATTATACAGTCCTTACTTCCTCCATTTTTGCCCCCCTCCCTAATCCTAACTCTAACCCTAACACTCACCCCTCCCAACCCCCATTATGTGTCATCATCCACTTATTAGTGATATCATTCGTCCTTTACTTTTTTGAGATTGGCTTATCTTACTTAGCATGATATTCTCCAATTTCATCCATTTGCCTGCAAAATGCCATAATTTTATCATTCTTTATGACTGAGTAATATTCCATTGTATATATATACCAGTTTCTTATCCATTCATCAATTGAAGGACATCTAGGTTGGTTCCACAATCTGGATATTGTGAATTCATGAGCAGCTATGAACGTTGATTTGGCTGTATCTCTGTAGTATGTTGATTTTAAGTCTTTTGGGTATAGGCCAAGGAGTGGGATAGCTGGATCAAATGGTGGTTCCATTCCAAGTTTTCTAAGGAGTCTCCACACTGCTTTCCAGAGTGGCTGCATTAATTTGCAGCCCCACCAGCAATGTATGAGTGTACCTTTCTCCCCACATCCTCGCCAACACCTGTTGTTGCTTGTATTTTTGATAATCACCATTCTAATTGGGGTGAGATGGAATCTTAGTGTAGTTTTGATTTGCATTTCTCTTATTACTAGAGATGTGGAACATTTTTTGATATATCTGTTGATTGCTTGTAGATCTTCTGTGAAGTGTCTGTTCATTTCCTTAGCCCATTTGTCGATTGGGTTATTTGCATTCTTGGTGTAGAGTTTTTTGAGTTCTTCATAGATTCTGGAGATTAGTGCTCTATCTGAAATATGATTGGCAGAGATTTTCTCCCACTCTGTAGGCTCTTTCTTCGCATTGCTGTTAGTTTCCTTGCTGAGAGAAAGCTTTTTAGTTTGAATGTATCCCAGTTATTGATTCTTGCTTTTATTTCTTGTGCTATGGGAGTCCTGTTGAGGAAGTTTGGTCCTAAGCTGACATGTTGAAGATCTGTACCTACTTTTTCTTCTATAATCTGCAGGGTCACTGGTCTGATTCCAAGGTCCTTAATCCATTTTGAGTTTAGTTTCGTGCATGGTGAGAGATATGGGTTTAGTTTCATTCTGTTGCATATGGATTTCCAATTTTCTCAGCACCATTTGTTGAAGAGGCTATCTTTCTCCATTGCATATTTTTGGAACCTTTGTCTAGTATGAGAAAATTGTATTTATTTGGGTTTGTGTCCATGTCCTCTATTCTGTACCATTGATCTACCTGTCTATTTTGGAACCAATACCATGCCGTTTTTGTTACTATTACTTTGTAGTATAGTTGAAGTTCTGGTATTGCGATACCCCCAGCTTCATTTTTCCTGCAAAGGATTGCTTTATCTATTCTGGGTTTCTTTTTCTTCCAGATGAATTTCATGATTGCTTGCTCTATTTCTGTAAGGTACGTCATTGGGATTTTAATTGGAATTGCATTGAATCTGTATAGCACTTTTGGTAGTATGGCCATTTTGACAATATCAATTCTGCCTATCCAAGAACATGGGAGATCTTTCCATCTTCTAAGGTTTTCTTTAATTTCTTTCTTTAGTGTTCTGTAGTTCTCATTGTAGAGGTCTTTCACCTCTTTTGTGAGATTGATTCCCAAGTATTTTATTTTTTTTGAGGCTATTGTGAATGGGGTGGTTTTCCTAATTTTTCTTTCCACAGATTCATCACTTATGTATAAAAATGCATTAGATTTATGAGCATTGATCTTATATCCTGCTACTTTACTGAATTCATTTATGAGTTCTAAAGGTTTTCTGGTGGAATTTTCTGGTTCCTCTAAATATATAATCATATCATCAGCAAATAGGGATAGTTTGAGTTCTTCTTTTCCTATTCATTTCCCTTTAATTTCTTTGATCTGTCTAATTGCTATGGCTAGAGTTTCAAGGACGATATTGAATAGAAGTGGTGAAAGAGGGCATCCCTGCCTTGTTCCAGTTTTTAGGGGGAATGCTTTCAGAATGATATTAGCCTTGTACTTAGCATAGATGGCCTTTACAATGTTAAGGAATGTTCCCACTATCCCTATTTTTCTAGTGTTTTGAGCATGAAGGGGTGCTGTATTTTATCAAATGCTTTTTCTGCATCTATTGAAATAATCATGTGATTCTTGACTTTAAGTCTGTTGATATGGTGAATGACATTTATTGAATTCCTGATGTTGAACCAACCTTGCATCCCTGGGATGAAACTCACTTGATCATGGTGCACTACCTTTTTACTATGTTTTTGTATGCGATTTGCTAAAATTTTGTTGAGAATTTTTGTGTCGATGTTCATTAAGGGTATTTGTCTGAAATTTTCTTTCCTTGATGTTTCTCTGTCTGGTTTAGGTATCAGGGTGATACTGGCTTCATAGAATGAGTTTGGGAGGGTTCCCTCCTCTTCTGTTTCATGGAATACTTTGAGAAGTATTGGAATGAGCTCTTCTTTAAAGGTTTTGTAGAACTCGGCTGAGAACTCATCTGGTCCGGCTTTTGATGACTTCTTCTATTTCATTACTTGAAATCGATCTATTTAAATTGTTTATGTCCTCCTGGTTCAGTTTAGGCAATTCATATGTCTCTAGAAACCTATTGATGTCTTCGAAATTTTCTATTTTGTTGGAGTATAGATTTTTAAAATAGCTTCTAATTATGTTTTGTATTTCAATCGTGTCTGTTGTGATATTTCCTTGTTCCTTCCAAATTTTAGTGATTTGGGTTTTCTCTCATCTTCTCCTTGAAAGTGTGGCTATGGGTTTATCAATTTTGTTTATTTTTTCAAAGAACCAACTATTTATTTTGTCAGTTTTTTGTATTGTTTCTTTCATTTCAGTTTCGTTGAATTTGGCTCTGAGTTTAACCCTTTCCTGTCTTCTACTATTTTTGGTGTTGGTCTGTTCTTTTTCTTTTTTTTTTTTATTGTATACAAATGGGATACATGTTGTTTCTCTACTTGTACATAGAGTCAAGGCATACCATTTGTGTAATCATACGTTTACATAGGGCAATGATGTTTATTTTTTTTTCCTTCCCCCCACCCCTCCCACCCCTCTTTTCCCTCTATACAGTCCATCTTTCCTTCAATCTTACCGCTCTCCTTATCCCTAACCCTAAACCTAACCCTAAACCTAATGCTCACCCCTCCCAACCCCCATTATATGTCCTCATCCGCTTATCAGCGAGATCATTCGTCCTTTAGTTTTTTGAGATTGGCTTATCTCACTTAGCATGATATTCTCCAATTTCATCCATTTGCCTACAAATGCTATAATTTTATCATTCTTCATTGCGGAGTAATATTCCATTGTACATATAATGCCACAGTTTCTTTATCCATTCATCAACTGAAGGGCATCTAGGTTGGTTCCACAATCTGGCTATTTTGAATTGAGCAGCTATGAACATTGATGTGGCTGTATCTCTGGAGTATGCTGATTTTAAGTCCTTTGGGTATAGGCCAAGGAGTGGGATAGCTGGGTCAAATGGTGTTTCCATTCCACGCTTTCTGAGGAATCTCCACACTGCTTTCCAGAGTGGCTGCACTAATTTGCAACCCCACCAGCAATGTATGAGTGTTCCTTTTTCACCACATCCTCGCCAACACCTATTGTTGCTTGTATTCTTGATAATCGCCATTCTAATTGGGGTGAGATGGAATCTTAGGGTAGTTTTGATTTGCATTTCCCTTATTACTAGGTATGTTGAACATTTTTTCATATATCTGTTGATTACTTGTATATCTTCTTCTGTGAAGTGTCTGTTCATTTCCTTAGACCATTTGTTGATTGGATTATTTGTATTCTTGGTGTAGAGTTTTTTGACTTCTTTATAGATTCTGGAAATTAGCGCTCTATCGGAGGTGTGGTTGGCAAAGATATTCTCCCACTCTGTAGGCTCTCTCTTCACATTGCTGATAGTTTCCTTTGCTGAGAGAAAGCTTTTTAGTTTGAATCTATCCCAGTTGTTGATTCTTGCTTTTATTTCTTGTGCTATGGGAGTCCTGTTAAGGAAGTCTGATCCTAAGCCAACAAGTTGAAGATTTGGACCTACTTTTTCTTCTGTAATCTGCAGGGTCTCTGGTCTGATTCCGAGGTCCTTGATCCATTTTGAGTTGAGTTTTGTGTAGGGTGAGAGATAGGGGTTTAGTTTCATTCTATTGCATATGGTTTTCCAGTTTTCCCAGCACCATTTGTTGAAGAGGCTATCTTTTCTCCATTGCATATTGTTGGAACCTTTGTCTAGTATGAGAAAATTGTATTTCTTTGGGTTTGTGTCCATGTCCTCTATTCTGTACCATTGATCTACCTGTCTATTTTGGTACCAATACCATGCCGTTTTTGTTACTATTGCTTTGTAGTAGAGTTGAAGATCTGGTATTGCAATACCCCCTGCTTCGCTCTTGCTACTGAGGATTGCTTTAGCTATTCTAGGTTTTTTATTCTTCCAGATGAATTTCATAATTGCTTGCTCTATTTCTGCAAGGTACATCATTGGGATTTTAATTGGAATTGCATTGAATCTGTATAGCACTTTCGGTAGTATAGCCATTTTGACAATATTAATTCTGCCTATCCAGGAACATGGGAGATCTTTCCATCTTCTAAGGTTTTCTTGAATTTCTTTCTTTAGTGTTCTGTAGTTCTCATTGTAGAGGTCTTTCACTTCTTTTGTGAGATTGATTCCCAAGTATTTTATTTTTTTCGATGCTATTGTGAATGGGGTAGTTTTCGTAATTTCTCTTTCTGAAGATTCATCACTTATGTATAAAAATGCATTAGATTTATGAGCATTGATCTTGTAACCTGCTACTTTACTGAGTTCACTTATGAGTTCTAACAGTTTTCTGGTGGAATTTTCAGGTTCCTCTAAATATATAATCATGTCATCAGCGAACAGGGATAGTTTGAGTTCTTCTTTTCCTATTCGTATCCCTTTAATTTCTTTGGTTTGTCTGATTGCTCTGGCTAGAGTCTCAAGAACGATGTTGAATAGAAGTGGTAAAAGAGGGCATCCCTGCCTTGTTCCAGTTTTTAGGGGGAACGCTTTCAGTTTTTCACCATTTAGAATGATATTAGCCATGGGCTTAGCGTAGATGGCCTTTATAATGTTAAGGAATGTTCCCACTACCCCAATTTTTTCTAGTGTTTTGAGCATGAAGGGATGCTATATTTTATCGAATGCTTTTTCTGCATCTATTGAAATAATCTTGTGATTCTTAACTTTAAGTCTGTTGATATGGTGAATGACATTTATTGATTTCCGAATGTTGAACCAACCTTGCATCCCTGGGATAAAACCCACTTGATCGTGGTGCACTATCTTTTTAATATATATTTGTATGCGATTTGCTAAAATTTTGTTGAGAATTTTTGCGTTGATGTTCATTAAGGATATTGGTCTGAACTTTTCTTTCCTCGATGTGTCTCTGTCTGGTTTAGGTATCAGGGTGATATTGGCTTCATAGAACGAGTTTGGGAGGGTTCCCTCCTCTTCTATTTCATGGAATACTTTGAGGCGTATTGGAATGAGCTCTTCTTTAAAGGTTTTGTAGAACTCGGCTGAGAACCCATCTGGTCCTGGACTTTTCTTTGTTGGTAGGCTTTTGATGACCTCTTCTATTTCATTGCTTGAAATTGGTTTATTTAAGTTGTGTATGTCCTCCTCGTTCAGTTTAGGTAATTCATATGTCTCTAGAAATTTGTTGATGTCTTCGAGGTTTTCTGTTTTGTTGGAGTATAGATTTTCAAAATAGCTTCTAATTATGTTTTGTATTTCACTCGTGTCTGTTGTGATGTTTCCTTGTTCATTCCGAATTTTAGTAATTTGAGTTTTCTCCCTCTTTCTCTTTGTTAGTGTGGCTAAGGGTTTATCAATTTTATTATTTTTTCAAAGAACCAACTATTTATTTTGTTAAGTTTTCCAATTGTTTCTTTTGTTTCGATTTCGTTGATTTCGGCTCTGATTTTAACTATTTCCTGTCTTCTACTACTTTTGGTATTGGTCTGCTCTTCTTTTTCTAGGGCTTTGAGCTGTAGTGTTAAGTCGTTTATTTGTTGATTTCTACTACTTTTTTTGAATGCGCCCCATGAAATAAATCTTCCTCTAAGTATTGCTTTCATAGTGTCCCAGAGATTTCGATATGATGTGTCTTTGTTCTCGTTTACTTCTAAGAATTTTTTTATTTCCCTCCTGATGTCTTCTGTTATCCATTCATCATATAATAGTGTATTATTTAATCTCCAGGTATTGGAGAAGTTTGTTTTTTATTCTGTCATTTATGTCTAATTTCAATCCATTGTGATCTGATAGAGTACAAGGTAGTATCTCTATCTTCTTGTATTTACTAACAGTAGCTTTGTGGCATAAAATATGGTCTATTTTAGAGAAGGATCCATGTGCTGCTGAGAAGAAAGTGTATTCGTTCTTTGTTGGATGGTATATTCTATATATGTTCGTTAAGTCTAAGTTGTTGTTTGTGTTGTTGAGATCTATAGTTTCTTTATTCAATTTTTGTTTGGACGATCTATCCAGTGGTGAGAGAGGTGTGTTAAAATCGCCTAGTATTATTGTGTTGTGGTCTATTTGATTTCTGGAATTGAGAAGGATTTGTTTGACATACATGGATGAGCCACTGTTCGGGACATAGATATTTATGATTGTTATGTCTTGCTGATTTATACTTCCCTTAAGCAGCATGTAATGTCCTTCTTTATCCCTTCTGACTAGTTTTGGTTTGAAGTCCACATTATCTGAAATGAGGATGGATACTCCAGCTTTTTTGCTGTGTCCGTGTGCATGGTATATTTTTCCCCATTTTTTCACCTTTAGTCTATGGGTGTCTCTTTCTATGAGATGAGTCTCTTGCAGGCAGCATAGTGTTGGATTTTTCTTTTTAATCTAATCTGCCAGTCTGTGTCTTTTGATTGATGAATTCAGGCCATTAACATTCAGGGTTATTATTGTGATATGATTTGTATTCCCAGTCAATTGACTCATATTTGTTTTTGACGTGATTTGGTTTCTCCTTCATTTGGCTAGCGCCTCCTGTTGCTGATTTGCATCGTTGTTTTTCATCTCTTCCTCATGGAATATTTTGTTGAGAATGTTCTGTAATGCTGGCTTTCTTTTTGTAAATTCCTTTAGCTTTTGTTTATCATGGAAGGATCTTATTTCATCGTCATATTTGAAGGTAAGTTTTGCTGGGTATAAGATTCTTGGTTTGCATCCCTTTTCTTTTAGGGCTTGGTATATGTTGTTCCAGGCCCTTCTAGCTTTTAGGGTCTGGATTGAAAAATCTGCTGATATTCTTTTTTTTTTTTTTTTCTTTCTATTGTAAACAAATGGGATACATGTTGTTTCTCTATTTGTACATGGCGTAAAGGCATACCATTTGTGTAATCATAAATTTACATAGGGTAATGTTGTTTGATTCATTCTGCCATTTTTTCCCTTCCCCCCCTCCCCTCCCACCCTTCCCCTCCATCTATACAGTCCTTCCTTCCTCCATTCCTGCCCCCCTCCCTAAACCCAAGTCCAACCCCAACACTAACCCTTCCCACCCCCCATTATGTGTCATCATCCACTTATTAGCGATATCATTCTTCCTTTGGTTTTTTTGAGATTGGCTTATCTCACTTAGCATGATATTCTCCAGTTTCATCCATTTGCCTGCAAATGCCATAATTTTATCATTCTTTATGGCTGAGTAATATTCCATTGTATATATATACCACAGTTTCTTTATCCATTCATCAATTGAAGGACATCTAGGTTGGTTCCACAATCTGGCTATTGTGAACTGAGCAGCTATGAACATTGATGTGGCTGTATCTCTGTAATATGCTGATTTTAAGTCCTTTGGGTATAGGCCAAGGAGTGGGATAGCTGGGTCAAATGGTGGTTCCATTCCAAGTTTTCTAAGGAATCTCCACACTGCTTTCCAGAGTGGCTGCACTAATTTGCAGCCCCACCAGCAATGTAAGAGTGTACCTTTCTCCCCACATCCTCGCCAACACCTGTTGTTGGTTGTATTCTTGATAATTGCCATTCTAATTGGGGTGAGATGGAATCTTAGGGTGGTTTTGATTTGCATTTCTCTTATTACTAGAGATGTTGAACATTTTTCCATATGTTTGTTGATTGCTTGTACATCTTCTTCTGTGAAGTGTCTATTCATTTCCTTAGCCCATTTGTCAATTGGATTATTTACATTCTTGGTGTAGAGTTTTTTGAGTTCTTTATAGATTCTGGAGATTAGCGCTCTATCTGAAGTATGATTGGCAAAGATTTTCTCCCACTCTGTAGGCTCTTTCTTTGCATTGCTGATAGTTTCCTTTGCTGAGAGAAAGCTTTTTAGTTTGAATCTATCCCAGTTATTAATTCTTGCTTTTATTTCTTGTGCTATGGGAGTCCTGTTGAGGAAGTCTGGTCCTAAGCCGACATGTTGAAGCTCTGGACCTACTTTTTCTTCTATAAGATGCAAGTTCTCTGGTCTGATTCCGAGATCCTTAATCCATTTTGAGTTTAGTTTCGTGCATGGTGAGAGATATGGGTTGCTGATATTCTTATTGGTTTCCCTCTGAATGTAATTTGATTCTTTTCTCTCGCAGCCTTTAAAATTCTGTCTTTATTTTGTATGTTAGGTATTTTCATAATAATGTGCCTTGGTGTGGGTCTGTTGTAATTTTGTATGTTTGGAGTTCTATAAGCCTCTTGTACTTGGTTTTCCATTTCATTCTTCAGATTTGGGAAATTTTCTGATATCATTTCATTGAATAGATCGTTCATTCCTTTGGTTTGTTTCTCTAAGCCTTCCTCAATCCCAATAATTCTTAAATTTGGCCTTTTCATGATATCCCATAATTCTTGTAGATTCTGTTCATGATTTCTTACCATCTTCTCTGTTTGGCCAACTTTATTTTCAAGATTAAATAATTTTTCTTCAATGTCTGAGGTTCTGTCTTCCAGGTGTTCTATCCTGTTGGTTATGCTTTTTATGGAGTTCTTAATTTGGTTTATTGTTTCTTTCATTTCAAGTATTTCAGTTTGCTTTTTTTTCAGTATCTCTAACTCTTTATTGAAATGATCTCTTGCTTCCCGTATTTGGTCTTTTAACTGTTGATTGGTGCGATCATTTAATGCCTGCATTTGCTCTTTCATCTCCTCCTCCAATGCCTGCATTTGCTCTTTCATCTCCTCATTAGCTTCCGTGATCGTTTTAATTACGTACATTCTGAACTCCCTTTCTGACATTTCTTCTGCTGTGCTGTCACTGGGTTTTATTGATGTAGTATCTAGGTTTGTTTGGGACATTTTCTTCCCTTGTTTTCTCATATTGGTCAGCTGTCAGTGGGACCCTGAGATATTGCAGTTTTCCGCTATTGGCTTATAGTGTCCTGGTAGATTTCCAGTGTTTCACCTCCCAGCCTTCAGTAGCCTGATGTCTTGGAGGAATCTGATAATGCAGTGCATCCGAAGAAAGCTGCCCCTAGCCCCCTACTGGTTCCAGGATTTGGAGCTGGCTCTGTGCGGAAAGGCTCTCACTGTGGGCCTGCACCGTGCAGCTGGCCATGTGGGAGGAGCCCACTGCTGGAGTGTGGAAGGCTCTAGCTTCCCTGCCTGGCTCTGATAAGCCACCTCTATCTGGCCCTGCCACCCGGTCCGAGCTTTACCCAGTGGGCAGACTCACCTGTGGCTCTATTTCAGTCCGAGTCTCTCAGTGCTTCCCCTTCTTAAATCCTGGGTTCTGGAGCGACTGGGGGTGCAGTCACCCTCTAGGCCACCACCTTGGATCACCCCGTGAAGAGAGCCTGCAGCCGGAATGGGCAGAGCCGCCTGAAGAGGTCTCTGGCTGCCTTGCCCTGATCCCAGAGACTGTTTGCGGATCGAAGCTCTCTGTTGGTTCGGGTGCTTGTGGCTGGTTCTATGTAGAAAACCTCTCACTGGGCGGTCTGGTCTGAGAAGCTAGCCTTGAAAGGCATCTCCCACCGCAGGGGTCCAGGCTACTTGGGGAAGTCTCTGGCTGCCCTATCCTGGTCCCTGAAGCTGCTTGCGTGTCGGAGTACGCTGCGCTGCGCTGGCTCCCGGACTCGGAGCTTGTTCTGGTCAGAAATGCTCTCACTAGTGGGCCCATTCCGTTCCGAGAACCTGGAGAAGCTGGCTGTGTGGGCGGGGCCCACCGCCAGAGTGCCAGGGCTGCCTGTGGAAGGCTCTAGCTGCCCTGCCCGGCTCCGATAAGCCACCTCTATCTGGGCCTGCCACCCAGGCCGAGCTTTACCCAGTGGGCAGACTCACCCATGGGTCTATTTCAGTCCGAGTCTCTCAGTGCCTCCCCTTCTTAACTTCTGTGTTCTGGAACGACTGGGGGTGCAGTCACCCTCTAGGTCGCCATCTTGGATCGCCGGTCTGTTCTTTTTCTACGGCTTTGGGCTGTAGTGTTAGGTAGTTTATTTGTTGATTTTTACTTCTTTTATTGAATGCGCTCCATGAAATAAATTTTCCTCTAAGTACTGCTTTCATACTGTCCCAGAGATTTTGATATGTTTCTTTTGTTCTCAATCACCTCTAAGAATATTTTAATTTCCTTCCTAATATCTTCTGTTATCCATTCATCATATAATAGCATATTGTTTAATCTCCAGGTGTTGGAGTAGTTTCTGTTTTTTACTCTTTCATTTATTTCTAATTTTAATCCATTATGATCTGATAGCATACAAGGTAGTGTCTCTATCTTCTTGTATTTGCTAACATTAGTTTGTGGCATAATATATGGTCTATTTTAGAGAAGGATCCATGTGCTGCTGAGAAGAAAGTGTATTTGCTCTTGGTTGGATGGTATATTCTATAAATGTCTGTTAAGTCTAAATTATTGTTTGTGTTATTGAGATCTATGGTTTCTTTGTTCAATTTTTGTTTGGAAGATCTGTCCAGTGGTGAGAGAGGCATGTTAAAATCACCTAGTATTATTGTATTATGATCTGTTTGGTTTCTGAAATTGAGAAGGATTTGTTTGACATACATGGATGAGCCACTGTTTGGGGCATAGATGTTTATGATTGTTATATCTTGCTGATTTATGGTTCCCTTAAGCAGTATGAAATGTCCTTCTTTATCCCTTCTGACTAACTTTGACTTGAAGTCCACATTATCTGAAATGAGGATGGATACTCCAGCTTTTTTGCTGAGTCCATGTGCATGGTATGTTTTTCCCCATCCTTTCACCTTTAGTCTATGGGTATCTTTTTCTATGAGGTGAGTCTCTTGCAGGCAACATATTGTTGGATCTTTCTTTTTAATCCAATCTGCCAGTCTATGTCTTTTGATTGATGAATTCAGGCCATTAACATTCAGGGTTATTATTGAGTTATGATTTGTATTCCGGGTCCTTTGGCTCATTTTTTAAATTATTATTATTTCTTTGACACGACTTGGTTTCTCCTTTATTTGACAGTTCCTTTAGGATAGTTCTTCCCTTTGCTGATTTACTTCTTTGTTTTTCATCTCTTCCTCATGGAATATTTTGCTGAGAATGTTCTGTAATGTTGGCTTTCTTTTTGTAAATTCTTTCAGTTTTTATCATGGAAGGATTGTATTTCATCGTCAAATTTGATGGTAAGTTTTGCTGGGTATAAGATTCTTGGTTGGCATCCATTTTCTTTCAGGGCTTGAAAAATGTTGTTCCAGGGCCTTCTAGCTTTTAGGGTTTGGATTGAAAAATCTGCTGATATCCGTATTGGTTTCCCCCTGAATGTAATTTTATTTGTTTCTCTTGCAGCCTTTAGAATTCTGTCTTTATTTTGTATGGTAGGTATTTTCATTATAATGTGCATTAGTGTGGGTCTGTTGTAATTTTGTGTATCTGGAGTCCTATAAGCCTGTTGAACTTGATTTTCCATTTCATTCTTCAGATTTGGGAAATTTTCTGATATTATTTCATTGAATAGAGTGTTCATTCCTTTGGTTTGTTTCTCTCTGCCTTCCTCAATCCCAATAATTCTCAAATTTGGCCTTTTCATGATATCTCATAGTTCTTGTAGATTCTGTTCATGATTTCTTACCATCTTCTCTGTTTGGCCAACTTTGTTTTCAAGATTAAATATTTTTCCTCAATATCTGAGGTTCTGTCTTCCAGGTGTTCTATCCTATTGGTTATGCTTTTTATGGAGTTCTTAATTTGGTTTATTGTTTCCTTCATTTCAAGAATTTCTGTTAATTTTTTTTCAATATCTCTAACTCTTTATTGAAATGATCTTTTTCTTCCTGTATATGCTCTTTTAACTGTTGATTGGTGTGATCATTCAATGCCTGCATTTGCTCTTTCATCTTATCATTCAGTGTCTGCATTTGCTCTTTCATCTCATCGTTTGCTTCCCTGATTATTTTAATTATATACATTCTGAACTCCCTTTCTGTCATTTCTTCTGCCACGCTGTCATTGGGTTTATTGATGTAACATCTAGATTTGTATAGGGCATTTCTTCCCTTGTTTTCTCATATTGTTCAGGTATCAGTGGACCGCTAAGATATTGCAGATTTCCTCTATTGACTTATAATGTCCCTGAAGATTTCTAGTATATCCCCTCTTAGCCTTCAGTAGCCTGAAGTCTTGGAGGAAGTTGATAATGTGGTGCTCCACAAGGAAGCTGCCTGTCTAGGGGTGGTGGCCTTCAGGTGGGGTATATTCCCTGCTAGTGGGCAGAAGTGCCTCCACTTGTTGACCAATGGTCATCCAAAGGGGAACTAGGCTGCGGGCTGACGCAAGGCCTGTTTGTGCCTGTGTCTCTGGTTTTACCATCCTTGTGGGAAAACCTCACTCGGCAGGGAAGACTCACCTGGTGGGGAGGTCTGGCTGGTCAGTTCCCCTCCTAGAGGTTCCCCTCAATCCAGAACTACCGCCTGTGCTGGGTAGCCTTCCTCTGCAATGTTCCCAGGGGCCCAGACCTACCTCCTGGGCCTGGGAGCCTCGCCCTTCACAGAGGAGCCTTCTTAGGCTGACCCTCCTCAGAGAAGCTGCCCGCAGTCCTGGAACCTTTGCTCCGCCCCTCAGCTTGTCTCTGTGCAGGTCTTCCACCAAGAAGCCTCCTAGGTCCTGGGACCCTGCTCTGCACCTAATCGGCTATGCGGCTCCTCCTCTGAGCAGCCACCTGGAGCCCCGTACAGTCGCTAGGAGTCCCAGCGACCTGCCACATGCCTCTTCCTCCAGGTAGCCTCCCGGTGTTCCGTGCAGTTGCTTCGAGTCCAAGTGACACGCCGCGCACCTCCTCCTCCTCCAGTGCGGTCACCATGAGTCCAAGCAACTCAGTGTGCACCTCCTCCTCCCGACAGCTGCCTGTAGCCCTGGTGCAGTCACTCCGAGCCCAAGCCACCTGCCGCATGCCTCCTCTTCGGGCAGCCGCCCGGAACTCTGGTGCAGACTCTCCGAGTCCAAGTGACCCCCAGCGCTCCTCCTCCTCCTCCGGGCAGCCCCCCGGTGTTCAGGAGCAGTCGCTCAGAGTCCAAACAACTCACCGCGCGCCTCCTCCTCTGGGCAGCCGCCCGGAGCCCTGGTTTGTTGCCCCGAGTCCCAGCGTTGTGCTGAGTGGCCTCCTCTACAATGCTCCCAGTTGTCTGAGTTCACTGCTCCAGTGGGGGGAGGGGTGTCTCATTGGGCAACTCTACTTCACAAAGTTCCCTGCATTCCAGGACTACCGCCCCATCCGGGACACCTCCCAATGGGAGAGACTTACCAGGCGGCTTTGAGTTAGTCCCAAGTCTCTCAATATCTCCTCTTCTTGAATACTGAGTCCTGGAGCAACATGAAATGCAGCCACCCTCTAGTTCGCCATCTTGAACATCCGGATTGTTTCCATTTTTGAACTGTTACAAATAAATCTTATGAACCTTTGTACATGAATCTTTGTATGAACATATGTTTTCATTTTATTGGTATATACCAAGGAATGAACTGATGGGATCAAGGGACATATATATTTATATATTTTTTTAAACTTTCTTTTTTCTAATTGGGGTTAAATTCATATAACATAAAACTTAACCATTTTAACTATTGTGAAAGTCAGGTGGCTTTTAGTGTTGTATCTATTTCCAGAACATTTTGTCAACCCCAAAGTTACTGCCACACTGATGAAATGGTTACTTCCCTTTGTCCTCTTTTCTACTTCATTCCAGTCACTAGTCTATTTTGTGCTTGTTCTAGACATTTTATGTAAATAAACTCATAGAGTTATGTGGACTTTTGTATCTGACTTCTTTTATTTAGCTTAGTATCATCATTCCTTCCTTTCCTTTTATTTCTGAATAATATTCTATTGTATAGGCATTCCTGTACAATAAACATTTTTTATCCATTCATCAGTGATAGACATTGGGTCGTTTCTGCTTTGGGGCTGTAATGAATAATAGTGCTATGAACATTTACAAATTTTTGTATGAAAGTGTGTTTTTAATTCTTTGTGTTTATGCTTAGGAGTGGAATTGCTGGACCATATGGTGAATCTTTGTTTAACTTTTTAAGAAACTATTGATCTTTTTGACAGTGGTTAAACCATTTTACATTCCCACCAGCTGTTTGAGGGGTCCAGTTCCTCCTTATCCTTTCCGTTTCTTGATGTGATCAGTCTTTAATTTTAGCTTTTTTAATAGTATCTCATTGTGTTTTAAATTTACTTTTCCCTAATTACTAATTATGCATCCTTTCATATACTCATTTGCCATGTGTATGTCTTCTTTGGTAAAACGTCTAATCATTCTTTTTGCCCATTCTTGATTTTTTTTCTCTTTAAAAAATTTATTGATGCATTGTAATTATACCCGTTGGTGGAATCCATTGGTATATAATCATGTACAGAACATAATTTAGTCAATTTTGGTTGTTTCATTCTGTTTTTCTTATTGAGTTTTGATAGTCATTTATATATTCTACATTCAGATCTTTTATTATCCTTTATTTTATTTATATTTTGCACATATCCCCATTTTTTATTGATTTATTATAGTTGTCATAAAGGTGGGATCTGTTGCTACATGTACACAATATAATTTGTCCAATATCACTCCCTTTGTCTCCTCCTCCTTCTTAGTCCTTTTCCCTTACTGATCTCCCTTTGACTTTCCTGAGATCTGTCCCCAAAAGTTTATGGCTTTTCTCTTTACTCTCTTCACAGTTCTTTGGAATAGCAGCAGTTTTTCATTTTGATAAGGTCCAGTTTGTCAATTTGTTCTTCTTATGAATTTTTACTTTTAGTGTTTAATCCAAGAAATCTTTGCTTAGTCTAAGGTCACAAAGATTTTATGTTTCTCTTAAAAGTTTTATAGTTTTAAGTTTTACATTTAGATCTGTGATCCGTATTTTAGTAAATTTTGTATATTGTATAACGTAGTAATTGCAGTTTATTTTTCACACAAGGATATCCATTTGCTTGAGTCTACCTCTTAAAAAGTCTATCCTTTCTCCACTAAATTGACTTTGTACCTGGATCAAAGATAGGTTAACTACATTTGCTGTGGGTTTGTTGCTGCTCTATTCTTTGTTCTGTAGGTCTATTTTTCTTGATTAGTGTTTAGACTATTATAGCTTTATTACATTGAAATCAGGTTGTAGCAAGTTCCTTCAGTCTTCTTCTTTTCTTTCAAAGTTGTTTTGGCTATTTTGGGTTGTTTATATTTCTGTAAGTATTTCAACATTACTTTTTCAACGAAAATACCTGCTGGGATTTTGATTTTTTAGTTTACCTTGAATCTAGAATTAGCTATCTTGATAATTATTTTTATTATTGTTTTACACTGAAGAAACAAGCATATTAGAGCTAACTTGCTAAAGACCACTCAGTTTGTAAAAAATAGAACTAAAAT
Organism: Sciurus carolinensis; assembly: GCF_902686445.1. NCBI lineage: Eukaryota > Metazoa > Chordata > Mammalia > Rodentia > Sciuridae > Sciurus > Sciurus carolinensis. The sequence goes on along the minus strand of NC_062216.1, from coordinate 61,567,871 downwards.
TCCAACCTGGGCAATCTGATATTAGAGCTTGTATTTTCTTTTGTGTCTCCTGCTAGTTAGAATATTATATTAATTTCATGAAGGTAAAGACATATTTGTTGTGTTCCTAATCGATTCCTAATGAAAGTACAATGCGTAGCATGGAATAGTCACTCAGATATTTGTTGGATGAATGAATTAAATATTTTAAAGTTATTTTTATACAGAAAATTATGTTTCATCTTATTTAACTATCTCTGGCTTCATTTGCTAAAATGGAGAAAACACTCTGTAAATATTTTGCCTAAGACCTAGCCTTCATTACAAACACTGTCTTTATGATTCTTTCTGCCTAGAAAAAGAAATTAACTGCCACTAGTTTAAGGAAATACTGAATTTTATATTAGGGGTAATGTCTCTTATGGATCCAACTAAGAAGAAGTTAGCCATCCCCCCTTGGGAAGAGATTGGAATTGGGTATGGAAATACAGAAGGGCTTTCTTTTTATTTGCATATGTGTCTTTGTCATTTTTCTTTCTGAAGAGATTAACTATTCTTGACTTTTCTTGTCACAAAATAGAAAATGGCTGCTCTGCAACTATTTTCTTTTTACAGTTGCACTGACTGACTGTTTCTTGATTAGATCTCCAGATTCTAAGGCAAAAACTTTTGGCTTGACTTTGACACAGTGTCTTTCCAAGGCCCAATAAGGTTTAGACAAGAAAGCATAATACATAGAATAAACATGAAGACTGAGGATTTAATCATAGGAGAGCAGGGATTGTGGGCTGTAGTTCTCAGAGAAGTGGGTGGTATGTGGCTGGGATTACATTGTGAAAAGTTTATTAAGGCTTGATCTTTTAACAAATACTTTAATTTTGGAACTAGACTGATAGAAATCAGGATCTAGCTTTTAATGTCACCTTAGTGCTAAATACTCCCTGATAATCATTTTTTATTAAAAAAAAAGCCCTTTACTTTTTATTTTCTTTATATGTGGTACTGAGAATTGAACCCAGTGCCTCACATGTGCTAGGCAAGCACTCTACCACTAGGCCTCAACCCAACCCCCTGATAAGCATTTTGACACATTTTATTTTGATATGTTGAAGAGAAATCAAAGAATTATTCAGTTTTTTCATAAGTGGTATAATATATTATTTAAAAATTTACAAGACGTTTTGATTTCAAGTAGTAACTCATTGAGATGATTATTTTCTTTATTGTAGTGTATTTCCTTTTCATTTTTCTTTTTCTTTTTTTGTTTTTTACAGAGGAAAATATCAGATTGTATACATGACTCCAGAATTCTGTTCAGGTAATTTGAACCTACTCCAGCAACTTGAGGCAAATATTGGTAAGTGACAGATAGGATCTATGTAAATACCTCCTGAATTGTTACCCTTTGAAGTTGAGCCTTTTAGTAAATACTGGATTTCCCTTCTGATAAGTTTATTTCAAATATTATCTCTTCCAAGGAATCTCTGATTCTGTAACTTGGTGTTTTTCCTGTCAATCTCTTAGAACACTATAATTCCTTTTGCCATAGAAATTGAGTCCCTGTATTATAATTACCTGTTTATGTATCCGTTTTGCTTCTCTAAGACTATAAACTTATTGAGTGAAAAATATCATTCTTGTTTATATTCCCTGAGTGTGGTGCTTGGCACATGGTTACTTAAATATATTATTAAATGAATGTTGACTACTAGGTTCTATGAAATTATAATTTACCTTTTTTCACATTCTAAATATGAATTAAATCAATGCAGTTGTTCTTTACCTTTGTTGTTTGTAAGACTCACCCTTTGAACTATAGAAAAATGTAGGTAACCAACTCTGACCTTGAAAATTCTGATCCAACAAGCTTGGAATGGGGCCTGGCAGCTCGTTGTTCATAGGTGATTCTGATGTATAGCCGAGTTGGAAACCATAGTACTTTTAATTATAAATGAGTATGCTTGATTACAGAAGAACAAAACCCAGAAACTTTGATAATCTAAGTCAGAGCTCATTTATTAGGAAATGTAAATATAGAATTAATCAAAATCTGATGCCATTTTTTTATCTTTCAATAAGAGAATAAATATATCTTCTTTTAGTATGCCCATACAACAAAATGTTACTCAGAAAAAAACAAGAGAAAAAAATACCAATACATTTGTCAACATGGATGAATTCTAAAAATATGCTAAGCTAATAGAGCTAGATACAAAAGAGTATATCCTGTATGATGCCATTTATATGAAATCCCAAAACTAATCTATGGTGATAGAACTCAGAAAATGGGGGCCTGGGGACATAGCTCAGTCAGTAGAGTGCTTGCCTTGTAAGCCCAAGGCCCTGGGTTCAATCCCCAGCACCCAAAAAAAAAAAAAAAAAAAGAACTCAGAAAATGGTTTTGTGTATGTGTGTGTGGTGTGATCAAAGGAGTAATGATTGAACTTTCTGGGGTGATGAAAATGATCTGTATTTTTTTTAAAATAGTGGTTATATGGTTTATACAGTTATCCAGACTTATCAACTGAACACCTAAGTTCTATATATTTTATTGTATGTTAATTATATTTCCAGAAAAAAAAAAATAAAAAGAGGACTGAGGGGTGTAACTCAGTGGTAGAGCACTTGTCTAGCATTTGTGAACACTTCGGTTTGATTCCCAACACACACCATACAAACACAGGGAATATACAGGGCATTGGGGTGAGCCTCCCCTTCTTGTCATTACAATAAGATAAGAACAGAAGAAATAAATTTGCTTATCAACTTACCTCTGGGACAGAGGCTCAACAGCTACCTGAGTTACCATTTTCATGCCCTTTGGGAAAACTTTGGGGAAAGAAGAGAGTTTTCAGGTGGTCACCTACAGTACTCTCAATGGGGCCCAGTTGCTTCCCAAAGAAGTGATATTGAAACCCACTCAACAGTGTTCACTTCCATATTGCTAAAGTATGATCAGGGTTCCAAGTTAAAAGAAAGTACACATAAAACAATAGATAGGCCCAGAAGAAAAAAATGTTATGACCATAACAATAGCTAAGTCAGAGCATTGTTCCAGAGCTGCCACTACTCCGTCTTGAGGTTTTGCAGAAGACATGACTTTCTCTGGACCACAGTTCTTTCCCTATAAAATGAACTTTTATTTTAACTTTAACACTGTAGGATTTTAAAACTCTTATAAGTTCATGTGGCCTCCAGGATCAGAGGGAAAAGACAGGCCTTGTGTTTCCCCTGAGCACTTTTACAGAGATTTACCTATTTTTTTTAGTTTAATGAGACCCCCAGAGGGATTCTGCATATCATTTAAAATAATTCCCTTCCTCTAACACACTTGTGGAATTAAGATTCAGGGAGAAAAGCAATAAATTTAAGACGTGAAAAGTTAATAATGTAGCAAACCCAATATGGCATGGAATGAAAGAGTAGATATTACTTTGTATACATTATCTCATTTAATCCTCACAAGAACTCTGTTTAAATCAAGTTTTTACCCCCAATTTTTATTTTATTTTTTTGTGATACTGTGGTTTAAACTTGGGGGTGTTCTACCACTGAACTACCTCCCCAACTCTTTTTATTTATTTATTTTTTTAAATTTTGACACAGGGTCTCACTAAGTTACCCAGGCAGGCTTGAAATTTGTGATTTTCCTAACTCAGCTTCCTGAGTGATTGGGATTACAGGTGTAGGCCACTACACCCAGCTTTATCTCCATTTTACAGATGGAAAAATTGAGGTTCAAAAAGATCAGGAAACTGCCCAAGACCACTCAATGCTACAGGCTGGATCTGAACCCAGGTCTACCACACACCAAAGTCTATGCTTCTTTCTGCAGCTATTTTGCAGGAAATAACGTGAGATCCTAAATCCCAAAGGGGCCCTATGGAATCCTAGCATTTTTTTCTTACATTTAACTCATTTTATGTTCTTAGTTAGCCCCTGGCATTACACAGAAGAAAAGGTTAAACCTATAGTTAGGAAGAGGAAATACCCTGGAAAATTGAAACACTTTTTGTGGCTCTGACTAAATTTCACACTCCTTTGGTTAAGCAATATCCACGTTTGAGAAACAACTCCTTCCCTCCTTAGCCTCCCACCTGCTGCCTGCCTTCAGACTTAAGTTGAAGGAGAGAAAGGGAAGAAGACTATATATACATCTTCGTTTAGTGCATATTTAAGCTGGAGGTTAGCAAACCCAAAATAGGAAGAAGTACTATGTGAAAAAAGTAAAGGAATAATGCTTTCTCATTTCTAATTGAACCAGCATAGCGGAGAACTCTTATGACAAATCATAAGGGGATGGATTTCTGCTGGGGAGGAGTAGGCAGAATTTAGAACAATCCCAATTTACACTTGTCTCCTTGTCTGGTATTTTATGTTCAAGTGAACTCTATATTTCTGTCCATGAGAGTTATGTCTTCCCCAGGTCAGAAAATGGGAAGATGGAAACGTTAATTTTTTTTTTTTTTCTCCTTGATACCTTTTTGACCAGATTCCTGCTCACGACAGTGAATATAGCTATCTGGTGTTGGAAGTCAACTGGACAGAAGATGTTTGCAGGAACCTATTCTATCTTATAGACTCTAGGGTAGCTACCTAGACTAAAAGTGGGGGGGAAAAAAAAAGTCAAAAGCAACTGATGTGATACTACAACATTGTACAATCAGAAAATTGAGAAGTTATACTCCATTTATGTATGATTTCTAAAAATGCATAAATGCATTCTGTAAATGCATAAATACAATTTTTAAAAAAAGTTTTATTCTTTTTAGGTATACATGACAGTAGAGTATATTTTGACATATTATACATACATGGAGCATAACTTATTCTAATTAGGGTCACATTCTTTTGGTTGTACATGATGTGGAGTATCACTGGTGGTTTGTATTCATTCATATATGAATATAGGAAAGTTATGTCCCATTAGTAACCAAAGAATTTGATGCTAATGAACCTACTTTGCTAATTTGCTTTCTTTTTCCTTCATACTCACAGCTAGTAAAATCTCAATGAATTGCCATTGTTTATTTGTGTGTCTGTCTTCTCTTTTAGAATTGTGAACTCGTCAATGTTTCTTGTTAATCTTTCACTTTTTATTCCTAGAAAAGGATTTAGATCAAAATGACCATGTAATAACTATAGTAATAATAGTATTTTTTAATTAAACTGGTTTTTTTTTTTTGCATCAGGCCCTATCTTAGCATTTTATGTGAATGATATCATTTAATCTTTAGAATAATAAGAAATGTTAGGTACTATTACTATCCACAATTTACTTGTGAGGAAACCAAGACTTGGAAAACTTGAATAACTTGTTCAAGAAAGTACACATGGTAAGTGGTGGATCCACATTTTACATCCAGGCAGTCTGACTCCTGAGCACGTATTTTTGATCACCCCCCTGGTGGAGTATTATTAGTACTCACATAAAGGGAAATTAATTTTGTCTTAAGTATTAATTTGGAAATCAAGAACAAAAGTAATATTAGTCATGACTTTGAAATATTTGAAGACATTTTAATGGATGGTTTTGCAATGAAGTGCATTACTACACACTATTGACTCTGTGTTAGTATATGTTTACAGTGCAGGGAACAGTAGAAAGAATGCTAGGGGGAAAAAACCAAATTATATTTCTTCTTACCTGCTTTGTACATAGTGAGATTTAGTTCTTTCTATACCATTTTACATTAGACAATGTGCATTTTATCTTGTCTTCTAATTCTGGCATTTCAGAGGAACTTTCTCAATATGATATGTAATCAATCATGGATAGTGATACACTTAATCTCAGTGGAAATATACTGACTCTTTTCATCTCTTTTGATAGCTAATCCATGAGATAAGATTTAAGGTATGAGAAATAGAATGATTCTTTTTTTAAGGACATTGTTGTGAGATTGTTCATAAGTGATAGTTTTTGGAAAAAATATAAGCCATTCATTTTCCAAGGAATAATAATAAAAGCTGAAATTTAATAAATTTATTTGAATCAATACTTTTCCCTTTTTTTTATCCTAATGTCTTTCATCCATTTATCTTTCATTCTCCTGTTCCCAGTAATGTTTTTTTAATGTTATCTGATGTTATTTATGCTTATGTTTTCATATGAAACAAATATTCTGGTTTGGGTTATTGTGTTTTTTTGGCAAGATTTATATAGTCTAACTGAAGAAAATAATGTTGATTTAGGTGAGTTTTTTTTTCTTTTTGAACTTTATTTTTTTCATTTATGTTTTTCTGTTTTGTAGGTATCACACTTATTGCTGTGGATGAGGCTCATTGTATTTCTGAGTGGGGGCATGATTTTAGAAGTTCATTTAGGATGTTGAGCTCACTAAAGGCAACTCTCCCAATGGTAAGCTTTGCCAAGTCCAAGGTGTTGTAATGAACATTTTCACCAACTAGAGCATTCAGGTCTGGGGAGTGGCCAAAAAGATGAAGACTTCTCTATTAAAAGGCAAATGGATGATGTAATCAGGGGAAAGGTTTTTAAAAAATTCTAACCTTGGCTTCTTTATAAGGTTGGCCTATAATTTATTGAGAAATATCACAGAATAAGGCTTGGTAAACCTTTTCTGAAAGGATCAGATAACAGTTACAATAGTCTCCCCCCTTATTAAAAGGGTATATGCTCCAAGAGCCCCAGTGGATGCCTGGAACAGCATATAGTACTAAAACCTATATATGCTATATACAGCATATGGTATATAGTACCTATATAGTACTAAAACTTATATATGCTATGTTTTTTCCAATACTTGCCTATGATAAGGTTTAATTTATAAATTAGGTACAGTAGGAGATTAACAAACATAACTTATAGTAAAATAGAATATAACAATATACTGTAGTAAAATTGCCAGTACTAGTACTCCTGCTTTCTGGAGCAGTTATTAAGTAAAATATCTGAATACAAGCACTGCCATATCTTTTTTATTTTTAATTTTTTATTAAAGCATCATGATTACACATAGTAATTAGGTTCATTTTGAGAAATCACACATGCAAAGAATTTGATTTCTCTACATTGTGTATAACCATAGAAATGAAATTATGTACCCCATATGTGTACAATGAATCAAAATACAGTCTGTAAATAATTAAAAGCTGAATAAAAAAAGGAAAAAAAAAGAATTTGATTTCAAGCTTCATTCCCCTCTTTTTCTTCTCCTTCTCCTCCCCCATTCCCTCTCCTCTCCTCCATTAAACTTCCTTCTACATATACACTATTCCCTTTGGTATAGAGATATATGAGTATAACATGATTTTGTTAAATTTATTCCATTTATCTTCCTCTTTACCTTCCTCCCTCTCCTTGTCCTACATCTGTTCCACTGATCTTCCCTATATCTTTGTGATATTCACCCCTTCTACCTCTTTTCCCTTATTTTGTTTTCGTTTCCACATATGAGAAAACATTTGACCTTTGATTTCCTGAGTCTGGCTTAGTTTACTTAGCATGATTTTTCTCCATTTCCATCCATTTATTGACAAATGCCAATATTTCATTCTACTTCTACTTTATGGCTGAGTAAAACTCCATTGCAAGCATTGCCATATCTTGACTATTAGTCTGATAACCAAGATAGTTACTAAATGACAAACCAACAAGTAGCATGTACAGTATGCATGTGCTGGACAAAGGGGCAGTTCACTTCTAGGTAGTATAGAGCTAATGGGAGTGATTTTATCACATTACTTAGAGTGGTATATCATTTAAGACTTATAAATTGTTTAATTCTGGAATTTTCCATTTAATACTTTTGGACTGTGGTTGACCATGAGTAACTCAAACCACAGACAGCCACACTGCAGATAATGGGAGACTAGTGTATATATCTTTCTAACATGTTCCTCTCTCTTTCTCTCGTTTTAAGCAAACTTTTAAAAATGTAAAGCGCTACTGTATATTCTTTACTTGTGGGCCATAACAAAACAGGCTGTGGGCCATATTTGTAGGCTGTTGCTTTAGAAACATGGTTAGATTACCATGCTTCTCAGTGATGTTTCACCTATAAGTTCTTTTACTCTAGGATGTAGTAAATCATAGTTATCCCCACTTGCATCATATTAGAAATCTAAAAATTCAGGTATTCTAATAGGATTTAAAAATATGTTTAGTTGTAGATGGACACAATACTTTATTTTATTTGTTTGTTTGTTTGTTTGTTTGTTTTTGGTAATGTGGTGCTGGGGATCAAACCCAGTGCCTCACGTGTGCTAGGCAAGCTCTCTACCACTGAACCACAACACTAGCCCTCTAGGGATTTTTTAAAAGAAGCTTTTAGTATTAGAATTCCACTTTAGGACTGGGGAGATAGCTCAGTTGGTAGAGTGCTTGCATCGCAAGCGTAAGGCCCTGGGTTCAATCCGCAAAAAAAAAAAAAAAGAATTCCACTTTATTCCCTTATAAAGAAAAACACGTGTTTTTACATGAATGTTCTACATGAATGGCATATTTTACATGAATGGCTTGAAAACACTTTATTGACAGTATTTTTTATTTTGAAAAGTTAAAGATTCTCAGGAAATTGTAAAACAAAAATATGTAAGGAGATCCTGTGTACCTTTCACCCAATTTCCTCAGTAATTGCTTGCATGACTGTAATATAATATCAAAACTAGGAATATGACAATTGTACAATATCCAGAGTTTTCATATTTCATCATTTGTAAGTTCTTGTGTGTGTGTACAATGTATGTGTGTGTGATATTTGACACCATTTTATCTCATGTAGATTTGTGTTACTAACACTGCAATCAAGATATAGAACTTTATTCTATATTCTTATGGGAATTTTATTCCCATAAGGCTTCCTGGTACTATCCTTCTGTAACCACACCCACAGTCCTCTCCACCCCCAACTTTAGTCCTTGCTAATAATTCATCTGGTCTCCATTCCTCTAAACTTGTTATTTCAAGAATGTTATATAAATGGATTCACAGTTTATTGCCTTTTGGAATTGAGTTCTTTTTTTTTTTTTTCCTCATTCCCTTGAGATCTATCCAAATTATCATGTATTTCAAAGGTTTGTTCCTTTTTATTGCTGCACAGTAATCCCAGTGTGGATGTACCGAATTTTGTCCTTTTATCTATTAAAGAACTTTTGGGTCATTTTTCAGTTTTGGGCTGTTATGAATAAATTTACTATGAACATTTGTGTGCACCTTAAAGGTCCTTCATTAGGGCAGTGGTTAAACAACCAGTGAATATATGTTTTTATTTCTCTGGGATAAATGCCCAGAGTGTAGTTGCTGGGTCCTTCAGTAAATGCCTGTTTTGTTTGTTAAGGAAGTGCCTTATTGTTTCCAGAGTGGCTGCACTGTTTTCACTTTCCACCAGCAATGCATGTGAGATGCAGTTTCTTCTCATCCTTGTCACTTTTTGGTGTTAACATTCTTTTTAAATTTTAACCATTTTGAGAGGTATGGAGTGATATCTTGCGTACTGAATGTAGATTTGTGTAATGATGAATGATTTTGAGCTTTTTGTATAATTTGCCTCTTTGAAGAAATCCCTGATTTAATTGGATTGATTGTGTTTTAAATTTTTTCTGTCAAGTATTAGGAGTTTTAAAAAATATGTATGTATATATACATAACATGTATGATATTATGTTATACACACACACACACAAAAAAAAAAAAAAAACCAGGTATGAGTCCTTGGTTAAATATGGTCCTTGGTTTGCAAATCTTTCCTTCCAGTTTTAGCTTCTCTTTTCATCATTTTCACAGTGTCTCTAAAAGAGCAAGCATTTAAAATTTTGGTGAAATCTAGTGTATCAATTTTTTCATTTAGGACTGGGCTCTGCACTTAGCCCTAGATGGCAAAGATTTCCTCCTATGATTGTTTTCCCTTAACTTGTTATAGTTCTATGTTTTACATCTAGGTCTGTGATCCATTTTGAGTTCAATTTTATATAGGGTGAGGTTTAGGTTGAAGTTCATTGTTTTCCCTATACAATGCTTCAGACCATTTGTTGAAAAGGCTGTTCTAACTCTGCTGAACATTTTTATACTGCTTCTTGAAACCGTTCTTTACTTGTCACAGAACAGCATACTCTCCTGGTTTTCTTCCTTGCTTTTGCCTTAGTCTCCTTTGTTTCTTCTCATCCCTTTATCCTTTTAATGTTGGCATGCTTGAAACCTTGGACTTTTTCTCTTGTACTCAAAACCCTTGTCATTTTATATAACATATAAGATTTTTCTTTTTGCAGTACTAGGAATTGAATTCAGGAACTCCTGTAGGCTAGGCATGCACTCTAACACTGAGCTATATCCCTAGCCCTAATCTTCCCACCACATCTCCCTGTGTTAGGCATTGAACCCAGGGTTGTTCTACCATTGAGCTACATTCCCAATCCTTTTAATTTTTATGTTTTGAGACAGGGTCTTGCTAAATTGCCAAGGTTGACCTTACACTTGAAATCCTCTTGCCTCAGCCTCCTGAGTCTCAGCGATTATAGTCATGCACCACTATGCCTGGCCCAACATATAGTTTTAACCATCTATACCCTTGATTTATATTGTAGCCAGCAATATGTGAGCGATTCAGTTTCTCTGCCTCCATGCCAGCACTTGGTATTATCATTATTTTTTGTTTTAGACATTTTATAGAATATAAATATAATACTTCAAAGAATATGTATAGAATATGTATGTATGTGTGTATACTTACGTGTATATGGTATACATACACATATAAACACTCGTGGATATATTGTTACCTTCTGAAGATTTATCTACTTAGATGTCTAATAGGTATCTCAACCTATTCCAGACTGCTTTTTTTCAGCAGCTCCATCCTTCTGGTATTGAGATCAAAACTTTTAGAATTTTATTCAACTCTTTTCCTTTTCTCATTCTCTATCATACTATTAAACAATAAGGAAATCTTGCGAGGTCTTCAGAATATACACAGAATCTAATCAATTGATCCCTGCTATTTCCCTGGTACAAACCTCCAACTTCTTTCACCTGCACTATTGAGTGATCTCCAGCTTTCACTCTTTTCCCTCCTCTCTATTTAAATACAGCATTTGGACTAATACTTTTAAAATATGTCTAATAGATTCTACTCCAAACCCTCTGGTAGTAGCATGCAGACATTGATACCATGACATTGATACCTCATCCTAAATGCCTCTTCATTCACTGCATTCCAGCCATTCCACCTTCCTTGGGCTTTAAATATACCGTCATACTTACATTATTGGATAGGGTCTGAGGAGGGCCCCCTGAAGGAAGAAGGGATCTCAATTTGGCTCTGGCAGGTTCTTCAGGATGCATCAAAAGAGGCTCAAAGGAAATAGGCTGAGTTGTAATAATTATAACCAAAGGTATATAACAGTGGTCCACTTCACCTTTTGAATATAGGTCTGAGGCTTACTTTTAAAAGAGACATGTTTTCCTTTTCCTCTTCATCCTCTCCCAGTCCCTAACCTGGGAGTGGGGAACAAGATTATGGCAAGTTACCTGTGCTCCACAGGAAGGAGATACCTGCCAGAGGATCTAGGAAGTGAATATCTCCCAAATTAGCAAGTGAATGTTAACACAACATCAGGCCTCAGGGGCAGGAGTCCCCTGTGTTTCTCCTTTGCTAGCAAAGCAATAAAACAACTTCTTCATTTTTCTCAAAAACCATGTCCTCATTATTAAATTGGCATTAATTGGCATTGGGTACAAGGACTGAGCTTTCAGCAACAGGTTGGCCAGGTGCAGTGGCCATGCTTATAATTCCAACAACTCAGGAGGCTAAGACAGTAGGATCACAAGTTCTAGGCCAGCTTTGGCAACTTAGTGACACCCTGTCTCAGAATAAAAAGTAAAAAGGGCTGGGGATGTAGCTCAGTGGTAAAGGCCTTGGGTTCAAGTCCCAGTACCAAAAAAAAAAAAAAAAAAAAAAAAAAAAAGAGAGAGGCACAAAGGAAACTATGTAAATGCAGAACATTGGAAATGCCTGTGGAGATTTGACATCATCCTGGTGAGTTCAGTTTCATGGAGCACAGTGTGGCCTGATCCTTTTAATATCTCTAAGTAGAAATCATCCAGTCAATAAATTATGTTTGGAATATACTCATATCATAAGTCTCAAACAGTAATTTCTCTTGGCTTTTTTAGTCTAACAAAAATACATGGTGTATGCTAGCAATCTATGTAGGTATTAATCACCTATACTCACAATACTTTTAAGATCAAAGATATTTTAAGAATTCAGACCTGGAGGAAAACAGGCCTTGGTAGTAAATGTGCTGGGTGTTCATGGACCTTCCTTGATGTAAAGTTACAGTTTCTTTTCCCTTCCCTGTTAGTTTCCTTTCTATCCATATTTATTTCTTCTGTCCTACCTCATTTCTACATCAGGGCCTTGCCCCTGACATTCCTTCTTCCTGAATTCTTTTCACCCAGTTAATTATGTGGTTTGCTCCCTTATTTCTGTCAGGTATTCACTGAAATATTGCTATCTCATTTAGGTCTCTTGGGCTACCATATTTGAAATATCACATTAATCTTCCCCAACATGAAACCTTCCTCATATACCTTTGCTAGTTTTAGAAGTAGTGTTTATCTCTCTTTAACTTCCTGTATTTTGTCTGTTTTCTGTGAGGCCCTGCTAAAATACTTTTTTGTGAGGAGGGATTTTTGATTTGTTTATAAAATCTGTAACAGTACCTGTCTCATAGTAGATGCTCAGTGAATAATGGGATGATTGAATGAACAAATTCTGATCAGAAAGCTGAGAATTAGTAACTTTCCCACATAGATAGCTGTGAAAGAGTTAGGCAATAACTAGGTATACCAAAGGACTATGCTAATTTTTACAGTAAATGATTTGGAAGAGGCATAAAACAGTTTCTGCCTTCCTTCAGGTAACTCATGGTCTAGTAAAAAAAAGTTTAGATTCATACATATAAAAATAAAATCAATACTCGAATGCATGAGACTCTGAATTTGATTCAGCTGCACACACACACCCACACAAATTAATAGTACCTAACAATATAAAGTATGTGGACTGGCACGAATAATACAGAAAGATTAATAGTGTTAATAGTACATGTAATAGAGAAAGGATTTCTATGGTGGAAGCTCCTAGGCACAGTGCCCTAGAACTGATTTTCATTAATTTAGAATGGTTTAAAGTAAGCTTTTGGAAACTAGGAAGATTGCTTTCTGTAATCTTTTCCTAGACCTTTCATTCTGAAAGGATTGTTTAAAAGGAATTTTTTAAATATTTTATGCAGTCTTAAACACTTTTCAGGTGGAATTAAGTCTTTTATTATGTCTGGCTATTGACGTCATTGTATCATTTTCATTTCTTGGGATGATTTAAATATTGCATGTTCCTTCTATTGAACCTCTGGGGCAGGGTGTTTGTCAAGCAGTGGCTAAGAAACTGTTGTTTCCCTGGAGTTTTCAAGAATCCTCTTTATTAGCTAAGTGGTGAGAAATGCCACCTGGTGGTTGTAACCCATCATTGTTCTTGGTGCTGTTTTTCTAATTCCAGTGTCACTAGGATAACTGATAAAAATCTGGAGTTCTTCTTACTGTATTATTTTAGTAAGTCTAAAAATAGCAAAGAGATCACTAGACCATTTGGCACAAAGATTTCTCTTTGGAGGTAATTACCAAAAGGAGCCTTGAGAAAGGGCAGCCAGGCATAAAGCTGTACATTAGTTTTTAGCATTTTGTGATATTTAAATAAGGGAAACTGTGATATCCATGAGACATGTTGTTCCTTTGTATTACTTTCTCCCCAGCACCTATCAGAAAAAAATATTAGCACATAATAGACACTCAGTAACTATTTGAAATGAGGGAATGAATTCTCTGTGTATTATATAGATTAAAATTAACAACATGACCCAAATTACAAGCAAATGGAATATAGTTTTCTCAATATTTGGGTGTTACACAACTGAAATATAAGATAAATATCTTCCTAGATTTATAAAGTCACAGGATTAGTTTATATTTTATTGCTTGTTTTGGCAAAAATTGGTGACTATAATCAAAGAAACCAAGATTTGATGATTCAGATAATTAATTTTAAGACTTAATAACTTGTTACAACTAGGTGGCAGTATAATTTTAGCATCCATCCAGATTGCTTCTGAAAATTTAAGAATTCAAACTATTAATTATGCTGTGACTACAAATATATAAACCAGGAATAGCATAGCAAAATGAGGATGTATGATCACCCTTCTCATAACCTGCCTGTTATTTTTTAGTTTGCTTATAAATTATGTGCAGTACCTGGAATTGAACCTAGGGCCTCACTCATGCTAGGCAAGTACTCTACCACTGAGCTACATCCCCAACCTTGTTTGCAAGATCTTAACATCATAAAGTACCAAAAACTTCAAAGAATAGGTTCTGTTAATTTTTGAAGTGAATCTTATTTTTTTTCTTTGATTTTATTATATTCTGTTACTTTATTTTCTAATTGCAGGAGCAACATTCTAAACTATGACTTTTAGAATGTTGAAGGCAAAAGAATGAAAATTTATAATAATTTTTACTGTTAGCAGGTCACTGGACTTGGGAATTTCCAAGCAAATGGGAATTTTTAAATTTCAGGGGTCTAACAGCCCCCTCTATCTCATTTTTTGATGAAGAAGGTCAGTGGCAAATCTGGGACTAGTGCCCATGTCTGTGAAATTTCCATACAGAAATCTTTTTAATTGTTGCAATAATAATAGTAGTTACATTGAAACTTTTTGAGTGTTGTATGCCATCCATTATATTCTGCATTTTACATATTTTGTCTCCCTTGGTCTTCACAACAATTTAATGAGACTAGTTCTGTTATTGTAGCCATTTTGTATAGGAGGGAACCAAAGCTCAGAGAACTAGATACACAGCTAGAAGACCCATATCTAATAAGTGGCAAAGACCAGATTTGTTTCACCACTGTGCTGTTCTTTTGCCTGATTTTTCTATTAACTTCTTGAAGATGTGACAATTTCCTTATTATCATAAATGCATTTTCTGTCTCTTGATACATTATATTGCTTAGAAACAAATCCAACCCTCTCTTCTTATGGGCTATATCCTAAAAACTTAACTTTTTATTGGCATATGCAGTTTAGCAAATATTTATTAGTGCATTTATAAATAGGTTGATTAAAGCACTTAACGAAAATGCTTTATTGTGAGGGTGAGAATGTGTATGTCCTAACAACTTCTAATATTTAAACTTCCCTATTCTCAGCCTTACATATGTTAGGACCTATGTATTAACACAGAAATGTATCTGTATTAAGTCTTGGTTGGAGAAATTAACTTCTTTGTAAATCAGCCCATTCATCTTTACTTCCATATGTAGGCATTCAAAATTCAGAAAACAGTCTGATTTAGAAGCCAGAGATCAATAAAATTAATTTTGGGGTTAAGTTTTTTAGAAGTTTTGCAGAATTTAAGGATAAAGAATACAAAAATGATACCAATTAATTGGTCATACTGGTTTTGATTTTTTTTTTTTGCAAAACCTCCCAAACTTGAGATAATTTTAATTTATTAAATCTATATTAATTATAAATGTAGTTTGTAATTTGTAATAATTGTAGTAAGTTATATCTAGTGTTTAAATGATTTCTGATTTTTAAGAATCTAATGTATTTAGAAGGCTGAAAAACAAGTAAGTAGTTTCTTTTTTCTTTTATTAAAAAGAATAATTTTAAGGCATTTTTTGACAGGGTACCTTCTGTAATAGTCTTGTTGTAAGAAGGCAGTAGAAATGTTCAGAATTAATGAGCATTCCCCTTTTTTTAAAGATCACGTTTACTTCACTCAGGTTCCAATCGTTGCCCTCACTGCTACTGCAAGTTCTTCAATTCGGGAAGACATTGTACGTTGCTTAAAACTGAACAATCCTCAGATTACCTGTACTAGTTTTGATCGGCCAAATCTATATTTAGAAGTTGGACAAAAAACAGGGAATATCCTTCAAGATCTAAAACCATTTCTTGTCAAAAAGACAAGGTAAGAATTTAATGGTTGATGAATTTGGGTAACTGTTTCTTTTTTTATAGAAAACTATTTTTTACTATTTCTTCCTAGTACATGTTTAACATATTTCAGATTTTACTTAGTTATGGTTCAAGTCAAGTGTGGTATTATATAATCACTTCAGTGACTTGAGAAAAAGTGTATTTTGACTAATTCTTCTATTATTTTTATATTCCCTGTTGATGCTTGAATAGGACATATTTGTAATCTTTACTACTCTTTGTCTTTTTTTTTTGTAACTTTTTTTCCTCAATTTTTTGACACTATTGGTCTCAATGTCTTATGCAAACATTTTCTTCTATTTTTTCTGTTAATTCTGCTAATTGATGTCTTTGTCCAGATTAAATCTCTCCTAACAGATTTCCCTTCTTCTTAGTGCTGGTTATACTCTGTATATAACTTTCAGATTTATCTTTATAAAAGCACACCTTTTAAGTCTTGGAGCACCTTTCTGGAATTCTTTTCTATGGAATGAAGATCAGGCTCCTTCACTTAATATTCAAGACCTTCTAAAGTGTCAGTATTTACTATGAAAAATTTTTTTGAAAACCAGATCAAGAAAGATCCTATACTCATTTTCAGTCCTCCTCAAGCAGAGGTATGGTAGCAGGGAACCACTGAGAGTCAGAATGCTTTCTATAGATCTGAGGCATGAAGTAGAGGGTAATTAAGGCTTTAGATCAATGACTTTTATTTCCATTTTCTTCTCTTCCTTTGATTCTGCTATTTGTCAGTATTCACATTTTTTTCTATTGAGTTAAATGTTTCTTAAAATAGCCTTATTTTGTTTTTACATTCACATTATATTTAAATTAGGTAATTAGATGAACCTCTTTTCCCTATCTCATTTAATAGTTAAGAAACCAGATAGGGACTGCTTTCTGTTTTTACCTTCAGGAAATTGTTATGAAGATATAACAGTCTTTAATAAGTTACTTGGCAAAGTTATGACTCCTTTTGTAAAAGAATTTGTTAGTTCAAATTTTTACATATTATCTATGTCTTTTTAAATTTTAAGTCTTAATTCCAATTTGAATAATACAGATGCACATAAGTTAAAAAATGGCTCATTTTTCAGTCCCATTTCTTTATGTATATTCGCTATTGATACATATTGATATTATGTATATTTGCTATTGATATCGCTACATAGACTTCTTTGATTCTGTTACTGTGTAGATGTGCACCCCTATTTTGTCATTGTTAAGTTTATAAGAAAATAATTTCATACCATATCCATTTTTTCTTTTATTTAAAGTATCTTTCCATATATTTTATTTTCTTAAATTGGGGCTTTAATAGGCAATCCAGATTTTGTTGAGCAGTTTTTTCTTCTTTGAAAATGTGTTTTTAAAATAAGATTTTTGTACACTTAAAAATAAAATGAATATCTTTTCTCACTTCTTTAAGAGTTTACTATGCTTGGATTATTCAGTAAGACTCTTGCAGTAAAAATATTACCTGATTTTTCTGTTTAATTTGCATAGCCTCTACCATAGTCCTTCTTAAAGATTTTGTAAGGATTTAATTTTTAAAAATGTTTGCTTAGTATCCCATTGTAGGAATATACTTAATGATAAATATTTAGATTATTTTTCACTATCATAGTATTGCTCTGAATATTTGTATATATGTATCTTTTGGCAGATAAGTATTTTTGTAAAATAAATTCCCAAAATTGAAATTGGAGCCGGATGTGGTAGCACATGCCTGTAACCCCAACCATGTGGGAGTCTGAGGCAGGAGGATAAGCAAGTTTGAGGCTAGCCTTGGCAAATTAACAAGACCTTGTCTCAAAATAAAAATAAAAAAATGAATGGAAATGTAGTGCAGTGGTAAAGTGCCCCTGGGTTCCATCCCTAGTACCCAGAAAAGAATCGATCCCTAAATTGAATTTGCATCAAAGGGTATATGAATTTAAATTCATATTTATTTAAATATTTATATTTATCTAAATAAAATAACTTAAAAATAATTTTTTGTAGTTATAGATGGACAGAATGCCTTTATTTCATTTGTTTATTTTATGTGGTTCTAAGGATCAAACACAGTGCCTCACAAGTGCTAGGCAAGTGCTCTGCCACTGAGCTACAGCCCCAGCCCGAAAATAACTTTTCATGAATCTAAAACAGTTTTCTGTCTATAATGATTAAGTCAACATAAATTAATATACTTAAGTAAATGAATACATTGAGGTATTAAATGTTTTGTGGAAATCATTGTTTATATTCTTAATAAGTAAACACAAATTTCTACAGTGGACATTCTAACATGTTTTTTCTTAAACATTCATGGTCTCCAGATTGCTAGTAAGTACTTCTTTGAACTATAAAAGCAGTCTTACAATATTACAAAGCTCTTGTTCTTTTAGTAAATAATTTTAATTTTATGAACATAAGAATAAGAATTTTTATACATATTTCTATATAAATATTAACTTCTATATAAATCAAGACTAATTGTTTCTCTGTTGTGTTACATTCCTAGAATATTTTCATCAATAGTTGATACATTTTTATCATGGCTTCTGCTAGAACAAACTAACTTATTTCTTGTTTTAACTTTGATTTGAACCAAAACTGAGTCAAAAGTTTTTGGAGCTTAATACAATTCATGTCACATTTGATTCTCTGTAATGTTTTAGATTTTCATTCAGTTAAATATATCATTGTTTTTTATATGCTTTCTCCTTTTAGTTTTTTACTTAGTAGAAAGGGAATGTTAAATAAGATAAAACCCAGACTGGTCTGAAACACATTTTCTCTCTCTCTTTCTCTCTCTCTCACTATGTTTGTTCTTTTTTTTTTCAGTTCTGATTGGGAATTTGAAGGTCCAACTATCATCTATTGTCCTTCCAGAAAAATGACAGAACAAGTTACTGCTGAACTTAAGAAACTGAAGTTAGCCTGTGGAACATACCATGCAGGCATGAGTTTTAATATAAGGAGAGATGTTCACCATAGGTTCATGAGAGATGAAATTCAGGTGTGAGAATTGATTGTAATTACTCTCTGTGCTCCTTAGAGGAAATAGATATTTCTCAAATTTTATCATATCTTTATTGAATACTTTTTTGTATTGAACATAATACAGCCTCTCTGATTAAGGGAATCGGTGTATAATGTGAAGAGGCTAGTGCTTTTACAATTTATTACTTGTCATTGATATTTATTTGGTGCCTAATGAATGCATAAATATCCTGAATTCTAAATATTCACTTTTCCTCTTTTTTACAATTTACTCATACCTTAGTGCAGCGCTAAAAGTATAGCTGACCTCTTCAATTCTTAATATCTTACACTGAGTGATGCTTAGAATCTTAATATTTTCTCTTTTATAATTTTGGAAAAAAAGACTTTTGTTTGTGATTATTATAACCAAATCTAACTTTTATATTTGCATGTAGATTTGCCTTTTAGTCTGTGACTGTTCATTCTTATATTTAATTCTAACTTTTTGTTTTATATCCATTTGTATTTTCATTTGTCCTTTCATGATGCCTTAAATGCTCTTCCTTTCTGGAATGAGGTTGCAAAACATTTATTTGATAAAATATCTTTATTTTTATCTGAAAGTTCATAGGAACATTTTGAAAATCAGGCCTGTAGAATTGGTTGATCTCATCTAAAAATAGTATGATTAAAATTAGAATCAATATTGTGTTGCTTATTAACTCTTAAATATAGAAAAAAATGCCTAGTCTTCTTTGCACAAAGCTTTAACTTATTATTATTACTGTTATTATTCCTGTATTTATTTTTCTCTCACCCTTCTTATCATCCTTTAACTTGTTCAGTATTTTTTTCTTTTTTCCTTTTTATTCTCCTGTCCTATCTTAGCTCACATATTTTCTTTAAAATGGTACTTTAATTTTTATCAGTTATACATGAACTCTGTAACTAGCCGGTCATGAGCCTTTAGATGTTTACTGCTATTTCTGAGTTGCTGAGGTTGTCTTTGAATTTGTGATCTTCTTGCCTCATACTCCTGAACTACTTAGATTACAGTGTGGGCCACCATGCCAAGCTCTTTTTTGTATTTTAAAAAATTTTTAAAATTTTTTTGTTCTTATTAGTTATACATGACATTAGAATGCATTTTGACATGTCATATCATACATAAATGGAATATAACTTCTCACTATTCTGGTTGTATGTGATGTAGAATTATATTGGTTGTGTAATCATCATGTCCCATTCATTCTATTATCTTTCTACCCCCCATCTCCATTCCCCTTTGTCTAATCCACAGTACCTCTATTCTTCCCCTATTGTAGTCTGCCCCCTTATTATGAATTAGCATTCCCATATCAGAGAAAACAATTGGCTTTTGGTTCTTTGGGATTGGCTCATTTTGCTTAGCGTGATATTCTGCAGCTCTATCCATTTCCTGGTATCTTGTTGTTAATACTTACGATTTTGTAGTTTATATTTCCCATTTATTCTTTCTTAAATTTTGCCCACATCATGTAAATCTTATCTTGGTATATTCATTCACATTAGATATTCTATCATATCTTCTTAGATGTGGAGATAAAATTATTTTTCACTTCACCATCTTTAATGAGAAGTTTCCATCTTAGAATCATGTTAGAATAAGATACTTTACTATCACATAAGATTCTTGAAACTTCAAGGTAGTATAAACATTTCATTTAGTACAATAAATATTTTAAAGATCCTCTTTTGTGTCTCGTATTACAGATGTTCAGAGAAACCACTTTATTTTATGCTTTTTATAGAGAATGAACAGAATCCCACTTTATACTTACTAATCTTTAAAAAAAATTTTTATTTATTTTGATTCATTGTTAAAAAATGGGGTAAAACTTATTTCTCTGGTTATACACGAAGTAGAGTCATACCATTTGTGTAATCATACAGGTACATAGGGTAATGACGTTTGTCTCCATCTGTTTTATTTCCTTTCCCCCATCCCCTACCATCCTTCTTTCCTCTCCATTCTTGCCTCCTTCCCACCCCCGTTATGTATCATCATCCACTTATCAGAGAGATCATTCATCCTTTAGTTTTTTGAGATTGGCTTATCTCACTTAGCATGATATTCTCCAATTTCATCCATTTGCCTGCAAATGCCATAATTTTATTATTCTTTATGGCTGAGTAATATTCCATTGTATATATATACATGACAGTTTCTTTATCCATTCATCCATTGAAGGGCATCTAGGTTGGTTCCACAATCTGGCTATGGTGAATTGAGCAGCAACGAACATTGATGTGGCTGTATCTCTGTAGTATGCTGCTTTTAAGTCCTTTGGGTATAGACCAAGGAGTGGGATAGCTGGGTCAAATGGTGGTTCCATTTCAAGTTTTCTAAGGAATCTCCACACTGCTTTCCAGAGTGGCTACACTAATTTGCATTCCTTCCAGCAATGTATGAGTGTACCTTTTTCCCACATCCTCTCCAACACCTATTGTTGCTTGTGTTCTTGATAATGGCCATTCTAATTGGGGTGAGATGGAATCTTAGTGTAGTTTTGATTTGCATTTCTCTTATTACTAGAGATGTTGAACATTTTTTCATATATTTGTTGATTGCTTGTAGATCTTCTTGTGTGAAGTGTCAGTTCATTTCCTTAGCCCATTTGTTGATTGGGTTATTTGTATTCTTCGTGTAGAGTTTTTTGAGTTCTTTATATATTCTGGAAATCAGTGTTCTATCTGAAGTATGAGTGGCAAAGATTTTCTCCCATTCTGTAGGCTCTCTCTTCACATTGCTGATAGTTTCCTTTGCCAAGAAAAAGCTTTTTAGTTTGAATCTATCCCAATTATTGATTCTTGCTTTTATTTCTTGTGCTATGGGAGTCCTGTTAAGGAAGTCTAATCCTAAGCCAACAAGTTGGAGATTTGGACCTACTTTTTCTTCTATGAGATGCAGGGTCTCTGGTCTGATTCCAAGGTCCTTGATCCATTTTGAGTTGAGTTTTGTGTAGGGTGAGAGATAGGGGTTTAATTTCATTCTATTGCATATGGTTTTCCAGTTTTCCCAGCACCATTTGTTGAAGAGGCTATCTTTTCTCCATTGCATATTTTTGGCCCCTTTGTCTAGTATGAGAAAATTGTATTTATTTGGGTTTGTGTCCATGTCTTCTATTCTGTACCATTGATCTACCTGTCTATTTTGGTACCAATACCATGCCGTTTTTGTTACTATTGCTTTGTAGTAGAGTTGAAGATCTGGTATTGCAATACCCCCTGCTTCGCTCTTGCTACTGAGGATTGCTTTAGCTATTCTAGGTTTTTTATTCTTCCAGATGAATTTCATAATTGCTTGCTCTATTTCTGCAAGGTACATCATTGGGATTTTAATTGGAATTGCATTGAATCTGTATAGCACTTTCGGTAGTATAGCCATTTTGACAATATTAATTCTGCCTATTCAGGAACATGGGAGATCTTTCCATCTTCTAAGGTTTTCTTGAATTTCTTTCTTTAGTGTTCTGTAGTTCTCATTGTAGAGGTCTTTCACCTCTTTTGTGAGATTGATTCCCAAGTATTTTATTTTTTTTCGATGCTATTGTGAATGGGGTAGTTTTCATAATTTCTCTTTCTGAAGATTCATCACTTATGTATAAAAATGCATTGGATTTATGAGCATTGATCTTGTAACCTGCTACTTTACTGAATTCACTTAACAGTTTTCTGGTGGAATTTCCAGGTTCCTCTAAATATATAATCATGTCATCAGCGAATAGGGATAGTTTCAGTTCTTCTTTTCCTATTCGTATCCCTTTAATTTCTTTGGTTTGTCTAATTGCTCTGGCTAGAGTCTCAAGAACGATGTTGAATAGAAGTGGTGAAAGAGGGCATCCCTGCCTTGTTCCAGTTTTAGGGGGAACGCTTTCAGTTTTTCACCATTTAGAATGATATTAGCTATGGGCTTAGCGTAGATGGCCTTTATAATGTTAAGGAATGTTCCCACTACCCCAATTTTTTCTAGTGTTTTGAGCATGAAGGGATGCTGTATTTTATCGAATGCTTTTTCTGCATCTATTGAAATAATCATGTGATTCTTGACTTTAAGTCTGTTGATATGGTGAATGACATTTATTGATTTCCGAATGTTGAACCAACCTTTCATCCCTGGGATAAAAGCCACTTGGTCGTGGTGCACTTTCTTTTTAATATATATTTGTATGCGATTTGCTAAAATTTTGTTGAGAATTTTTGCGTTGATGTTCATTAAGGATATTGGTCTGAAATTTTCTTTCCTCGATGTGTCTCTGTCTGGTTTAGGTATCAGGGTGATATTGGCTTCATAGAACGAGTTTGGGAGGGTTCCCTCCTCTTCTATTTTATGGAATAGTTTGAGGAGTATTGGAATGAGCTCTTCTTTAAAGGTTTTGTAGAACTCGGCTGAGAACCCATCTGGTCCTGGACTTTTCTTTGTTGGTAGGCTTTTGATGACTTCTTCTATTTCATTGCTTGAAATTGGTTTATTTAAGTTGTGTATGTCCTCCTCGTTCAGTTTAGGTAATTCATAAGTCTCTAGAAATTTGTTGATGTCTTCGAGGTTTTCTGTTTTGTTGGAGTATAGATTTTCAAAATAGCTTCTAATTATGTTTTGTATTTCACTGGTGTCTGTTGTGATGTTTCCTTGTTCATTCCGAATTTTAGTAATTTGAGTTTTCTCCCTCTTTCTCTTTGTTAGTGTGGCTAAGGGTTTATCAATTTTATTATTTTTTCAAAGAACCAACTATTTATTTTGTTAAGTTTTCCGATTGTTTCTTTTGTTTCGATTTCGTTAATTTCGGCTCTGATTTTAACTATTTCCTGTCTTCTACTACTTTTGGTATTGGTCTGCTCTTCTTTTTCTAGGGCTTTGAGCTGTAGTGTTAAGTCGTTTATTTGTTGATTTCTACTTCTTTTTTTGAATGCGCCCCATGAAATAAATCTTCCTCTAAGTACTGCTTTCATAGTGTCCCAGAGATTTCGATATGATGTGTCTTTGTTCTCGTTTACTTCTAAGAATTTTTTTATTTCCCTCCTGATGTCTTCTGTTATCCATTCATCATATAATAGTGTATTATTTAGTCTCCAGGTATTGGAGAAGTTTCTGTTTTTTATTCTGTCATTTATGTCTAATTTCAATCCATTATGATCTGATAGAGTACAAGGTAGTATCTCTATCTTCTTGTATTTGCTAACAGTAGCTTTGTGGCACAAAATATGGTCTATTTTAGAGAAGGATCCATGTGCTGCTGAGAAGAAAGTGTATTCGTTCTTTGTTGGATGGTATATTCTATATATGTCTGTTAAGTCTAAGTTGTTGATTGTGTTGTTGAGATCTATAGTTTCTTTATTCAATTTTTGTTTGGACGATCTATCCAGTGGTGAGAGAGGTGTGTTAAAATTGCCTAGTATTATTGTGTTGTGGTCTATTTGATTTCTGGAATTGAGAAGTACTTCTTTGACGTATGTGGATGAGCCAATGTTCGGGGCATAGATATTTATGATTGTTATGTCTTGCTGATTTATGCTTCCCTTAAGCAGCATGTAATGTCCTTCTTTATCCCTTCTGACTAGTTTTGGCTTGAAGTCCACATTATCTGAAATGAGGATGGATACTCCAGCTTCTTTGCTGTGTCCATGTGCATGGTATGTTTTTCCCCATCCTTTCACCTTTAGTCTATGGGTGTCTCTTTCTATGAGATGAGTCTCTTGCAGGCAGCATATTGTTGGATTTTTCTTTTTAATCCAATCTGCCAGTCTATGTCTTTTGATTGATGAGTTCAGGCCATTAACATTCAGGGTTATTATTGTGATATGATTTGTATTCCCAGTCAATTGACTCATATTTGTTTTTGACATGATTTGGTTTCTCCTTTATTTGGCTATTCCTTTAGGCTAGCGCCTCCTGTTGCTGATTTGCATCATTGTTTTTCATCTCTTCCTCATGGAATATTTTGCTGAGAATGTTCTGTAATGCTGGCTTTCTTTTTGTAAATTCCTTTAGCTTTTGTTTATCATGGAAGGATCTTATTTCATCGTCATATTTGAAGGTAAGTTTTGCTGGGTATAAGATTCTTGGTTGGCATCCGTTTTCTTTTAGGGCTTGGTATATGTTGTTCCAGGCCCTTCTAGCTTTTAGGGTCTGGATTGAAAAATCTGCTGATATTCTTATTGGTTTCCCTCTGTATGTAATTTGATTCTTTTCTCTCGCGGCCTTTAAAATTCTGTCTTTATTTTGTATGTTAGGTATTTTCATAATAATGTGCCTTGGTGTGGGTCTGTTGTAATTTTGTATGTTTGGAGTTCTATAAGCCTCTTGTACTTGGTTTTCCATTTCATTCTTCAGATTTGGGAAATTTTCTGATATTATTTCATTGAATAGATCGTTCATTCCTTTGGTTTGTTTCTCTAAGCCTTCCTCAATCCCAATAATTCTTAAATTTGGCCTTTTCATGATATCCCATAATTCTTGTAGATTCTGTTCATGATTTCTTACCATCTTCTCTGTTTGGCCAACTTTATTTTCAAGATTAAATAATTTTTCTTCAATGTCTGAGGTTCTGTCTTCCAGGTGTTCTATCCTGTTGGTTATGCTTTCTATGGAGTTTTTAACTTGGTTTATTGTTTCCTTCATTTCAAGTATTTCAGTTTGCTTTTTTTTCAGTATCTCTAACTCTTTATTGAAATGATCTTTTGCTTCCCGTATTTGGTCTTTTAACTGTTGATTGGTGCGATCATTTAATGCCTGCATTTGCTCTTTCATCTCCTCCTTCAATGCCTGCATTTGCTCTTTCATCTTCTCATTTGCTTCCCTGATCGTTTTAATTACGTACATTCTGAACTCCCTTTCTGACATTTCTTCTGCTGTGCTGTCATTGGGTTTTATTGATGTAGTATCTAGGTTTGTTTGGGACATTTTCTTCCCTTGTTTTCTCATATTGGTCAGCTGTCAGTGGGACCCTGATATATTGCAGATTTCCGCTATTGGCTTATAGTGTCCTGGTAGATTTCCAGTGTTTCACCTCCCAGCCTTTAGTAGCCTGATGTCTTGGAGGAATTTGATAATGCAATGCATCCGAAGAAAGCTGCTCCTAGCCCCCTACTGGTTCCAAGGTTTGGAGCTGGCTCTGTGTGGAAAGGCTCTCACTGGGGGCCTGCACCGTGCAGCTGGCTGTGTGGAAGGAGCCCACCGCTGGAGTGTGGAAGGCTACCTGGGGAAGACTCTAGCTGCCCTGCCCTGCTCTGATAAGCCACCCCTATCTGTGCCTGCCACCCAGGCCGAGCTTTACCCAGTGGGCAGACTCACCTGTGGCTCTATTTCAGTCCGAGTCTCTCAATGCCTCCCCTTCTTAACTCCTGGGTTCTGGAGCAACTGGGGATGCAGTCACCCTCTAGGCCGCCATCTTGGAACGCCCCGTGGAAAGAACCTGCGGCCAGAGTGGGCAGAGCTGCCTGAAGAGGTCTCTGGCTGCCCTGCCCTGATCCCAGAGGCTGCTTGTGGGTCGAAGCTCTCCGTTGGTTCGGGGACTTGTGGCTGGTTCTATGTAGAAAGCCTCTCACTGGGCGGTCTGGTCCGAGAAGCTAGCCTTGAAAGGCGTCTCCCACCGCAGGGGTCCAGGCTACTTGGGGAAGTCTCTGGCTGCCCTATCCTGGTCCCTTAACCTGCTTGCGTGCCGGAGTACGCTGCGCTGGGCTGGCTCCAGGACTTGGAGCTTGTTCTGGTCAGAGATGCTCTCACTAGGGGGCCTGCTCCGAGAACCTGGAGAAGCTGGTTGTGTGGGCGGGGCCCACCGCCGGAGTGCGCAGGGCTGCCTGTGGAAGACTCTAGCTGCCCTGCCCTGCTCTGATAAGCCACCTCTATCTGGGCCTGCCACCCGGGCCGAGCTTTACCCAGTGGGCAGACTCACCCGTGGCTCTATTTCAGTCCGAGTCTCTCAATGCCTCCCCTTCTTAACTCCTGGGTTCTGGAGCGATTGGGGTTGCAGTCACCCTCTAGGCCGCCATCTTGGATTGCCCCCACAAAGTAGTATCTCTGTCTTCTTGTATTTGCTAACAGTAGCTTTGTGGCATAATATATGGTCTATTTTAGAGAAGGATCCACGTGGTCTGAGAAGAAAGTGTATTCAGTCATTGATGGATGGAATATTCTGTAAATGTCTGTTAAGTCTAAATTATTGATTGTGTTATTGAGATCTATGGTTCAGTTTTTGTTTGGAAGATCTGTCCAGTGGTGAGAGAGGTTTGTTAAAGTCACCTAATATTATTGTGTTGTGGTCTCTTTGATTCCTGGAATTGAGAAGGATTTGTCTGACTTACATGGATGAGTCATTGTTTGGGGCATTGATATTTATGATTGTTATGTCTTGCTGATTTATGGTTCCCTTAAGCAGTGTGAAATGTCCTTCTTTATTCCTTCTGACTAAGTTTGGCTTCAGGTCCACTTTATCTGATATGAGGATGGACACCCTCACTTTTTTGCTGAGTCCATGTGCATGGTATGTTTTTTCCCATCCTTTCACCTTTAGTTTGTGGGCATCTTTTTCTATGAGATGAGTTTCTTGAAAGCAGCATATTGTTGGGTCTTTCTTATTAATCCAATGTGCCAGCATGTCTTTTAATTGATGATTTCAGGCCATTAATATTCAGGGTTATTTTTGAGATGTGATTTGTATTCCTGGTCATTTTGGCTTATTTTTGGTTTTTAACTTGACTTGGTTTCTCCTTTATTTGGCTATTCCTTTAGGGTCGTTCCTCCCTTTGCTGACTTACATCGTCATTTTTCATCTCTTCCTCATGGAATATTTTACTGAGAATGTTCTGTAATGCCAGCTTCCTATTTTTAAATTCTTTAACTTTGTTTATCATGGAAGGATTTTATTTTGTCGTCAAATCTGATTGTAAATTTTGCAGGGTATAAGATTCTTGGTTGGCATCCATTTTCTTTCAGAGCTTGAAAAATGCTGTTCCAGGCCCTTCTAGCTTTTAGGGTCTGAGTTGAGAAATCTGCTGATATCCATGTTGGTTTACCCCTGAATATAATTTGATTTTTTTTTTCTCTCACAGCCTTTAAAATTCTATCTTTATTCTGTATGTTAGGTATTTTCATTATAATGTGCCTTGGTGTGGGTCTGTTGTAATTATATGTTTGGTGTCTTATAAGCTTCTTGTATTTGATTTTCCATTTCATTCTTCAGATTTGGGAAATTTTCTGATCTTATTTCATTGACTAGATTGTTCATTCCTTTGGCTCGTTTCTCTCTGCCTTCCTCAATCCAAATAATTCTTAAATTTGGTCTTTTCTGTGATATCCCATAATTTTTGGAGATTCTGTTCATGATTTCTTACCATCTTCTCTTTTTGGTCAACTTTGTTTTTAAGATTAAATATTTTATCTTCAGTGTCTGAGGCTCTGTCTTCCAGGTCTTCTATCCTACTGGTTATGCTTTCTATGGAGTTTTTAATTTGATTTATTGTTTCCTTCATTTCAAGAATTTGTTGGTTTTTTTTTTTTTTCAGAATCTCTCTTTATTGAAATGATCCTTTGCTTCCTGCATTTGCTCTTTTAATTGTTGATTGGTTCAATCATTCAATGCCTGCATTTGCTCTCTTATCTCATTGTTTGCTTCTCTGATCATTTTAACTGTGTACATTCTGAACTCCCTTTGAGACATTTCTTCTGCCATGTTGTCATCGGATTTTATTGATGTGGCATCTAGGTTTGTTTGGGACACTTTCTTCCCTTGTTTTCTCATATTGCTCATGTATCTTCCCCTCTCCTAGTCTTCAGTAGTCTGAAGTTTTGGAGGAACTTGATAGTGCAGTGACCCAAAGAGTATGCTGTCCCTGTAGAGATGGTGGACTCCAGGTGCCGTATATTCCCTTCTGGTGGGCAGAGGCACCTCCATGTGTTGACAGGTGGTCAGCTGCAGGGATACTAGACTTTAGGCTGGGGCCTGGCTGGTCTGGTCCCAGCTCTCTGGGCCTACTTTCCCCCAGGTAAGTCTTGCCTGGCAGCTCTCTAGTTACCAATCTTTAATGAGTAAATTGTGCAGATACTCTATTCTATTGGTGATTTGTTGAAATTATATTAAATTCAGTTTTATGCCAGTTACTTTAATGATTAAATTACTGTTTCAAGTTTTAATTCTTTTAAGTATGTTTTTCAAACTATTCTGTTATTTATTCTCAGTGTGTCATAGCTACTATAGCTTTTGGAATGGGCATTAATAAAGCTGACATTCGCAGAGTCATTCATTATGGTGCTCCTAAGGAAATGGAATCATATTACCAGGAAATTGGTAGAGCTGGCCGTGATGGACTTCAAAGTTCTTGTCACATACTCTGGGCTCCAGCAGACTTTAACTTAAATAGGTAAAAACTATTGCTCTCACCTCATATCTTTCTTTCTTTCCAAGAAAATATTTGAGGCTGGGTTCAAAATTTCAAGTAATTTGTGGGTATATTTAAGGTATAAAAAACAAAAACAAAAACAAAAAACCCAAATTAAAAAAAAAAACCCAAATCAACAACAACAACAACAAAAAGAGCAGAAATCCAAAACAGACAACATTTGTGAAGAACATTGATGGTAAATGTTGCCACATAGAGGAGATGACCTAGTTTTAGCCATTCCTCAGTGTGAAGCATTACCTGAATCACTTCTATAATTAGGCATATGACATAGGTCTTCAGAATACTTTCCTACTGTTGCACATCAAGTGAATAGTACTTTTTTCCTCCTCATATTTTCTCTTGTTGTACTATCTTCAGCCATAGTTACTTCAGAGTCTGTTTAATTTGTTTATTCTTTCATATGTATGTGCAGCATAATTTCATGAAATCAATTTCATTCTGTAGTTCCTTTTCCTTTCCCTCTTCCCTTCTCATTTGCCTTCTGTTTATTCTTGAAAAGGTGTGCAAAACTATTCAGGAGATTTTTACCATTTGATAATTGATATTTATAGAATTTCTTCACAGAAGACTAGAAATAAACAGGATGAAGTTAGTTGCACTGATTTTTTTTTATTATTGTATACAAATGGGATACATGTTGTTTCTCTATTTGTACATGGAGTCAAACCATACCATTTGTGTAATCATAAATTTACATAGGGCAATGATGTTTGATTCATTATTTTTTTTCCCTTCCCCCCCCACCCCAGTCGCACTGATTTTTTAGAAGACAAACAAAGTGGGGTATATTCCCTTCTACTGGGTAGAGGCAGTATGTTTTAATACTGTTTAACAATTTTAAATAAATTCAGGATTATAGAACCCCAAAATACAAAGATAGTTTTGGAGGATCCAGAAATCCTGAAGAGCTAGTAGGGATAAAGGCCTGTACTGGTGATGAGCCTCTTTTGGTATTCCTTATATAAATGTTTTTAGTTTCTCATAAAGAATAGACTTTTCCTGAGAAAAGATCAAAATTCATATATAATAGAAGACTTTCTGGAAAGCAAAGAAGTGTGTGACGAATAAATCAAAATGAAAAACTAGCATTTTTAGTAATTTTTCAAAGGCAGCTAAACAGTTGATACTTGGACATAGGTAGAATTCTTTTGAAAGCAATTTTTATAAAAATTACAAAAGTGCTTGCCTCTTTTGGGGGCATTGACCGGGAAGAAATATAATAGAACTTACTAGGGTAATTAGAAATATTCTTCATCCTAATATGAATGTGGGTTTTGTAGGTTATAAATAATAAATGGGAAAAAATTGCTAATAGTTGTACACATCCCTGTGAAATTTTGAATTGACAGGAACTGCCTTACTGAGATACGTAATGAAAAGTTTCGATTATACAAATTAAAGATGATGGCAAAAATGGAAAAATATCTTCATTCCAGGAGATGTAGGCGACAGTATGTATTATTTATTTTATTTTATTTTTTTGTACTGGTGATTGAATCTAGGGATACTTTGCCACTGAGCTGTATCCCCAATCCTTTTTATTTTTTGTTTTGAGACAGGGTCTTGCTGAGTTGCCCAGTTTGTCTAGGAACTTGTGATTCTCCTGCCTCAGCCCGTTGAGTAGCTGGGATTATAGGCATGTGCCACCATTCCCAGCTATATTATTTATTTTATATTAGTTACTTGCCTGGGTTTATGGTTGTTGCTCTTTTAAGAAAAACATTTGCTAAATAATTAGGATTATTTGCAAAGAATATTTTGATGATATTATGGTATGCTAAGTTTTAAAGGCAGCTTTCTTTGTGGCTGAGTAAACTCAAATAATGAGGTTCCAGGTAAATAATTAATGGTGATTTTATCTAATTTTTAGCAATGAACTTAACACATATTTTTCCTTTTATTTAATTTAAAAATTTCTCTTGCATAGAATCATCTTGTCTCATTTTGAAGACAAACAACTAAGAAAGGCCTCCATGGGTATTATGGGAACTGAAAAATGCTGTGATAATTGCAGATCCAGGTACAGATTTCTTCTTGATTAACATTCTAAAATTTTTGTTTCTCTTTCAAGAGCATGTTTATATTGAATTTTTGTTGAATATGTATTTTAGTTTTTTAAAACTAAATGGATTTATTTAAAAATTAAAAAGCAAATAATTTGGAGTATTTTACTTTGTGTAATAGGTAATATAATAGAATGGTAGATCTAAACCTAAACAATAGTTAATTAAATGTAAATTGTCTAAAAATGCCAGTTAAAGGCATAAATTGTCAGAATTGGTTTAAAAATGTAACCCTATCCTACATGAGGTAAGAAATCCATTGCAAGTGTACTTATATAGGTAGGTTAAAAAAAAGAATGAAATATGGTATACCATGAAAACATAGGTCAAAAGAAAACTGAAGTTGCTGTTTTAATGTTGGGTAATGGACACTTTGGGCAAAAAATACAGAGATAAAAAAAGGACATTGTAAAAAAAAGGACAATGTAAAAGGATAATTTCACTCATTTACTAGTCAGGATTCTCCAGTGAAACAGAATGATTTCATATTAAGGGGGGAAGAAGGAAGAGAGGGAAGGAAGAAAGGAATTATGAGGGATTGGTTATAAGAAATTGGCTTACATAGTTGTGGGGTTGGCAAGTTAAAATTTTAAGGCAAACAAGCAGTCTGGAAACATGGGCAAGAGTTGACGTTGCTCTCTTGAAGTGGAATTCTTTCTTTAGCAAACCTCGTTTTTTGCTCTTAATACTTTCAACTGATTGGATGAGACTTATCTACATTATTGATGATAATTTCCTTTAATTAAAGCTAGCTGATTATGAATATCAATCATAGCTACAAAATATTTTTGCTGCAACATTTAGATTAGTATCTAACCAAACAACTGAGTACCTCATACTAGCCAAGTTGACACCTAAAATTAACCATTCCAACCAAGAAGACATAATCCTAAATGTATATATACTCAATCAAAGAACCTAAAAGAACTGAAAGGAGAATAGGGAATCCACAATTATAATTGGCGACTTTAACATCTTCTCTCAGTAATCAATAGAAGGAGTAGAACAAAAAATCAGTAAGGGGACAGAATGAACAGAACTGTCAACAACCTGCATTTAACCATAGAAATGAAAAGATGTACCCCATTTGTGTACAATGAATCAAAATGCTGACTGTAAAAAAAAAAAAATTAAAAAAAATCTGGAACTTGGAAAAACAAAAACAAAAAAACCACCACAACCTGAATCTAATTAGTTTTTATAGAACACTTCACCCAACAGCAGGAGAGTACACATTCTTTTCTGGGGAAAATGGAATGTTTACGAACATGAATCATACTCTGGGTCATAAAATGTTAACAAATTTGGAAGTAATCTATTTGGATAAAGTATGTGTTTTGACTATAGTGTAATTAAACTAGAAAGTTGTAACAGAAGGATAGGGGGAAAGTCTCTAAACCCTTGGAAATTAAATAGCATACTTCTAAATTATCTATGAATCAGAGAGGAAGTCTCAAGGGAAATAAGAAAATATTTTGAACTGAATAAAATAAAAATACAAAAGGTATAGCATACAGTTGATATAGTGCTGGGAAGGAAATTTGTAGCCTTAAATGTTTATCATATAAAGGGAGAGAGGTTTCAAACCAATAATTAAGCTTCCAACATAAGAAACAAGAAAATCAGAGCAAAATAAACCAAAAGGAAGTGGAAGGAAGGAAATAATAAAGATAAGTACTTAAAGTAGTGAAATAGAAAACAGAAAAATGGTAGAGAAAATCACTTTACTCAAAAGGTCATTATTTGTTAAGGTCAACAAAATCGAGAAAAACTGCTAGTAAGACTGACAGAAAAACGGAAAACAGATTTATTAGTAGCAGGCATGAAAGAGGGAATTTTGCTGCAGACCCAATAGATATTAACAGGGATAAGAATAAAACACTATGAACAACAACTCAGTATATATATTCAGTATTGTAGATGAAATTACTTAATTTGATTACTTTATAACTTCAAATTAACTACTGAGCTACATACAATGAAATAGATAAACCTGAATGGTCTCCCAACCATTTGAGAAAGTGAATTTCTTATTAACAGTCTCCAAAAATAAAATTTCTAGCCTAGAAGTCTTCAGTGACAAATTCTAGCAGACATTTAAAGAAGAAATGATATCAGTTCTACAGTATGGTTCCATTTATATGATATTCTCTGAAACTTGTAACTAAACTGTAGGGATGAAGAAAGATCAGCAGTTGCCAGAGGTGAGGGGGAGGGAGAAGGTACATAAAATGGTAGACAGAGGAGTCTTTTGGAGTGATGGATTTGTTTTGTGTCCTGATTGTGGTGAGAGTTAGATGAATCTATGTATATGAA
The DNA here is from genome assembly GCF_902686445.1 of Sciurus carolinensis. NCBI lineage: Eukaryota > Metazoa > Chordata > Mammalia > Rodentia > Sciuridae > Sciurus > Sciurus carolinensis. The sequence goes on along the minus strand of NC_062216.1, from coordinate 61,534,101 downwards.
TCCATGAAAATTGTCGAATTTCACACAAATATGACTAATGTAATTATATACTGATCGAAAAATTAAAACAAATGGTACACCTGCTTGGGTTAGCTGTTTTCTGACCAGAATGCAGTTGATTTAGAAGTAAATTAGAAGATAAAAAAATTCTTATGCATCTGGAAATTTTAAATAACATTTTTTTTTTTTTTTTTTTTTTTTTTTTTTTGCGGTGCTTGGGATCGAACCCAGGGCCTTGTGCTTGCAAGGCGAGCACTCTACCAATTGAGATATCTCCCCAGCCCTTTTTAAATAACTTAATCAAAGAAAAATCAAACTGGAAATTTAAAAAATTTTAGAATTTATTGATAAGTATATTAAAAACCAATAAGATGTAATACAGGTAGTTCTTTATGGGAATTTGATAGCTTTAGTTAACTCTTATTAGCAGAGTAATCATCCTACTAAAGAGGTAATCATCCTACTAAAGGGGTTAGAATAGGAGAATAAGCCTAAAACAGTTTTTTTCCCCTCCCTCCAAACATTATTTTATCTGGAATGTTGAATGCATTCTTACTGCTCTTTCAAAGATACCAATTGAATTAGGTAGTTGAACTATATTAGTTGATTTTTCCTAAGGATTTTTTTTTGTTCTCATCCTAAAAAAATTCTCACTTGTATTAGTAAAAGTTTCAAATAAACCCGAAGGATGATTTATAAATTTAACTCCTAGATGTATTTAAATGAAGGGTTTATAATCTGTCGTAATTTATAGTTTAAATTTAAGTTAGAGTTTAAACTAACAATTTATTGGATAGGAGATTTTCTTTTTAAGTTAAAAATTTTCTTTTGCAACAACTTTTTTTCCAACAAAACCTATAATGAAAGTCCAATGTTCATATAATTGATCAAGTGGAACTGTTGTACTTTCTTGAACTTCTTAGTCTTCTTCCATCTAAAGTCTGAGACACTTGCCATGAAACTTGGTTTCTTAGGGCACTAGAGGGGAACCATTAGCATAACATTCTGGGATGCTGTATTATAGTTTATTTTTCATGTTTAAGATATTTCACATGCTCTTGGCTGTATAAACTTTGTATCCTATGAAGGAGTTGACACATTTGAGATATTTTTTACTTGACTAATTGTTAAATCTTTTTATTTCTTGAGGTATGTACTTTGTCTATGCTGTCTTAATAATTATTGTTTTTATTCAGATTGAATCATGGTGATTCTAGTAATGACTCAGATGATACATCACAGGACTTTGGTCCACAAGCATTCCAGCTCTTATCTGCTGTGGGCATCTTAGAGGAAAAGTTTGGAATTGGGGTTCCAATTTTATTTCTCCGAGGATCTGTAAGTATATGTGAATGACCTTCTTAGTTCTTTTTTTTTTTTTTTTTTGACTCTGTTATGCTTCCTTTAGAGGTTTATTGTGTTATGATTGTAGCTTTGATTTTAGGTGAATTATTAGAAATGCAGGAAATCTCATTAATTTACATTTAAGCCCTGCAATTTGTTACCTTTGACTGAACATGTGTGTGTCACATCTATTGTTGTTTTGATGTTCCAAGCTTATGTTCAACTTTGCATCTCAGTCTGAAGTATTATATTAGTTTATTACATTGCAGTTAGGTGAATCCCTAGACTGATCTTTCTTAGGATAATTAAGGAAAGTTAACTTTCATTATCAGGGGGATGGTAGAACAAATTTGTGTTTTTTGGCATCCAGGAAACTATTAAATTGAGCAAAACTGTAGTTTGGGGGTTATTTTGTGAAAGTTTTAGTTCATAACAATATTTGGCAGCTTATGTTTTTTTTTTTCCTCTTTTATTTCCTACCAGAATTATTTAAAATTCCAAGAAAAAAATTTTGACTTTACTTGTGTTTTGTAAAATAAAATATGATTTTATTCCTGATAAAATAAAACTAAGTAGTCTCTATTGATACTAGTTGACTAAACCAAGAGTGGAAGATAGGATACTTTATAATTATGCACATTTATTTAAAATATTCTTTAAAATTCTTATTTTGTATGTAGAATTTATAAAATAATTTTAGGAAAGTAGTTATTTGTTAAATAGTAAAATGCTCCTTATAAATATTTTTTTAGTTTTTATTTTGTTTAGAAAGGAACCTGTTAACTTAGTTAAGAAATATTTTTAATGAAATATGTTGAAAATATATTAGCTTTTCATTTACTGATACTTTAATATTCTGAATGGTGTTTAAAATTTTATTTTTAAATCACAAGTTTGATCAGAAATTTATTAGAAGTATCACCTAAATAACTTTGTTTTAACTCCTATGGGTGATACTATATTTTTTATATAAAAAAAAACTTCAGTTGCATGAGATAGCTTAAATATAATTTTTATAGATCTCATTTATATTTTGTAACCTTTAACCTTTATATCCCAGATGAATGTATAACTTAAAAACATTATCCTTGTTTTAATTTGGTATAATCCAGTGGTATCCAGTATCAATAAATAAGTTTAAGTGGGCTCCTAGACCAACTTCAACTGGTCACAAGAGGGATCAGATTTCACCTATTATTTGAAAACCAAGTCAGACCTTTTATACTGACAGTGTCTTTAGGGAGTTCTCAAATTAAAAAGTTTATCCTTTATGAAATTTTATACTACCCTTGCTAGATAAAAGTGTGAAACTTTTTAAGAAGTACTACTTAATGAAAATTTAGAGACACTAACTGCAGGGAAAATGAGGCAAGTTCCCCATCCACCCCCCATTTCAGTGATCTTGCTTTCTACTGGGATATTATTTAAAAAATCATAATTGTAATACCTTTGAGAATTGTTCCCCTTAACCAATTTAGGATACATTAATATCTTTGTAGATAATTTTGATCTGTAAAATGATGTGTCTTAAACTGAGAATGTTTGGAGTTTTTTAAGGAAATAATGTATGTGTATAAATATATAACAAATGCAGTTTCAGCAGTACATGATTCTACTCTCTTACACAAGATTTGCTAAATAACAAACATTTATGCAACTTATTTACAAATTTGTAAGTGGAGTTTAAAATTTTGTTTTAAAGGACATGTTATATTAGAAACTAAATCATCATAGTATTGCTTAAAGAACTTTGTTTTAAGTTGTTCACCATCTAAAAAATTTTAAACCCCCTATGTGGATATAGACAAGATATGCAGTGGCCTTAATTTTATAGATTAGAAAATGGAAACATAATCATTAATCTGTATAAGAAAGATTAAGTGAAACTTCTTTTCCTGATCACATTATTAACATGCCCTAACATTAGATAACAGTTTGGATAAAAGTTGATTTTACCTAGGCAGCCATTGGAACTATTGGTAAGTTTTAATCAAACTCTAATTTTCAAAGTACCTAACAGTAAAGGACTATCCTTTGATTTTTCTTGACAACCAGTTTCATCTGATTGAAATATATTCCTAGAGATAACTATTGTTACTTTGTCCTATGATTTTATTTTACATAGATTAACAGCTCAAAATGACTTTGTGAAGCCCTAAAGTAGTAACTGTGAGCCTCTTTTGCTTGTAGGAACTGAGAAAGAGCCTCTGTGTGTGTGTGTCTGTGTGTGAGATATTTAATAGAAGCTCTGGGCATATTTTGTACCCTAAGAACGTAAACTTAGAAATTAAAGCTTCTTGGGTTGAAGTTTTCAGCTATTTTTCCACTAGCTATTAAACATCTATTTTTGTGTAAGGCATTATATTATATTTTGTAGTATATCCAAAGTTGAATTAGATGAGACTTATGATCTAGTATAGAAAAGGTACTTGGGAAGAAATAAGTATAGTATAGAAAGAAGTAAAGGATATATGAACAGATTGAAGTTCTGGGGAGAGTGTTCTTAGGGGAATAGAAAAGTCTTTATGACGATTTCATTGGAGCTTTCTATTTTATAGGTGATAGAGTAGATTTTTGAGAGGTATAGTTTATTTGGACATTTGGAGATAGAATGAAGGAGGAAGGGTGGAGAACAATGCTTCTCCCAGCAGAAAGAATTACTATAAAAGCAATTGTGAGTTTTAAAGAAGTTAATTTGGAAAAGTGGCAAGATTTTTATATTTTGTTTTTCTCTATTAGATACTGGGACAGAGAATTATTTATCAGAAACTCATATTTCAGGTGGTATACACTGGCTAGTCAGTTCTCTTTATTCCAATTCTTATTCATCAATTAGATTTCCACACCCAAAGATATGCCTTAGTTTTGTTGACCCTTGTTTTTCCAATCTAATTTTCAAAGGAAAATAATGAGATGAAAATTTCCTTTTTCAGACTACATCCCATAGAAGTGTAGATTCTTGATGCCAAAAGTTGTCAAAAGGACTGTTTGGCACTATAATTTTATTTTATTCTAGTTGAAAGGTAGTTTTAAAATGACTTGGTCTTGGCCATACTGTTACTTTGTGCCAGAATCAGGAAGGACAAACAGCTTTCCTGACAGTGCCTTTTGTGTTTATTATGCTTATTAAATACAGTTCTAGATTTATATTTTTAAATCGAATGATACACAGATAATAGAATTTGTTGTTGGTTGACAAGTGATTTATGTATAAAATTGTGTCCTCCTTAAAAATCAATGCTCAAATCCCTTTATTCTCTCAATAGCAACTTTCCCATTCCAAGCAGTATCTGACAGTAGAAAACCTGGAAAGTTAAGTTAACTGGAACACTTAAGCAATTAATGGAGGATTCCTTGCTCATTGTGAGAAATCATAAACATTTGTTGTTGAAAGTTCTTACTGTATTTCACTTTAATTCTGTTTTTTTTTTTTTTTAAGTTACTTGGTTCCATTTAGGTTTCTAATTGAAAAGGGAATATATGATTTCTTTAAAAACAAAAATGCTTTTTATCAAAGAACAGAGATACTTTATTCCCTGCATGGCTATTACCATGGAAACAAGACAGCATAAATTTATTCACATAGTACTCAGTATTTACAATGATTATTAATCATAAAGGGAAAAGACAGTTACTCCTGACTAACCAGGAAGTCTTATTACTTCATACTTGTAGATGTACACAAATTCAGTTTTTTTCTGCTTAGGAAAGGAAAATCTGTAAGAGTAATTTTTAGTGTCTAGAGAACTAGAAAGTGCTAGTTAGGCAACTTAATACCTTTGGTGTTACTAGTTTATAAGCAGTAGAATATCCTACAATAAAGATGAGCCCCATAGCAGATGTATAGGACTGTTAGCAAGTTTTCCAGAGGAGACCAATACTGTTAGATTAGGAAATTCAGGTTGAGTTAAAGGATCAGTGGTTAACTAATAAAAAGAAAGTTAATATTACTGAGACAGGATTTGTCCTACTTACTCACTTAATCTGTATAATATCCCCAAGACATAGAAACTATTATACTCGTGTATCAAGTCAGGCCATGGAAGCATAGTTAAGTAACTTGCCAGAGCAGTGACTTAAACCCAGGTAATCTAACTCAAGAGCCTACCTATATATCTATATTGGTTGTGTGTGTATGTGTGTGTGCATGCATGCAGAGTGCATGTAAAACTAATAAAAATTTGGAACTAGTTGTCTGGAGACCTGTGTTCTAATCCTAGCTGTAGTACAAAGACACAGTGGGACATGGCATAGCATGTTTGAACCTCTAATTATTTGTTAGCAATATAAGAAAAAGTGACTTAAGATAGATCAAACAGATGCAATTTTCCTTTTAGTTTTGAAATTCTATGATATTTTCTTTTACTTCATTAATTTTTCTAAATAAATTTTATTGTGTCTATTTTTAAGGTAAACAGCATGATATTTTGGGGTACATAAATATAATAAAATAGTTCCTGGAGTGAAGCAAAATAATGTATCCATCATCTCAACATAATTACCAACTTTTTATTTGTTTTTGTGGCGAGAGTAGCTACAATCTATTCATTTAACAGGAATCCCAAATATAATAGTGTTTTATTAACTATAGTCCTCATTTTATACTTGAGGTTTTTAAATTTGTTTATCCTACATATATGATGTTTGATTACAACAGTCTATTCAAATCAACCCAAGGTGAGTGTTAGCATAGACAAAGATTGTGGATAAGAAAAAAAGGTGCCATGTTTTACCTAGTTGTTTTATTTTGCTAAATCTTGTTCTAATAACACTTTTATAAATATAATCATCATGCTACTAAAATTCGTTACTTAGCTGTTTTAATAAGACGTCTATTTTTATTTTAAAAATTTAATAGAGAGCAGTTACAGACTGTTAACTGCTCCTGTTGGAAACATTTATTTGTATCCCAGTATCTAGGCACTGATGCCTCTGTCTCTGGTAGGAACTTATCCTCCTTTACTTTGTTTCATCTAGCTTCCTTTTTATGAGGGCTATACCATATTTAGGCTATTTTGGAAATCTATGCCTTAGAAATGGTAGTAAATGACATAAATGTGTAAACAAACCTGTTTAGAATTCACATTTTTGGGCTGGGGAGATAGCTGGGTTTGATCCCCAGCACCGCAAAAAAAAAAAAAAAAAAAAAAAAAGAATTCACGTTTTTAGCATTACAAAATGATAACCCTGTAACCATTATGTTCTCATTAGTTGGATAAAGCTAGTACATTTTTAATAGAGCCTTACAGTTCCCTGAATTATGTCTTTTGCAACTTATCCTAGATATTCTTTTAATTTTGACCCCTGGATTTGTATATACATTGGTTGTTAAACTTTCATAGATGAAATGTAAAACTGTTGAATTATCTTCCCAATTCTAAAATTTTAGGCTGCATGTTATATCAAAGTATTTATAATATAATCACCTCTTCACATATTGAAGGGATGTATATTTTTTATAGCATAAATATAACCTAAAATATAGTACTTGTATTAGAAAGCTAATGATCATTCTAGTTAATTTAAACAGAAAGCGTATTAAGTGACTTAGGAAATTATTGACAAGGTTACTTTGCAAAGTAGTCCGTCAAAGGAACAGCTATCTCTTCTGTGACCAGGAAGCTCTCAATTTGGTAAGCTACTGCTCTGATACTTTACTCCAAATTGCACTGAACTGGAAGCCATAGCACTTGGGAAGGTTCTGTTTTTGCTGGCTCTGAGAACCACAATGTGCTTGCTATAATCTCTATCAACAAAATGAATGCTTCTTGATACTTACAAAGGTAATAGTTGTTTGCTGGGTTCCTTGCTAATGTTCATAAAAAACAAACCTCTGCAATTATATATTATCTACAAACTAGTAGAGGAATAGCTTTTGCCTCACACTTAGCTTTTGCATATCATGCAAATATACATCTGATGAGCAGAACTTAAATCATATCCAGAGCCCTGTCTGAAAGAGTTTCAGAAATAGTGTTTGTGACTTCCAAGATTAGGCAGTAGAAGTGGATTGAGGTTAAGATGACCCTTGAATTATAATCTGCCATATTCACCTCAAGTACATTAGACAGGAATAATTGTCTATAAAGCATTCTGTTCATATATTACCATATACATTTAAACTGATATTTAAATGTACAGGATGAATGAAAGAGGCAGAAAGAGGGTGATGTGAATGGAAAAGTACTTTATAGGGAGTGTAGGTGGGTAGAGACCTCTCTGTTAGAGGATAAGCAAATTGCATATGACAGGCTAAATTTCCCAGTGTTTCTAGAACTTGTTGCTGTGAAGGATCTCCTGTAAGAATTCTCTCATCACTTAGGGGAAAATACCTTAAAAAATCAACTGTTTAGCATGCACTTGTTTTCCTTGTTATATCTTAGTGAAGCAAATAAATCATAAATGATTAAATAAGCTGTATAGGATATAATGAAGAAATGCACAGTAAAAACAACCATGCATGGAAGACATGAATTGTTACAGGACTATTGTGTCACATTGTCTTTTAACACTCATTGTTCTGAACTTGATCTGTAGATTGTGATCATCTTTTTAAACAATAATGTATGTTGTTCGAAGGTCTAAAGAGCAGAGATTAAATATTCTAAACACATATTTAAACCAATACATTGGGAAGTATTGGTTTATCAGTTATATGTGACAATTTCTGTGCTTATTTAAAATATAAAAGGAATACCATATATAAGTTGGATACTCAGAACAAGCAGGATGGGTATAAAAGTTTTATAGGGGCCTGGGGTTATAGCTCAGTGGTAGAGTGCTTGCCCTACCAGGTGTGAGGCCCTGGGTTTGCTCCTCAGCACCACATAAAGATAAATAAAGAAAATAAAGGTATTGTGTCCATCTGCAACTAAAAAAGTTTAAAAATTTACTTTAAAAGTTTAAAAATTGTTAAGGTTGAATTTTTTTGGTTAAATTCAAAGAATCAATGAATGGGTTTGTTTTTTATTTAGTCTATTTAATTGAATAGGCATTTTTAGATATTAATTTTATTCCTGATTTCAGAGTTCTCAGCGTATTGCAGATAAATATCGTAGTCACAGTTTTTTTGGCACTGGTAAGGATCAAACAGAAAGTTGGTGGAAGGCCTTTTCCCGTCACCTCATAACTGAAGGATTTTTGGTAGAAGTTCCCGGGCATAACAAATTTGCAAAGATTTGCACCCTTACGAAAAAGGTAAACAGTATAGAAGTCTACCTGTTTCACTTAATTTTTCTCAACTATGCATTAAGATTATTTTTGCTTTCAATAGGGTAGAAATTGGCTTGATAAAGCCAATACAGAATCTCCTCAGAGTCTTATCCTTCAAGCTAATGAAGAGTTGTGTCCAAGGAAGTTTCTTCTGCCAAGGTTCACTTTTCAGTTTTTATTTTTTCCCTGTTAACTTATGAGTTCTTGATGTTGTTGTTGCTGTTTCAATGATTCAAATTATACCAATTTTAGGTACCACTCAGGTAAAATGAGTTGCCTGTTTTTGCATATTTACTTTAGTTAATTTGGAGGAAAGGGAATCTGGGGAAAAGATAAATCACAGAATATTTTCTTGGTCGATGGGAAGTAGCTGATCATTAGAAAACATCTTTCCCATTGATTAAGTAGCATTGAAATGAATGCTGAAGAATTCATATACCACATTTCCTTCTGATGTGTAGAAGGTGGGAAGGTAATGAACTTATTGCCTACTTTTTAATACCTTTGCATGTTATTGGTTCTGTATCATTTTTTTCTTTAAAACATCTTTCTTTTCTGTGAAAAGAAATCACTTTTAAAAGTCATCCGGGTAATTTTAAAAGAAAGGGTAATAAAATCTCATCTGCTATTCTGAGAGAGTGGGGGTGGGTATGATGATTCACGATTAGATAATTGCATTTTCACATTTGAGATAATTTAATTTTACTATTTTTCAGTTCTAAGACTGTATCTTTAGGCACTGAACAGCATTCTTCTAATCAAATACCAATTGAATTAACTGCAGAGAAGGTTTGTTTTAAAGAGGTGGTTCTTATTTATTTCTTTTTTTTATTGATGCTACTCTCGTTTTAAAACATTATATTAATTCCCCTTTATATAAAGAAGAAAATGCACATATAACAAATCATGAATTGAAAAAAAATGATATGAACAGAGTAAAACCTGATACGTGATTTCTGGAGCTATTAGAAGAATTAGAAGTATTTGAGGAAAAAAACTTAGTTTGATTCTTTTAAAACTATTTGGTAACTAATTTAGCTTAGAGTTTTCATATATTTATAATACGGTTGATAGAAAAATAGCTTACTTCCTAAATATTCTCATTAAAGCTACACTACTCGCATGCACACACGCACACACACGCGCGCACACACACACACACACATACACTCTCTCTCTTGCTTGCTTTGTTGGGATCTTAGAAAGCTATTGCAGATTAAGGACTTAACTCACAGGTGGACATTAGCTAATTAGAATGTGGAAAGTGGACACGTAGGTGAATTAAGCTTTCTAGTGTACTTTTTCTGCTTTATTAAAGTATTCAGAATGTAATTGCATCAGTTTTGTGACTTGGCCTCTTACTATGTTTTAGAATATTCTTTTGATCATTTAGCAGTTTTGGAGCAGTGGAACATTTGGTTGTATTTTTGTGTTTTATTTTTTTGGTACTGGGGATTAAACCTAGGGCCTTGATCATACTAGGCAAGTGGTCTGCTACTGAGCTACATACCTAGCTTTTTTATTTTGAGATGAGGCCTCACTAAGTTGCTGGCCTTGACCTTGTGATCCTCCTGCTGCAAGCCTTCAGAATAGCTGGGATTATAGGAGTGTGCCTTTGCACCTGGCTATTAAGTTGTATTTTTAATTGCCTTTAGAATTTTAGAAGTTGATAGTTTGAGAGCTTATTTTCAATTGATTTATTTAATGATCTAGTCAGTCAAGAGGACAGATTGTCATTCCGTGATTTCGTACCTTTTTTCTTTGTATTTAAAGTTTTTTTTGAAACTTCTAATTTTTTAAATACCTTTATGTGTTTAAAAGCAGTCTGACTTGGAGAGGACGTCTTCTTCCAAAGCACTTGCTAACATTTCTTCTGGGAGTAACATTCCTAAAAAAAGGTACAGCGTTCTAAATATTTATTTTCTATAGTTACATTATCACCACTACTTTCCTTTCTTTCCTGAAGAAAAAGGACTATCACATGTTGGCTATTGCATTGACAGAAGGAAGTTAAAGCATAAGCTTCCAGTTCCATAATTATTAAAGTAGACCCATACAAAGGTAGTATCAATTTAATAGGTACCATTTCTTGGGTATTATTGTTCGCCAGATTCTATGTTAAATGCTAAGCACTTCATATGTAATACCTCATTCAATTCTTACAATAGTCTATGAGTTAGCACTCCTGTTATTTATGTCCATCTTATAGTTGAAGATACCAAGGGTTAAGAGGTTAATTTGTTGAAGAGCATATAGCAAATGGCAAAGATGACTTTTAAATCTTTATTTGTATATACCTAGCTTTAACCACTATTATTATATTTGTATGAAATATACCCACTTCATTTGCAAAAAAAGATATAATGGCAACATAAACTGGTGAACATAAAAGTTGAGAGAGAATAAAGATATTATACTTGTTGAACATTTAGGCTTACTATTTGATTTGCTGACTTAAAGAGTGGGAAGTGTGCAAATTCCAGAGTTTCTGAGTGTTATGGGGTGCAACTTAAGAACAGACCGATCACCACTGAGAAGTCCAAATTTGAGAGTCTTTATTAAGCCGGCCAGCTGACTGTCTCACACAATGCCCCAAAAAATAGCTGTTGGGAGAACAGCCCCAACCACAGGGTTGTAGGGGTTCTTATATCAAAAATCACATTAATCATAAATGTCTGTTGCTATGATTTGAAATTACACATTAACATCATGAGATCATGGACAGAGGGGGAAGTGGGTCAAAATGACCCTTACCTAGGTACAAACTAAAGAATGGTTACTAACATCTACACAATCACTGTTCACATGGTACATTGTTTAGGAGCAATAGGAATCAAAAGAGAGCAATTCTTTACTACATAGGAGTTGCCACTGTATACTATTAAACATGTCACACCAAGTAACTGATGATGGGCACAGAGGCGGGGTGTTCCCATGGGAGAAGCTTATTTCCTATATAACATGGAGTCTCAGAGCAAAATGGAGTCTGTTTAGTCATTTTCCTTAGAGTCTGGCCTATAACATTCTCATGGTGTCAGATCTGTCAGCCCATCACATTCCCCACTGGTTTTTTGTACATAATCAAATCATTGATTTATTAGTAGTATATAGGTGATTATAGTGAGTGTGCAACACCATTAGTTTAACAGACTGGATTCTATCTCTGACATATTTAAGTCCAAATCTATTTGTCTACTTAAAGTTTTGAAATTCTGGTTTCCAGTAATCAGGGCAGTGGTTCCTACAGCTGTGGAGCCCACTATACCTATTCCCACTAGGAGTGGAACTAAGACAGGGGCCACTTGTTTAGATATTAGTCCCATATGTTTTCTTATTTCCTCTTTATCATAATAGTACACCTGGGGAATGATGTGAACAGTAACACAGAATTTATCCCATTTGGTAATCTCAAAAAGTTGAAGGGCTAAGCATGGAGTTATTCCTGACAGTTCAAGCAAGAGAAAAAACATGTTTAACATTTTTTTAGTCTTATCTTTAGATGGTGGTTGGGGTCTCTGAGGGCTGTCCATTTTTGTGTTGTCTTGACTCGGATGTGATGAGTCCATGTTGTGAGTAAGGTCCCTTCCATTTCAGCCGGGTGTTAGTCCTTTCTGGAACAATTTGATGTAGACATAGTCTTCTGACTGAAATGGGTGTTGGAAATCAGTGGTCTCTTGGGGCTGGTTCTCTCTTAAGTTGAACCTGTTGGAGAGACTTAACACCAGGTTAGAACAGGAGCAGGTTCTTGGTAAGGGTGGAAGAAGGGCTCTGAAAGCATTAACATTTTAATCTCTCAGAGGTCATTTGCCTCCAACTTTCTGGACCCAAACTGGCCCTTATTTTTGTGATTTAGCCCAATTTACTTATCTATATTGACTGTCTTTTTAAAATTTTTATTATTAACCTTCTAATTTTAGGGACTTTTTACTGCTGTAAGGAAAAAGGGCGATGACCACTCTTGCTGCTTCGAGCTGAGAGGGGGGCGATGTGGGGTTGGGCAAGCAGTAAAAAGTTCCTTTCTAGGGGTAAAAGTCTTGTTCTATAAAAGAAACAAAAAACCATGAGTACAAAATAAATAGCATCTAGAACATGTCAATGAATATCATGAAGCTGATAGAAATTAATAATCTCTTACCAGGAGGTGGAAGAGCTGAGAGATTGTTCCCATAAAAAGGCCTAACAAAGTCTAACAAGACTGGAGAGGATAAGGCCATAATTGTAAATCTTTAAACTGTTGGCGTTATCAGGAATGTAAGCACAACGTTTAGTTAGGTTACTCAATGTCATCTGATTTTTGTAAAATATCTTTTTACTGGCATGATCTTTTTGTTTAGTAGAGATCCCTTTGTTTTTGTTACCTCCAGTTTTATTTATTTTGGGGGCTAACACAAGTGTACATCTTAAGTTACATGAAAATAACTATTGTTTTATTTTTAAAATGTCCAGGAATGACTGTGTTTTGGTTTTAACTGTGTTGCTAGGTGTTTAAGACCAAGCTTGTCAAATTGACCTTGTTCCTATCTACTGTTAAGAGTCAGCTGAGTTCCCACAGGGGTCACTCTTGGGGAACTTGAGAGCAGCTTCTTAGCTCCTTTAGTGCCATTCACCTGGTAGGGTCTCCTTGATAAGGTGGCTTCCTTTTAGGGATGTCTCCCTTTCCCAAGGACCCTCCTCTGCAGCAGGTACACTGATTGGCTTCTTATCTTCTAGTGGTCACATCAACTACCTGATCGGAAGTTTGTGGCCCAGAGTTGCAAAGCTCCTTAGAGAAGTTCTCTTGTTCCCTGGGTTTAGGCTGACTCTGAGGGCAAGAGCCAAATATTGTTTCTCTTTGACCCCTTTATTTTAATCTCAATCTTTAGGTTTTGATCTTAAACATCCAGCAAGTCAGTTTCACCAGTCATACAGTAAGAGTACTGGGTTTTAACTTTAATGTCTATGACTTTATAGACCCACTTTTATTAAACTGGGGTCTATATTATCTGTCCTATAGGTGATGACTTATTATCACAAATTAATTTAGATTGTTCTTGAAGCAGCACTTCTGTAAAACATTAATCAGTCAACAGTTACAGAGTTTACAAGGAAAATACAAAATGAAATCCAAAGAAAGCTGAGAGAGCTTTTAGCTTTCCTTTTGTGTAGTAAAGTGGCAAAATGTTTTCCTGTTTCATGATATTAACTTTTAAACAGATCAGACTCTCATTATCTTTTAGAAATACATTTACATTTTTATCCCAGTGCAGAAGGTAACATAGGGTTCAGGTCCAGTTACAGAACACTAAATGATATAAACAAATCCCCAATAAAATTTCTTATTCTGATAAGTTTAAAATTACCATTACAACTTTAGGTGGAGAATACCAGCTTAATAAAATGTTCTTTTAAATCTTTAAAGACTTGTATACCTGGAAGATATGAACACATTTAATATATGAATAAGAATAATAGAATCATAATTACATTGATGTTTTTATATTAACCATGTTTAACTTTTACAGAAAATTTAGACTTTGTAATGTAATACAGTGCTCTAACAGTTGCTATTTAACCAGAGTTGTACAAACCCCCAATTTTTAAGACTAGTTGCTCTAGAGAATAAAATTTAACACACACAATGTTAAGAGTAAATTAATATTTTAAGAATTATTGGTCATTTCAGCGTATAGACTGAACTTTGGTTTATATCAGTACATTAATATTTGACCTTAGGAAAAACCTTGAATAGTTTAACTGTTGTGTTACTTACATATACATGTAAACCTTTCAAAATTTACTCTTAATTAACATTTTGTAATTACTTAGATACTCTTGTTGTTTACTTATATGTATTACAGTCTTATTTTATCACATAAAGACTTTTTTATCTAGAAACATTTTTATTAAATATATTTTTATATCTAAAACCTTGTAATGTTTTAATCTGTTGATCCCCTTTTAAAATTTATATTCTGAAACAATCTTTATAAATTTCTTAATTCAGATAAATTACTCCATTTTAATCCAATGAAATACTTTGTTACTTACTCTATTTAAATACAGTTGAAACTTTTGGACCCTTTATATAGAATAATACCTGTTAAGACTTTTAGTAATCTTGTTTTTAGTGATAACATAAAGTAAATTTAAACCCTTTTTTTATTTACCAATTTATGAAAACACCAAAAATGTTTTAAGTATGTTACCCTGTGGAATTTAAGGAGTTAAGAGTACTTATTGTTAATTTAGCAGTTAGCATTTTAACTTTCTAAACCAATCAGATGTCTCTAACAAACACATCCATGATCAATCCCATATATCTTAAATCTAATTTAGTTATTTTTTTTAAAAGTCAGGTTATCAGAGAATTATATTGAGCCATATCAGTCATTTCTTTCCTGTTGAAGAAAAACCTAGAAACAATGGATATTAGACATTTTATAAAATTAACATTTTATTTATTTTTTGACCACCTGGAAACAAAACTGTGTTAGTAACTTGAAAGCCATATTTTTGTTTACCCAATTTAAAAACCTTTTAAATCATGTAAATCAAAGCATTTGGATCCATTTTTTAAAATTTTAATTTATGAGCTCACGTGTTAATTTTGGTACCAAATATATGTAGACATGACAATACACTAGTGTACATATACATAAAATAAACAGATGAACAAAGACCTTATAGCTTATTTTTAAAACCCATTAGATTGAGAATTAACCCTTGTAAACTGGTCTTTGAATGAAACAGCATTAAGAAAACTTTATAGTTGGATAAAATAGGTCTGATAAAAAAATTAACCTAGGTGCACCAGATCGAAATTATGAATTAAAAAAAAATAGAATTTTTAAAAGTCTTTGGCCTCCATCCTAAATTGGTCCTTCTCATCAGAGATGAAAAGGAATTAAGAGAATATAGACAAAGGTTATGCCCTATCCCTCCCTGAAGGAGTTTCCCAAAGAGGCAGCAAGGGAGCTGTTTCCATTGGTCTTCTTGGGAGAGCCCCTTAGGTTGGGGTCTTGTTCAAACCAGTTTTCCTGGTCTCTTGGATAGCAGCCATCAAAATTTTAGCCTGGCATTTTGGTGGACCAACTCCAATAGTTAGAAGTTCCTATTGTCAGTAGTTCCTTCAGTGAACATGGTTAAAAACCCTTTTAACCATTTTTTCCCCCAAATATGATTATAAAACATTTGATCAAGATGTTCAGGCTGCCCAAAGACACTTTGGTGGTCCCCTGAGGGGGGCCATCTGACCTCGAAAGTTGGTCATTCTCTCTCACAGAATTTAGAGAGAGAAAAGACATTGCAGCAGGTTCCATAGTCACTGGCTCTCTTCTGGAATTCCTGGAAATTAGTTAACATGCACTGGAGGGGAGTACATGACTGACGTGAGGGAGACTGACCCATGCTTACACTTAAGGGCAACAAAAAAAACCAGAAAAGGACAAACAAACACAGAACAGATAAAACACCAAAGACACAGACAAGTGGCCACTCCAGATTCCAGACCAGAGGAACTGAGCAACGTCTTGCCAGTCCCAGACTCGGGAAGTAATGCTGCGTCCAGCCTTCCTCAGAGTCTCCAGATGCGGATCTGCCAGAAACACACTTACCGGTCCCTCAGGGGTGCAGAAACAGGTGACTCTCTCGGAGAATTTAGTTCAGTCCTGGTGTGGGGCTCCACAGACCGTACAGCCTGGGGCTGAGGAATGTCTCTCAGAGGCGTTCCCTAGGAGCAATGTTGTGGCCTTTCCCCTCCACGGGAGTTTCCAGGTCAGTGGTGAGCGGTGACTGCTCACCAGGTGGCGAGGATTTCGCTGGGGCCTCCAAATGTTATGGGGTGCAACTTAAGAACAGACCGATCACCACTGAGAAGTCCAAATTTGAGAGTCTTTATTAAGCTGGCCAGCTGACTGTCTCACACAATACCCCAAAATATAGCTGTTGGGAGAACAGCCCCAACCACAGGGTTGTAGGGGTTCTTATACCAAAAATCACATTAATCATAAATGTCTGTTGCTATGATTTGAAATTACACATTAACATCATGAGATCATGGACAGAGGGGGAAGTGGGTCAAAATGACCCTTACCTAGGTACAAACTAAAGAATGGTTACTAACATCCACACAATCACTGTTCACATGGTACATTGTTTAGGAGCAATAGGAATCAAAAGAGAGCAATTCTTTACTACATAGGAGTTGCCACTGTATACTATTAAACATGTCACACCAAGTAACTGATGATGGGCACAGAGGCAGGGTGTTCCCATGGGAGAAGCTTATTTCCTATATAACATGGAGTCTCAGAGCAAAATGGAGTCTGTTTAGTCATTTTCCTTAGAGTCTGGCCTATAACATTCTCATGGAGTCAAATCTGTCAGTTCATCACACTGAGGAAGGAGAATTTGAAAAACATGTCAGGGCCTGTGTTACACATACACAGTTTAAATGGACTGTGTTTACATTCATATCAGGTCAAAGTATATAAATGTGATCTATGATTGTTATGCACTTTCTGATGCTTTGCTCACTTTGATAACAGTACTTTGTGCTGACAAAATGTTTATCATAATACCAGTTTTCCATCCCAATAACTCCTTTTTGTTTGAATATGTGGAATGTAATTACCATTGTTTTATATGAACAGAAAGTATAAGGAGTATAAAAAAACAATATGTCCATTAAATATCCTGAAGCATTTCTTCATTTAAATATTTATTTTGTTTCGACTAGGCTGCTTCTTAGTTTGAGGTGCCATTTTAGGCTCTGAGATTCAGTGGGAAATAATGGAGACATGGTTACCAGCCCGTGCAGAGTTAATACTGTAATGGGATATGTAGGGAAGGGAACATAAAACTACAATCCAGGAAATAATATTTTGGAAACAATAGAGGCTTAAACAGGGCTTCCCAGAAGTGATACTTGAAGCTCAGGTAGAAGTCAATCAGGTGATGTGAGGGAAACTGTTCTAAGCAGGGGAACTGTCCACATGTAAAAAGCTGAAAGCAAATGAAGATATGAGCTCAGCAGTATTGCTAGAGATTACCTGGTCAGTAGGGAGTGGTAAAATTTAAGACTAGAGAATTAAATAGGGACCAGAATATCCAGTTTCTTCTAAGCGCTTGACTAGATCATAAAGGCAGTTAGGAATCTAAAGAAGTGTTTTGAACAGAACAGTGATGTGGTCAAAGCTCTACTTTTGAACAAGGGTTGACAGACTTTTCTGTAAAAGATCAGATAGTAAATACTTTAGTCATTGAAGGCCAAAACTTCTGTGACAGCTGCTCAGCTTTGCTCTTGTAGCCTCAAAGCAGCCACAGGTAATATGTGAAGGAATGAATGTGACCGTGTTCTAACGAAACCTTATTTATGGACACTGAAAATTAAAGTTTATATAATTTAACATGTTCCAGAATGATCTTTTGTATTTAAATCCATTTCAAAGTATAAAAGACACTTTCTTAGCTAAGGCCTTCCCAAACCAGATGGAGTTGGCCTGTGGACCACTGTGTGCAAACCCTTGATTAATCTGTTTATTGTGGAGGGAATAAATTGCAGGAGGGTTAGAGTTGTTGTAGAGACACAAACAAGGAGGTTATTACAGTGGTCTTTGCAAGAGGTGGTGGTAGCATAGAGGAGGGAAATGGCAATGGGCATGGAGAGACACAGACTTGTAAGATATTTGGACTTCTAAGAACTTGTTTTCTTCAGGGCTGGGGATTGAACTCAGAGCATCACACATGTGAGGCAAGCACTCTACCACTAAGCTTCACCCTTGTCCTGGCCATAGAATTGTTAGGACTCAGTGATTGAAAAAAATAGGCGGGTTAGGGTTAGACATACTTAATTTGGGATACCTGTGAAATGGTCTAGAAATGAATTTAAATTATAGATTCAGTGTATAGAAGCACACAGGGCAATTTTATTTTCATCAGATAATACATATGAAAAGTCAGTGGTACTTCAAGGTTTGTAACACAGCATGCCAATCCACTCCCTTCCCAGGCCTACTTAGCTCTCTGTTCTATAGAAGCTATCATTTTCCAGTCTTCCAGCTGATTTCTCTGGTACTTATCTTTGTATTTCTAAATGACATGCTCAGATACTATTTTATGACTTATCAATTTTAGAAATATTTTATTGAATTTCTGTCATGATAGGTTGCTTTCCTTCAGTCCTCCCCTCATAATTATGTTTTGGTCATATTAATAATTTATTTTTATATTATAGCCACACAAATATTTAAAACCAAACTACCTTTATTTTTCCTTATGTTAATGTCTTTTCTTCTTCCCTGATTTTAGTATTCTTTTTCTCCTATTTTCAATACTTTTTTGCTTGTTTGCTCTCTTGGAGAGTTCCTTTACTTTTTTATCACCTCCCATCTAGTGAACATTGAATTTTAGTTATCAAGTTTTTAATTGCTGAGAATTTTTGTTCTCTTTTTGTTTCTTTAATAACATATAACAGCATTTTCTTGTTTCATAAATATAGTATCTTCATTTATCTCTCTGATGGTATTCATTGTAGTTATTTTGAACCATTATTCTGTGAACTTGTAATGATTTTCTTAGTCAGCCCATTTTTTGTTGTTGTTGTTGTTGTGAAACTCTTTCTGTATGTATATCTGCCTCAGGGATATTACCCAGGATTTGGCCAGTATATATAAAAATAAAATTTCTTTTGTGAAATAGTTTAAAATCATTTTGCACTTTAGTATAAAGATTCTATAAATACTAACATAAAGGTTAATATGTAAAGCAAATTTATAATTTTCTTGATTAACCTGATAGTACTAATTCTTTGAACTGGAGTTATCTTTCTTCAGGTTCAAGTCTATTTATTGTAGTGATAGGATTTGATAATTAATACTTAATTTGATATTTGTGAAATCCTTTATACTAGAGTTTCTAAATTCTTATAACAGAGAAATCTATAAACATCTCTTAAATATCAAATATGTTCTCCCCTTAGTCCCCAAAAGCAGGAATTTATTTAAATGTGATAGCTCTTATGTAGACTTTCCTTTACAATTTCATTTTTATAAATATTTCTGTTTCCAATTAGTTTATCAATGAGAAATGCCTCTTGTAGAATATCTAGTTTGCTGCCTAGCATCTTTCATACCATGTTTCCTCATTAGGTATAGTCTTTTCCTCTTTTGAAGTGTCCAAAACAAAGCAGAATTACTTTTTTTTTGTTACTGGGTATTGAACTCAGGGGTTCTTTACCACTGAGTCTTATCCCCAGCCCTTTTTATTTTTTATTTTGAAACAGTGTCTCACTTAGTAGCTTAGGGCCTTGCTAAGTTGCTGAGACTAACCTCAAACTTGGCAATCCTCTTGCCTCAGCCTCCTGAGTTGCTGGGATTACAGGTATGTGCTACCAAGTCTGGCTACTTCTTTTTCTTTATACTTGTTTGATTTTGAAGAAAGTTCTGAATAATATTGTACTTCCCATCAACTGAAAATCAGTGATTTTACATCAAGAATTATAGATTGTGCCTGTATTAGTTAAGAAAAAAAATGTCATATGGATGGATAAGCAGTATTTTCTTTCAAAACATTTGTCTGAAGAGGAGGATAGGATAAATACTTTCCTTAAGTATACCAATTTTGTAGAGAACTGAAATTATAGTTTTAACTTTATCATTATAATGACTATATTTGTTCTGAAATAATTAATATCTGTCTGTTGCCATTTAAGTAACAATTACCCTCCTGGCATTGTTAAGAATAAATATTTGTACTAAGTTGGAATGTTATTCTCATTTTTGTGGGCCAAATAAAAATAAAATTAGGAGAAATAAAATTTTCTATTATTTGTTTATTTTTTAATATTTTAGTATCATGGTGCAGTCATCAGAAAAATCTTACAGTTTCTCAGATCCTGTTCTTTTGGCCCAAGAGCAACAGTCTGAGGTAAGGTTTTTGTGAAAGGGGGTAATTAGTTTATGAGAGGGGAGTTAGTATTCTATAATTGCTTAAAAATCTGCCAGTTTATTAAAAATTGTTCTTTAGGTAAGAATCTGAGATAGAGTTCAGTTTGTTTTTGTCTTAAGGGAAAATGTAGTACTTGAAGTTCTGCACATAAGGACTGAATTTTTCCAAGTACATTAAAAAAAATGTTGATTTCTTTTTTCTTTTTTTTTTTTTGTTGTTGTTCAGGTTATGTTATATTGCAAATTGGTAGAAGCTAGACAGAGACATGCCAATGTCATGGATGTTCCTCCAGCTATTTTGGCAACAAATAAGATACTGTTGGATATGGCTAAAATGAGGTAAGCTATTTGTTTATGTTCTAATATATTTCCTTCTGACATAATAGAATTGTGAAATATATCATTAATAATAATCTGAGCAGGGCTTCAACTATCAGATCTGTGAACTATCTCCCAAATCTCCCATGTTGCTATGCTGATGTCTTTGCTAAGTTTTAGTTCACATTTCTACACGAGTGAGAACCAGCTATGTTTATAGCAATCAGATTTAGTATATATAAAATCCAACTCATTATCCATTTACCTCCCATAATAGTTCGTCCAAATGCCAGTACTTTCTCTCTGAACCTCTCATTTTTAGTGGTGCTATGATGTGTCTAATTACATGTTTAAAACCTGATATTGTTTCCACTCCTTAACGTATATCCCCCTTCTTTCTGTTACTCAGAAAATTTCCATTTGAATGTTTTGGTGTTTATCTGTGTATGTCTTCCTGCTTGTTCATAATAATCTCATGTTATTGCAATAGCCTTTTAAGTGGTCCTTCTTCAGTTTATCTGTTTTATCTGATATGAGTACCAATTTAATCTTCTTTTACCATGTTTTACTTCTGAAATGGTTTTCCATTATCTTAACTTCTTTAGTCTAGAATCCAGGCTCCTCCATTTATGGACTTAAACCTGCTTTTTCATCTAAATCAAGGAATTCAGAATGATTTATCTTACTTGGATTATCTTATCATTTATTGAAGATTTCTTTTCAACTTATATATATATATTTCTTTATAGTCTTGCGTTTGCCTTGTGTTTCCTTGATTTCTCAAAACTCTTCTTAAGAAATCCTTCAAGATCAAGTTTTATTACTGTTTACTCCATGAAGCCCTTTATGGTATTAATCAGCAAAGTAATTCCTCTCGCTTGAATTCATAAAGGATTTTTAGATGAATTCTAAACATGCTTTTATGGTACTTATCACATAATGATTTATTAATTTTTTGTAATTAATGGTAGACATATACATCTTACAGATTTTAGTCTCTCTGAATAAGATATTTGTTCCTTATCTTTTTGTGTCTTTCACAGTACCAAGCACAATGCTAATAAACACTAGGCATTTAATAAATATGTAGAAGAAATTATTTCCAAAAAGTAGTTGCTGTATTCATATATATGTATAAAAATATATACATATATATTTTTAGTTGTACATGTACACAATACCTTTATTTTATTTTTATGTGGTACTGAGGATTGAACCCAAGGCCTCACACATGCCAGACTGGCACTCTACCAGCCCTGCTGTATTCATTTTTATACTTCCTTCCAAAAATGTGTTTCTGTCACTAATTTTCATTCATTCATCTTTATACTTCTTTTAAAAGATTGTTTCTGTCACTAAATTTCATTCAATAGATGTTACACTAGTGCAGAATTTTTTTTTTTTAAGTTGTAGGTAGACTTAATACCTTTATTTTATTTTTATGTGGTGCTGAGGATCGAACCCAGGGCCTCATCCTGCTAGGCAAGCGTGCTACCACTGAGCCACAACCCCAGCCCTAGTGCAGAATTTTCTAATGATATTACAGTGCTTATATTTTACAATAATATTTTGTTAAAAAGTCTGTATTCTAAGGCAACACTCTAATATTCAGAGAAGACATTTAAGAAAAGAAGTAAGCATTAGATGGGTGGATTTTTAGAAGATGATGGTCTTTTGAATATTAGACACAATAAGAAATACAAATCAAAAGCCTAGTTATAGCAGGTTTCTGTTATAGGTAAACATTTAAAAAATATTTTTAGTTGTAGATGTACACACTACCTTTATTTTATTTATTAATTCATTTTTGTGATGCTGAGGATCGAATCTAGTTCCTCACATGTGCTAAGCAGGCACTCTATTCCTGAGCTACAACCCCAACATTAGGTGAACATTTTGTAGAAAAAAATGATTGAATCTGTCTTCTGAGAGTTTTTAAGCCTCTTACTTGTCCTCAATACCTCCTAGTTTTCACTTTTGTAATAATAAGTAATAGTGCAAAATAAAATGTTAGCCTACTTCTTTTTTTTCATGTATAATGGAGTATAATTTCTCATTCTTCTGGTTATACATGATGTAGAACCCAACCAACCATATAATTATGTATGTAAGTAGGGTAATAATGTCTGATTCATTCTATTATCCTTCCTATCCCAATACCCCTTCCCCTCCCTTCACTCCTCTCTGCCTAATCTAAAGTAACTCTGTTCTTCCCTAACCCCCCCCCATTGCCCCATTGTGAATTAGCATCTGCATATCAGAGGAAAACATTGGCCTTTGGTTTTTTGGGATTGGCTTATTTCACTTAGTATGATATTCCACAGCTCCATCCATTTACCTGCAATGTCATAATTTCATTCTTCTTTAAGACTGAGTAATATTCCATCATGTATATATACACACCAATTTTTTTTATCCATTCATCTTTTGAAGGTCGGTTCCATAGTTTAGCTATTGTGAATTGAGCTGCTATAAACATTGATGTGGCTGCATCACTGTAATATGCTGATTTTAAGTCCTTTGGTATAAACCAAGAAGTAGGATAGCTGGGTCAAATGGTGGTTCCATTCCAGGATTTCTTAGGAATTTCCATACTGCTTTCCAAAGTGGTTGCACCAATCTGCAGTCCCAGTAACAATGTATGAGTGTACCTTTTTCCCCACATCCTCACCAACACTTATTATTGCTTGTATTCTTGATAATTGCCATTCTGACTGGAGTGAGGTGAAATCTTAGAGCAGTTTTAATTTGCATTTCTCTAATTGCAAGAGATGATGAACATTTTTCATGTTTGTTGTATTTCTTCTTCTGTGAAGTATCTGTCCAGTTGCTTAGCCCATTTATTGGTTGAGTTATTTTGTTTTTTTAGTGTTTTTAAATCTTGGAGGTTAATGTTCTATCTGAGGTGCATGTGGTAAAGATTTTCTCCCATTCTGTAATTAGCCTGCGTCTTTCTGACAGTAACCTGTTTACCAATTAGTACAGCTACTATGTTTTAGTGGTGATGGAGGGTAGTGGTGGTTTCATTCATGAATTGCTAAAACAGCAAATCTGTAAGAGGAGGAAAGCAAAGAAAGAAATTTATAAAGCTCTTGCCTGCTTGTAAAATATGTTGTTTTTTTATTTTTGAAAAAAATATACATTTATTGAATATCACTGTGAAACAGAACATCAACTGTTTTGCTGGAGTGATGCTGTTTCAGTGGCTTATTGATTTTTTTTTTTAAATTATAGACCAACGACAGTTGAAAATGTAAAACAGATCGATGGTGTTTCTGAAGGCAAAGCTACTATGCTGGCTCCTCTGTTGGAAGTCATCAAACAGTTCTGCATAGTAAATAGTATTCAGGTATAATGCTATGGTTTTCAGGAACTGTTATAAAATACCCTTTTTTGGACCATTTCAAAAGTGACATTTTAGCCCTTTATTTGCATTTTCATACTGGACACTTAGAAAATGGTTTCAGATTGTTTTTCCAGTAAATAGTTATAAAAATGTGTTAGTTACCTTTTAAAAGATGAGACTAAAGCTATTATCTGGGAAACTGTTGTTTCTATTTCATTGGTAGGCTTTAGTTTGAAATTTGAATAAGTCCTGTATTTTAGGTTGATAAATTATTTCATTTCATTTCATAGCTTTCATTTTATTATTTTTAGTCTTCATAGTATTTTCATATCCTTTTATTAGTCTTCATAGTTTTTCATATCCTTTTATTATTTATTGTTCTGCCTTCAGTGACCACAAGTATCACTTGTGTTTTTTTCTTAAACTCCACATGCACATCATGCTGCATGGCACAGCACAGGTAAGACCCTGAGAGTTTGTGGAAAGATTACAGGACTCAGAATCAAAGAATTTCAGTTCTTTATGGTTTACTTGGTGATTCTGAACATGTTCTTTAACTTCTCTGAGTCTCTATGTCCTGACTTACACAATGGAAGTGATACTTCCTTCTCTATCCAAGGAAGCAACTGGGTAACATTAAAAAGATAAGACACGGGACGCTTGTAAAAAGCTGGAAGAGTTAAAAACACGCAAGACTGTTTTTTAAGAGATTGTTTTTTTCTTCTGTGAACCTCATGTAAGCTTTGGGCAGACACTCACGGATCCTGCTCTAGAAAAATCATTCTTGAACTCTATGTAGAAAACTCTTCTCTTTTTGTATATAGCATTTCCTTTTTTGAAATAAAATATCTTTGGCAAGTTTAAATTTTCTTTTTCATACTCGTATAAGATGTGAAAATTTCTTATATTTCATGTTAAATACTTTGAGAATAAAATTAGTGTCTTAATGATTTGATAAAGAATGTCATACCTACTAGCAGTAATTGAATAAGTTCCCTCTCTTTGGACACTTAATAGTAATATCTTCTTTCATGAATTAGTGGCATTATTTAATAATGAATGAATTATCTCATCCTGTCCCCACTAAGGAGAGGAAACTGAAGTAGGGCAAAAGGTAAATGCTCTAAAGGGTAGCTTTCGGAAACTTCTGGTTAGAAAAAAGACTTTTTTTTTTTTTTGGTACCAAGAATTGAACCCAGGGCACTTAACCACTGAGCCACATTTCCAGACCTTTTTAAATTGTATTTTAAGACAGGATCTGACTAAATTGGTTAGGGTCTGCCAAGTTGCTGAGGCTGGTTTTGAATCTGGATCCTCTTGCCTCAGCTGCTGGGATACAGGTGTGTGCTACTACATCTGACTAAATGCTCACTTTTAAGATTAGGAATTATCTGGATTATTCTGTAAATTAAAACCATTGATTAAAGAAATGCCCATTAATGTTTATTAAACCAGTGTTGTTATCATGACTTTTGTTAAATTTTTTAATATATTTATTTCAAATTTTGAAATAAAACTTAAATACTACCATAATACAAATCTAAAGTTACAAATACAAGCTAGGTGTGGTAGCATGTCACTATAGTCCCAGCTGCTCAATGACTTAGGTGGGAGGATCGTTTGAGCCCATTAGTTTGATACTCTGTCTCAAAAATAAAGTAAAATAAATAAAAAAGGAAGTTATAAATATGACATGAGTATTAAACCCATTAATGACCATTTTGGAAAATATGCTAAAGTCACTTTATAAAAATACATCTTATGGAGAGACCAAGATGGTGCACTAGAGGGCGACTGCATCTCATGTCACTCCAGAACTCAGGATTCAAGAAGAGGAGGTATTAAGAGACTCAGGACCAACTCAGAGCCGCCAGGGGAGTCTCTCCCACTGGGCGAAGCTCCCCCGACGGGGCAGTAGTCCTGGAACGCAGGGAACTTCATGGAGTAGAGTTGCCCAGTGAGACTCCGCTGCTGGAGCTGTGAACCCAGACAACTGGGAGCATTGTAGAGGAGGGGTCGCTCAGCGAGACACTTCAGAGGAGAGCAAGGGTCCCAGGACCAGCGGCAGGACTGGACCACAGGCAGCTTCTCGGAGGAGGGCCACCCAGCGAGAGGCTTTGGCACAGGGTGAGACTCCCTGGCCCAGGCAGTATTCCGAACTCCAGGGAACGTCGCAGAGGAGGGCTACCCAGCGAGAGACTCACTTGCAGGGCAAGGCTCCCTGGCCCAGGAGGTAGGTCCGGACCCCTGGAAATATCACAAAAGAGGGCTGCCCAGCCCAGGTTGTAGTTCTGGACCGAAGGAAACTTCTCGGAGGAGAGCTGTCCAGTGGGACTTCCCCACCAGGTGAGGCTTTCCCACCAGGGCGGTAGAACCAGAGACATAGGCCCAGATCAGCCATGCCCCAGCCCACAGTCTAGTCCCCCTTTTGACTGACCATCGGTCAACAAGTGGAGGCGCCTCTGCGCTCTAGCAGGGAATATACCCCACATGAAGGCCGCCACCACTAGAGGGGCAGCTTCCTTGTGGAGCACCACATTATCAACTTCCTCCAAGACTTCAGGCTACTGAAGGCTAGGAGGTGAGTTATTGGGAATCTACAGGGACACTATAAGTCAATAGAGGAAATCTGCAATATCTCAAGAGTTTCACTACTAGAGGGGTAGATACCTGAGCAATATGAGAAAACAAGGAAAGAAAGTGTCCCAAACAAACTAGATGCTACCTCAATAAAATCCAATGACAGCGTGGCAGAAGAAATGTCAGAAAGGGAGTTCAGAATGTACATAATTAAAATGATCAGAGAAGCAAACAATGAGATGAAAGAGCAAATGCAGGCTTTGAATGATTGTGCCAATCAACAGTTAAAAGAGCAAATGTGGGAAGTAAAAGATCATTTCAATAAAAAGTTAGAGATACTGAAAAAAACCAAACAGAAATCCTTGAAATGAAGGAAATAATAAACCAAATTAAAAACTCGATAGAAAGCATAACCAATAGGATAGAACACCTGGAAGACAGAACCTCATACATTGAAGACAAAATATTTAATCTTGAAAACAAAGTTGACCAAACAGAGAAGATGTTAAGAAATCATGAACAGAATGTACAAGAATTATGGGATATCATGAAAAGGCCAAATTTAAGAATTATTGGGATTGAAGAAACAAACTAAAGGGATGAACAATCTATTAAATGAAATAATATCAGAAAATTTCCCAAATCTGAAGAATGAAATGGAAAATCAAATATAAGAGACTTATAGTACTCCAAATATACAAAATTACAACGGATCCTCACCAAGGCACATTATAATGAAAATACCTAATTTACAAAATAAAGATAGAATCTTCAAGGCTGTGAGAAAAAAAAATAAAATTACATTCAGGGGGAAACCAATATGGATATCAGCAGATTTCTCAACCCAGACCCTAAAAGCTAGAAGGGCCTGGACAACATTTTTCAAGCTCTGAAAAAAAACGGTTGCCAACCAAGAATCTTATTCCCAGCAAAACTTACCTTCAGACTTGATGACAGAATAAAATCCTTCCATGATGAACAAAAGCTAAAAGAATTTACAAAACAAAGCCAGCACTACAGAACATACTCAGCAAACTATTCCATGAGGAAGAGATGAAAAACAATGATATAAATCAACAAAGGGAGGAACTACCCTAAAGGAACAGCCAAATAAGGGAGAAATCAAGTCATGTTAAAAAAACAAAAGTGAGCCAAATGACTGGGAATACAAATCATATCTCAAAAATAATCCCGAATGTCAATGACCTGAACTCATCAATCAAAAGACATAGACTGGCAGATTGGATTAAAAAGAAAGATCCAACAATATGCTGCCTGCAAGAGATTCATCTCATAGAAAGAGATACCCACAAACTAAAGGTGAAAGGATGGAAAAAACATACCATGCACATGGACTCAGCAAAAAAACCGGAGTATCCATCCTCCTATCAGATACTGTGGATTCAAGCCAAAGTTAGAAGAGATAAAGATGGACATTTCTTACTGCTTAAGGGAAGCATAAATCAGCAAGACATAACAATCATAAATATCTATGTCCCAAACAGTGACTCATCCATGTACATCAGACAAATCGTCTCAATTCCAGGAATCAAATAGACCACAACACAATAATATTAGGTGACTTTAACACACCTCTCTCATCACTGGACAGATGTTCCAAACAAAAACTGAACAAAGGAACCACAGATCTCAATAACATAATCATTAATTTAGACTTACCAGACATTTATAGAATATTCCATCCATCAGTGACTGAATACACTTTCTTCTCAGACCACGTGGATCCTTCTCTAAAATAGACCATATATTATGCCACAAAGCTACTGTTAGCAAATACAAGAAGATAGAGATACTACCTTGTTTCTATCAGATCATAATGGATTGAAATTAGAAATAAATGACACAATATAAAACAGAAACTACTCCAACACCTGGAGATTAAATAATACGCTATTGAATGATGAATGGATAACAGAAGACATCAGGGGGGAAATAAAAAAAATCTTAGACGTAAACGAGAACAAAGATACATCATATCAAAATCTCTGGGACACTAAGAAAGCAGTTCTTAGAGGAAAATTTATTTCATGGAGTGCATTCAATAAAAGAAGAAAAAAATCAAGAAATAAATGACCTAACACTACAGCTCAAAGCCGTAGAAAAAGAACAAAGCAACACCAAAAGTAACAGAAGATAGGAAATAGTTAAAATCAGAGCTGAAATCAATGAAATTGAAACAAAAGAAACAATCAAAAAAATTGACCAAAAAAAAGTAGGTTCTCTGGAAAAATAAACAAAATTGAAAAACCCTTAGCCACACTAACAAAGAGAAGGAGAGAGAAAACTCAAATTACTAAAATTCAGAATGAACAAGGAAATATCACAACAGACACAATTGAAATACAAAACATAATTAGAAGCTATTTTGAAATTCTATACAACAACCAAATAAAAATCTCGAAGACATCAACAGGTTTCTAGAGACATATGAATTACCTAAACTGAACGAGGAGGACATACACAATTTAAATAGATCAATTTCAAGCAATGAAATAGAAGAGGTCATCAAAAGCCTACCAACAAAGAAAAGTCTGAGACCAGATGGGTTCTCAGTGGTGTTCTCCAGAACCTTTAAAGAAGAGCTCATTCCAATACTTCTCAACGTATTCCATGAAATGGAAGAGGAGGGAACCTTCCCAAACTCATTCTATGAAGCCAATATCACCCTGATACCTAAACCAGACAGAGACACATCGAGGAAAGAAAATTTCAGACAAATATCCTTAATGAACATTGATGGAAAAGTTCTCAACAAAATTTTAGCAAATTGCATACAAAAATATATTAAAAAGATAGTGCACCATGATCAAGTGGGTTTTATGCCAGGGATGCAAGGTTGGTTCAACATCCGGAAATCAATAAATGTCATTCACCATATCAACAGACTTAAAGTTAAGAATCACATGATTATTTTGATAGATGCAGAAAAAGCATTTGATAAAATACAGCACCCCTTCATGCTCAAAACACTAGAAAAAATAGGGATAGTGAACATTCCTTAACATTGTAAAGGCCATCTATGCTAAGCTCATGACCAATATTCTAAATGGTGAAAAACTGAAAGCATTCCCCCTAAAAACTGGAACATGGCAGGGATGCCCTCTTTCACCACTTCTATTCAACATCATCCTTGAAATTCTAGCCAGAGCAATTAGACAGACCAAAGAAATTAAAGGGATATGAATAGGAAAAGAACTCAAACTATCCCTGTTTGCTGATGACATGATTATATATTTAGAGGAACCTGGAAATTCCACCAGAAAACTTTTAGAACTCATAAGTGAATTCAGTAGAGTAGCAGGATATAAGATCAATGCTCATAAATCTAATGCATTTTTATTCATAAGTGATGAATCTTCAGAAAGAGAAGTTAGGAAAACTACCCCATCCACAATAGGTTCGAAAAAATAAAATACTTGGGAATCAATCTCACAAAAGAGGTGAAAGACCTCTACAATGAGAACTACAGAACACCAAAGAAAGAAATTAAAGAAAACCTTAGAAGATGGAGAGATCTCCCATGTTCTTGGAAAGGCAGAATTGATATTGTCAAAATGGCCATACTACCAAAAGTGCGTACAGATTCAATGCAATTCCAATTAAAATTTCAATGACGTACCTTACAGAAATAGAGCAAACAATCATGAATTCCATATATACTCAGCCATAAAGAATAATAAAATTATGGCATTTGCAGGCAAATGGATGAAATTGAAGAATATCATGCTAAGTAGATAAACCAATCTCAAAAATCCAAAGGATGAATGATCTCCCTGATCAGTGGATGATGTCACATAGTGGGGGGTGGGAAGGAGGTAAGAATGGAGGATAGAGGAACTGTATAGAGGGAAAAGAGGGGTGGGAGGGGCGGGGGGAAAGGAAAAAATAACAGAATGAATCAAACACTATTATCCTATGTAAAAGTATGACTACACAAATGGTATGCCTTTACTTCATGTACAAACAGAGAAACAGTATGTATCCCATTTGTGTATAATAAAAATAAATTTGGGTCTGGGGAGATAGCTCAGCTGGTAGAGTGCTTGCCTCACAAGCACAAGGCCCTGAGTTCTATCCCCAGTACTGCAAAAATAAATAAACAAATAAATAAATAAATAAATTTTAAAAAATGTATAATCAAAAAAAAAAAAAATCCCAATGATGTACCTCGCAGAAATAGAGCAAGCAATCATGAAATTCTTCTGGAAGAATAAGAAACCCAGAATAGCTAAAGCAATCCTCAGCAGAAAGAGCGAAGCAGGGGTATCGTAATACCAGAATTCCAACTATACTACAAAGCAATAGTAACAAAAATGGCATGGTATTGGTACCAAAATAGATAGGTAGATTAATGGTGCAGCATAGAGGATTTGGACATAAACCCAAATGAATACAATTTTCTCATAACAGACAAAGGTGCCAAAAACATACAATGGAGAAAAGATAGCCTCTTCAATAACTGGTGCTGGAAAACTGGAAATCCGTATGCAGCAGAAGGAAACTAAACCCCTATCTCTCACCCTGCACAAAACTCAACTCAAAATGAATCAAGGACCTTGGAATCAGACCAGAGACCCTGCATCTTATAGAAGAAAGAATAGGTCCAAATCTTCAACATATTGGCTTAGGATCAGACTTCCTTAACAGGACTCCCATAGCACAAGAAATAAAAACAAGAATCAATAATTGGGATAGATTCAAACTAAAAAGCTGTCACTCAGCAAAGGACACTATCAGCAATGTGAAGAGAGAGCCTACAGAGTGGGAGAAAAATTTTGCCACTCATACTTCAGTTAGAGCACTAATCTCCAGAATCTATAAAGAACTCAAAAAACTCTACACCAAGAATACAAATAACACAATCGACAAATGGGCTAAGGAAATGAACACACACTTCACACAAGAAGATCTACAAGTAATCAACAAACATATGAAAAAATGTTCCACATCTCTAGTAATAAGAGAAATGCAAATCAAAACTACCCTATGATTCCATCTCACCCCAATTAGAATGGCAATTATCAAGAATACAACAACAATAGGTGTTAGCGAGGATGTGGGGAAAAAGGTACACTCATACATTGCTGGTGGGGTTGCAAATTAGTGCAGCCACTCTGGAAGGCAGTGTGGAGATTCCTCAGAAGCTTGGAATGGAACCACCATTTGACCCAGCTATCCCACTCCTTGGCCTATACCCAAAGGACTTAAAATCAGCATACTACAGAGATACAGCCACATCAATGTTCATTGCTGCTCAATTCAAAATAGCCAGATTGTGGAACCAACCTAGATGCCCTTCAATTGATGAATGGATAAAGAAACTGTGGTATATATATATGCAGTGGAATATTACTCAGCCATAAAGAATAATAAAATTATGGCATTTGCCGGCAAATGGATTAAGTTGGAGAATATCATGCTAAGTGAGATAAACTAATCTCAAAAAGCCAAAGGACGAATCATCTTGCTGATAAGCGGATTATAACACATAATGGGGAGTGGGAGGGAGGCAAGAATGAAGGAAGGAGGGACTGCATAGAGGGAAAAGGAGTGGGAGGGCTGGGGGAAGGAAAAAATAACAGATTGAATCAAATACCATTATCCTATGTAAATATATGATTACACAAATGTTATGCCTCTAGTTCATGTACAGAGAAACAAGATGTATCCTATTTGTTTACAATAAAAATAAAAAAAAATTATGAAAACTATCTTCTTGTGAATCATACCAGCAAGTTCCTAAAGATTTTAGTTTCTGATACAAAAAAGTATTTAGTAATATCCAAGACATTTGGCAAAATAATCCAAAGGAATAATCTCAAGAAGTTATGGCTGGAATGTGACTTTAGTAATCAGAAATTTAATGAAATATTGAATATATATAAAAGTCTTTTTGAACATAGTGGTAAATTATGGAAACATAAATAGGAAAGGCATAAGGACAAATGTAGGCAAAGCCTACCTACGTGCTTTTCAGATAGAAGACATTTTGGCTAACTAGTTTTGAACATTATATATTAACTGGCAAGGAGAATGCCTCAGTTTACCTTTGTTACTAAAATTACTGAAGACACTATCTTAAATTCCCATTTTATATTCCAAGCTTAGTAAACAACTTTTAGGAAGGCTGGCTTCCCGTATAGCTCTTCTTTAGGACAGAGCACACCAGTTGGGCCAAGTGAAATGTTCTGGTTGTGTGCCTCACTATAAATAAATGAATTTTTCATCTTAGTGTAAACACTTTTAAGTCCCAAAATGCAACTGCTCTGTAACAAGGAACATCAGAGTTTTAAAGTTGCAAGGATGAGGACTGAAACCCTACACTAAACCATCAAGGCTTTTCTAGAAAACACTTATTCTGTCTTGATGTGTCCTTTTTAAAAACTCTGAGGTGCAGCCATTTGAAACTTCAAAATAGAAATAGAGACGTGAGACACCTGGCCCCGTTTTATTTAGACCTATCATGTGCTCAGAACATCAAATCCCCACCCTTAGGGTTATTTAAAATTCTCTTTGATGTTAATGTGAAAGTATAGTTCTGAGATTCTTTTTTTTTTTTTTTTAATATTTAGTTGTAGATGGACACAATATCTTCATTTATTTACTTATTTTTTTGGGGTGCTGAGGATCGAACCCAGTGTCTCACACATGCTAGGCAAGTGCTCCACCACTGAGCTATGACCCCAGCCCATCTGAGATTCTTAATGAAATTCTCCCAAAGGTTTGGAAAACATGTAGGATAGTTCAAATTCTAAAATTAGGTATTGTATATATAATAAAGAAAAAGTCAAATGTATTTCTCGCCAAGCAGTAAACCAAAACTTACATAACAAATTTTTAAATTGAACTCTCTAAATGACCGAGACAAAAAGTAAATGGCTTTCCCAAAGAAAACTCATAAATATTCTTCCTCATGTATCTAAACAAACTTTAGTAAGCCATAGTGATAAAAAACATTGCCAAAATGATACCAGTGTTACTCATCAGGAGATGAGGCTCTTTATTAAACTAGTTTGTTATTGGTTTTTTGATGACTGTAGTAGGCTGTTTTATATGTGATTAAGAAAAAAGTTGTCTATATCTTTATGATTTTTTTTCAGGCTTTAAAATATTCCAGTATTTCTTCATTAGTTTTATTTTTACTCTGTTTTTTTCTTTTACATATATTTTAAGGAACCATATTTAGAATTTTACATAATGTTTAAAGGTTAGAGCTCCAGTGGGACTATATCTTTTAAAATTAATTATGTGTATGTATGTATCATATACATATATATATATGCAATATGTAGTATGCTTTATAGATATAGTTATGATATATTAGCCAAATTTGTGATTGTGGTACCTGAAATTGAATGTTGATTTTGTTTATTCATTCAGTGTTCACTTGGAAACAATTTAGGGATATAGGAGCAGAGTGGTTCAAAGTATAGTTCCTTTTCTGATTGACTAAAGAGAACACTAGTAAAGTTTGTCATCACAAATATTTTATTAGAAATTTATGTCCTCTAGCATTACTTTTCCTTTTAAATTCAATATGTAAAAAATTCAATTTCTTTTTGAGCTCCTCATTAGAAATCTTGGCTAACTTCATTATTTTTTCCTGATGGGAAATGACTATATATTGATATTATTATATCTGTCATTGATGTTAGTATCGATTACTCATGCTACATTTACAATTATGTAGGCAGACCTCTTTTCAAGTATAACACCCCAAGAACAGAAGAAGAGTCTGGAAGTGAAAAATAAAAAATGCTCACTCTCACAGTCTGTGGCCTGCACATATTCTTTATTCCAAGAAAAGAAAATGTCTTTGGTAAGTGTTTCTTTCATGTTACAGAGAATTTTTTAGTTTATTTAAACTTGTGTTTTATTAACTTTTCTACATTACAGGTGGGAGTTGGGATCAATTTCTTCTAACACTACAAGACGTCTAATTTTATCTTTAATTTTAAAACAGAATGATATTTCCTCTAGTAAGCCCATTCCTCCAGTCAAGCAGGAACAGCAAGACTGGTTTTGTTCAATCCCCAGAAACCACACACACACACACACACACACACACACACACACACAAAAGAAACAGTATCCAAGATACACTAAGTTTAAAAAAGGGACATGCACAGTGGTGTAAAAAATAAACATATAAATGTATATATTCTTGCTTTTATATTCACATGTCCTTATATATGTCAAAAATGTATACAGTATCTCTGAAAGGATATCTAAAAGCTGGAAATAAATTTCAAAAAAAACTTTTCACTCTGTCTTCTAGCACTGTTCTTTTTTTTTTTCTTCTTTTTTCTTTAAAGTGGACAGATGTTCTTTGGTTAAAAAAAAAAAAAAGATAATTACTGAAAGGAAATCGCCATTCCTAACAGTTTTTCATTGTTCTTATATAAATTCTTAAGGCTATTAAGGTTTTGTTTATTTGTTTTGATTGGTATACCAAATGAAGAATATATCTTAATAGAATAAGGACAGAATAAGGCTTCTAGCTAAGTTTAATTGATTTAAATTCCTGTCCTCTTTGACATTAAATTGATTTGGAACATAACATGGGCTCCAGTGCCAGCTTTTCCTATCCACTGTGCCTCAGTCTGCTAAGCTGCATTATACATCTTTTATTCAGCTCAGAGCCCACTGTAAATAAGAATAAAAACAGTTCATAGTTTATCTTACTGACATAATGATCTAATTAGATAGTCAGGTTCCTCAATTAAAAGTACAAAAGTTGGACTGGTGATATAGCTCACTTGGTAGAGTGCTTTTTGTGAAAGCACAAGGCCCTGGGTTCAATCCCCAGCACTGAAAAAAAAAAAAAAAAAAAAAAAAGTACAAAAGTTATTATCTGAGAAACCAGATAATTCCATTGTACTATTTTTGTAACAAAATACATGTTGAATAAGAATTTTAAGTTGAATCCTTATGTAAATAGTAATTTACACATACATGTTAAATATACCTGTATATCCATGATTTGGCCACATATGTATGGGAGAAATGGATATAGTTATTAAGAAAGTCTGGTACAGTCTCCATATTTTCTGAATGAAGCTCATTCTATAGCCAATGATATGAGGTTTCATATGTTATATTACATATTCATGGTTAAAGATACAAACAATGGTATATCTTTATTTATGTCTTTTGCTATTATTTGGTAGTATTTTATTGTGTGATATAATGGTTAATTATTTGTACCTCCCTAGAGTCTGAGAGGGTCTTGCCAATTAACCACCAGGTTAAACATGCCTAACAAGTAATTAATCAGGAGCAATACAATTAGTTTGAGGTAATTTGATGCCTAGTATCAAATAACCATGATATTATGCACACATGATGCCCACTTTTTAGTAAAAAGGGTAGACATTAAATGAAAGTAATTTAATACTTCCTTTGAAGGATGAAAGTATCACCTTAAGTGAACTGTTCTGTGAAGTATCAACATTCACAAAAATAAAGTCTACAGACTTTAGAAATGTATTGGGAATATTATGAAATGTTAGAGCTGAATGACTAAGCTTTCTGAGTGTTGTGAAAAGAATGTTTGACCTAATACATATTTTAAATATATTTGGGGTCACATTTGTTTTAAAAACTGTGTAAATATGAAACACTGTCCTAAATTTAAAATAATTTATGCTAAGTTCAATAGTTAGATAGTTTTGACAGTCATCGTTAAAATTATTGTTATTATTTTGTGAAAGAGCCAATTTAAAACATCTGTTAAAGTCTTTGCATGAACCTTTTATAGAATGCATCTGGAGTCTTATCACTAAGCATTTTAGGATTTGTCTCTTTGGAAATTGATGTATCTAAAGCACTGTCATTTCAAGTATGTAGAATATTAGAATTAAATTTTCTTTATTTTCAGTAGGTTGTGACAGCTGTAAGGCTTACATGGAATGGCTTCTCTCTGCCACTAATAGTTTTCTAAAGTGAATAATTAGGGATGAAGATTGAATTTTGGCTAATTTTGTTTTAATCAATATAATGAGTAGAACCTGTGGAAGTCTATATTAATTTTAAATTAAATGAAAACTTTAAGTAGTGAAAAAAACTTTGTTTTCTTTTTTTGGCTACTGTTTTTCTAGATTAGCATAGCTGAGAAGAGAATTCTGCCTCTCACAGCAGTTGGCATGCACTTAGCCCAAGCAGTGAAAGCTGGCTACCCGCTGGATATGGAGCGAGCAGGCCTGACTCCAGAGGTTCAGAAGATTGTTGTTGATGTTATCCGAAACCCTCCCGTCAACTCAGGTGATAAACATGGCCCTTCTTTGCAGCCTTAATGACTTGAGTCACTGAACCCATTTGAAGTAAACAAGCAATCTGCTAATACTTTTCACTTTAACAGAATTGATCCTTTATGCTTTTTATTGTTTTAGAAAAACAAATTTTCTTCAGTGTCATTCAGAGGAATGTATACTGAGAAATTCTTTTTTTCTTTTCAACTTCAGATTACAACTTCCCCAGCCCCCAAACAGGGCACTTTACCCTTTTCTAATTTATACCTCATCACTTGAAAAAACATTTCTGCACATTCATTCCCAGCAGCTTGCTGACACCTTGTTTTCCCCTAAATCTTTCTGATTCCTTGTCACCTGTTTCACGTGAGTAATCTCTCTAATCCACAGAATGGTATCCCTCACTGTGACGTGGGATGAATAGGCCAACCTCTGTAGCTCCTGTGGAAGGATTTGCAGAATCTCAACTGTGCTCATAGAAATCAAACCTCTTTGCTTGCCTGCAGAAAATTTTAAGTAATAATCCATTGTTTACAGAAGTAAAGTTGTGGGACATTAGAGGACTTCTCCCTTAAATGTATAAATATAACCTTGGTGTGTTATAATTCATTGTATCTGAAAATTTTTTTCAAACTATTAGTGTAGAGCAAACATAAGACCTTATCTTCAAAACCACATGAATAATTATGTTTTATTACCTCAAATTCTTTCCCACATGGAAACAATAATGTTCCTCCCAAGAATTTGAAAATAAGGGAAATAAGATCACTATCTGAAAGCAGTCAGTAGTATTTAATTATCAGTGCAAAATTAATCAAGTCATCTTAAAAGACAGCATTATTCCTGGATTAAGCAAGACTTCACTGAAAGTGTAAAGAACAAACACCTTCCATTAACCCACTGTGGAAACCCAGAAAAAGGAGAGATAGGCAAATTCCAATGGAGCTCATTTGAGATCCAGAGATAAGGAGTGGTGACCTGTGAGCCTGTTGATATGTTATATCAAGATAATGTCAAATACTCTTAACAAGCAATTCAGCTTGTCACTTTCTAGCTTTCTGGTTATAATTTGACTTACCATGCATATCTGTCTATAGGGAAAGCATGCTCTAGTCACACTTATTTGAGTATCTATGTGATAATTGTGTATTAATTATAAGAATAAATTGGAATTTTTTGAACTCAGTCAGTGTGAATCTGCTAAGGGTTAAATTAGGTTTCTAATTTTGAAAGCCTGAGGCCCAAATCCCATGCAATAAAATATTCAGGGTAATTTGTATGTAGGTCATCTTCTTAGAAAGCTAGCCAGCTCTCTTGGTTATAGTCCAGTCTTTCTAACATCAGCAGCCATTTTGCTGGTAATTAAGGCAGAGGGAGGAAAACAGAAATTACTTTGAGAGATTGGATTAAGGTGGTATAGACCTGTTTCTTCATTGCAAAATGACACTGTTTTAAGAAAAGTCAGACTCAAATGCCTTCTTGATTTTAATAATATGAAATTATTTTTTCATTATAATTGTATTATCTCTCAGGACTCAGAAAACAATGTGTCTTTTGATAAAATTTTGAGTAGTAGGCAATATTCTCTGAGTTTGCATATATTTCCTTTTTTGAAAAGGAAAAATGTTTGCTCTCATTTGACTGCTTTCCTTAAATCCTGAAGACTCTCAGATGGTTTTACCTAGTCAGTGAGAGCAAAGGCTCAGGCACCAGATAGATATGTGCTCAGACCTTCGCTCTCCAATTTCATGGTTATGTAACCATTAACACATATGTCCGGCCAGAATTACTAAAGGTGTATGTTTCTGTTAAATACACTTGGCTGTTAATATCTGTGGGTTCTGCATCCCAAGTCTCAGTTTTCTCATCTTTTTAATAGGGAGGGATAATATTGCTTGTCTTACAGAACTGTGAGAAATAAGTTTGATAATACTCAGAAAGCCCTGGCACATCATAAATAGTAAATGGTGGTGCTAAAAGATGATGATTGAAGTAGATGGTAAGATCTTACAGCATCTTAAAAATGCCCTTTAAATCTGATTAATTTTATACTTTATCCTTTTTAATAGCTAATTAAGGATATATGAAGTTGATAAATAGGTATGTAAGAAGGAAGATTTTAAAAACTAGTCATCCGCAGTGTTTGTGGGATATTGGTTTCAGATCCCTCCTCTCCCCACCATGGATTCCAAACTGTGGATGCTGAAGTCTCTTATATAAAATGGTTTAGTATTTGTATGTAATCTACATAATCCTTCTGTATATTTTAAACCATCTCTAGATTACTTACAATAAATACTTACTACAATGTAAATGCCATATAAACATTTACTATATTGTTTTAAGAAATAATGACAAAAAATGAACCCAGGACATGAAATCCAGTGATGCAGAACCCACAGATATCAATAGCCAAGTGTATTTTACAGAAACATACACCTTTAATAATTCTGGCAGGACTTAATGACCTTTTGTGTGTGTGTTCATCCTAAAGAGTTCTTGGGCAGGAGGATCACCACTTCAAAGCCAGCTTCAGCAACTTAGGCCCTTAGTGAGACCCTGATTCAAGATAAAAAAATAAAAAGGGCTGGGGATGTGACTCAGGGATGTGACTCAGTGGTTAAGCATCCCTGGGTTCAATTCCTGATAACAAAAAAAAAAAAAAAAAAAAAGAGAGAGAGAGAGAGAGAAGGAGAATGAGAATAATTTTATTATTCTTGGACAATATTCTTCAGTGACATAAAAGGAATGTTCTAATCTCAGTTCACTATTGGCAGGGTGAAATAGTAAAGGAAGATTTAAGATTATATTATTCAGTCAAATATTAACAACATCTGTTTTATTTTATTTGTCTATGATAAAGAATTGAGTTGCTGTTAATTTCATTTCTAAATCATATGTTTTGGATACTTTATATTTGGAAGAAATTGGAAACATTAAATTTTCCCTTTCCCGCTTACACCCTGTTTTAGAGACAGAAAAGTGCAAAATTGTTTTAATATCATATCTAAGGTTAATAACTGAGCAAGGTTTTCTTTTACTATAGCCTGTTTAAGTTGTACTGTCAGTTAACTTAAAAGAAGAAAGTAGACAATTTATAATTCTTATATAGGATTCAGGCTTATAAACTTCTAACTTGATGAGTAAAATAAATTAGCTTTTGTTTCACTTAATAACCACTCTTGTCTTTAAATACTGTCTACAATATCTAGTATCCTTTATGCTGAGTTTAGCAATTTCAGTTTCTGATGTTAGATGGATTTTTAAATTAATCAGTATTCAAATCAAACAGAATATGTAAACATGAATAATTCTTATAATTGAACAGTTGATTTCAACAAATATCAGGGAGATGAGAAAAGTGTTTTGTAATCATTAGTGACTAAAATATTAATAAAACATTTGTCTTTACCACACCATATGCAGAGTAGCATTAAATTTCTATTTGGAGATAATATCAAACTGAAATTGCAAAAAACACAAGAGAGTATTTTAAGATATACTTATTAAAAACATATTTTAGCTTTCTGTCAATACATTGTGTATAAGTTGAATACATAATATGAAAAAAAATATTTTTGTGGCCTACTTTACTTCCAGAGCCAAAATGGAGAAAGTTAAGAAGGTTGTGATAACCATGAGTTCTGACTTTTATTTCTTTTGATAAAGTCTATTTATAGTCTGTAAGATACCAAACATTGATGTGAGACTTTACTTTTAGATTCTTGTTTTTCTTTGATAAATACTATTTGTTCTCATACTGGAAAAACATCATTGAGTTATAAATGATAAGAAATCAAGATCTACTTACTATGTTAGTATATGTTATTTTCATCTTTTATTTAACTGTAGCCTTATCACATAATTGTGTTTTAATGAACAAGTTTGATTGAAATTTAAGTTTGGCACAATCCTGAATTGAGAAATTTTTCTGGATTTTATGTAACTTAGTCTTTACCTAAAAATAAAGTGCTGGTATATTCAAATCTTATTTTGATATACCCTTACTTGCTAAATAGATTTTGGCTATATAACTTAATATTAATAGGAATTCTATTCCTTTTTAATTTTCTATATTTATATAATTGTAAACTTATTGAGTTGAGATTCTAACTACGTTTAATAATAAATGAAGCAAGGCATTTAATGAGGTGTGTAGATAATATTTTGAATAATTTCTTTCTCTGGCATTTTTATGTGCTTGTAACTGGAAAATTAAAGGTGGCTTCTGAGGGACCTGCCACAAAAGTAGGGGTAACATGATCTAAAAAGCACTAAAGGAAGGAGTACAGCTAGTATTATCATTTAATTCTTCAGTAGATATATTCAGCTCTTATTTACATGGAAAGTTGGAGTGGAATAAGATGGATCCTTAAAGCTAGATGTCACTTAGTCTCATATATATAATGAAGGATGACTTTAAGATAGACATATAAAAGGTTCTTAAATGTGTTAAAAATGTGAATTTTCTAATTACACTTAAAATTATATTAACTTTATGCATTTCTTAAATCACTAACAGTGGTTTAACACCAGAAGCAGATATTTATATATTTTAATTTTATGAAAAAGAAAACATAAAGTTAGAAACTAATTGATTCAAAATATCTTCTTTATTCTTTTTAAAATAACTCATTTAGCTTATATGACACTATGGTAGTTCAAGATTGTATGAATTATAAAAAAATTGGTTTGGAAATATTACATTTATAACATGAAGAAATTAAGGGCATATTTAATTTTTAAATTCCCACAGAAGAATAATGCCATACATTGTAGTTATATTAATTGATTAGGTTGTGGGACAATTTATAGTTTTCTAGAGCAGCACTATTCAATGGAAATATGATATGAGCCACTTAGGCAATTTAAAATTTTCTAGTAGCTACAATAAAAAAAACACACAACTTTAATATCAATTTAATTCACTTGATATACTAACATTTTATTATTTCAATAGATAGAATCTTTATTACAAGTATGATTAGCTCCTATTTTAAGAATAAATTAAGAAATACTAATTTGTATTTGATGTTTGTAATTCAAAGCATTTTCCTGTAGAAACTTTTCTCTAAATGGTTGTTTTGATTCTCAGGGAAGTCAAAAAAGGCAGTTTGAAACATAAGTTTATTCAAAGTCAAAAGTACTGACCTATCTTGGAACCAGGTGGGTTGAGGGAATGCAGGAGTGAGGGGGACATGTTTTTACTCCATTGCCATTTTGTAGGGCTATCAGCATGTGAAAGAGGAAATTTTTCTTTGGTAGCCTTCCTCCTTTCTACAAAATATTTCCTACTATATGTAGCTCATAGGTTTTCTAAAGTATTCTGCATAATTTGTTTTAAAATTGTTTTTTTCATTTTTTACAGATATGAATGAAATTAAATTAATTAGAATGTTAGTTCCAGAAAACATTGACACATACCTTATCCACATGGCAATTGAGATTCTTGAAAACAATCATGATAGCAGTCTGTTATGCCCACCTTCATGTGATTCCAACAAAAAGAGATGTCTTCCCAACTCTGAAGAAAGCTGTTTAAGTTCTAAGAGAAGCAAGGAAGAAGTAAGCACCAATACTAAATTATATGCAGAATTTTCATAAAGTATCAGTTTGTTCAGTTTGCATGTACTAATACTAGAATGATTTGTACTTTTTCATTAATTCAGTATAAGTATAATATTGGTGTTCATTTAGACATAATTATACAAGCATGAAATATAATTTGCTCCAATTTAGTCCCCAGTACTTCACCTTTCCTGCCTCTTCTCCCTCCCCTATTGCTTCCCCTTCTCCCTTCCCCTATTCCCTTTCCTCAACTCTACAGACCATTCTTCTGTTTACTTATACTTTTTTAATTAGTTAATTATGGATATACATAATTATGGATATACATAATTATGGATATAAATACTTTGGTATGTTCATGTATGTACATAGGAAAGTTTGGTCAGTTTCTCCTTCCCCCCTTGGTCTCCTTCCTCTACTCTATTGTTCTCCCTTCTATTTAGTTGATTATGTAGTGTATCCACTTAAATTGTACCAGTATTGACTTTATAGCATATAGGGATTTCATACAAACACCTACTTTGCTCAATACCTTAAAAATAAGATATCTGGTCTTTTGAAATTCTATACTTAGGTTTGTATATAGTCATGTCCTAGATAACCTAAT
Source organism: Sciurus carolinensis (assembly GCF_902686445.1). NCBI lineage: Eukaryota > Metazoa > Chordata > Mammalia > Rodentia > Sciuridae > Sciurus > Sciurus carolinensis. The sequence continues at coordinate 61,490,931 of NC_062216.1, read as the reverse complement.
GAGATTTAATTAATTGGAAATCTTTACATTTTTTAAATAATTGAGAGCTGGGTATGTGGCTCAATGATAAAGGGTTTGCCTATCATGCACAAGACCCTGGGTTCAATCCCCAGCACTGCAAATGAATGAATGAATGAATGAATGAATAAAATAATTGAATAGTTCTAAAATGGACATAGAAGTAAATATATTTTGGGCAGAATTAATAAAATTTATCTTCTGTGCCCAGCTTTTATATATATATATTTTTTTATATATTATATATATATATAATATATATATATATCTTATATATATTATATATATATATATATAGAGAGAGAGAGAGAGAGAGAGAGAGAGATGCTGATGGACCTTTATTTTAGTCGTTTATTTATATGTGGTGCCAAGAACTGAACCCAGTGCCTCAGCCAGATGCTCTACCACTGAGCTACAACCGCAGCCCTATGCCCAGCCTTTCATTTAGGTTCATTAAGTGCTTAAGACCCTCTTATTAGGTGCTTAAGACCCTCTTATTTTTTTCCCAACTTCTACTTGTCAATACAGAAGAAGATGTAACTCATTTTCCCTTGTTACTTTTATCTTTACAGTAAAATATCATTCTAACCACACATTAGCATTTTTACTTTTTCCACTGAAATAGCAACAGATGCTAACAAGAGAATGGGGAGGGATTTTGGGAGATGGGTGAGAGGAAGTCATACTAAGCTTACTGGATTCTAAAGATATGCCTAATTAAGCCCCTTTTTCCCCACTTAGGGGAATAAGAGTATTGAGGCATGAAGGGGAGTACATTATTTGGTGAGTGAGCTATCAAAGCATCTTTTGTCAGCCTCCTTGTATGGACAGGTGCTTTATTGGAGGCCTCCTTTCAGAGCCTTTTGTGTGTTAACATTCATCTTCTTTATTGACTTGGGTTTTACCCCTTCTTCTGTCCCATTTTATCATTATGAGGCTTTTGATAAAGAATGTCATTATAATGAATTATTTTTATTAGTTGATGCATTGTTATAATTATTATATCAATTGTATTTGCTATTAAAATAGAAGCTTGATCTAGTCTTTGTTTAATGGAAGAAGACTATGTCTTGGTAATGATAGTTTTGATTTGAGATACATAGGCATACAATGGGTTCTTTGAATATGCAGATTTTTATTCTGGAATGTTTTCTTCAATTGTGGCTTTAAATTTTTTTGTTTAATTTAAGAAAGTTTTCTTAAATTATATTTTCACTATGTGTTCCATTGTTCTGTATTTCTTCTTCAGGGACTTCTATCTGCCTTACCTTCCTTCAATATTGGTTACTTCTCATGAATACTTATTTTTCTTTACAGTTTTTTCTACCTATTTCTACTATTACTGTTTGGACATAATAGGTTGTGTTTATTATTGTTTTCTGCTTAATTTAATATTCACTTAAATTCTTTCTCTTTTTTTCTTTCATTCTTTTTTCTGAAAATTTCCCTTCAATTTTGAGTTTTCTGATTTTGGTTTATGATGTTTTTCATGTTTTGAGTAATATTCTTAATGTTTTTCAGCTCATTTTCAAAGGTTACTGTTTTATTCTGTGTCTACACAGGTCTGATGTCTGAGATGTGACCTTGATTCTTTTCTGTGCTCATTTTAATGTGAAATTAGTTTCCCTGCACTTTAAAAGAAGGCATGTGTCAGCATACCTTTTCCAATTTCACATAATTCTAATGTTGTTTTGTTTAATATTCAAAATTTGAGATATATAGGACTTTCTTTTCCGTTTGTTTTGGTTGTACCCATCCTGCTCGATTTTGATAACTCTAGCAGTTTTTTCTGAGTGTGGGGCCTTCTCCTGGAAGAAAGCTTTGGGTAGTCACAGAATTCATCAAAGCTCTAGCTACTTCAAACACCAGTGGAAACTCTTCACACTCACTTACTAATTGGGTTAGACAGAAGCCCTTCCATTTTCAGATGCTGTCCTTACATTACTCTGTCATCTCTGTCACACTTTCTAGTGTGCACTGGTGGACTGTGTTTCTTTGTTTTTGTTTTTGGTACCAAGGATTGAACCAACCCAAGAGTGCTTAACCACTAAGCCACATCCCCAGCTCTTTTTATGTTTAGTTTTGTTTTTTGAGACAGGGTGTCACTCATTTGCTGAGGCTGGCTTTGAAATCACCATCCTCCTGCCTCAGCTTCCCAAGCTGCTGGGATTACAGGCATACTGTGTAATCCCAGTGGGTTGTTTTGGGGTTCTCCTGTTTACAGACACCTCACTACTTGCTGCTACTTTTTCTCATATAGATGTTTATCATGTTGGTCTTAAAAAAAAAAAAAATTGTTGTTATTATTATTGTACTGAGAGGATTGAACCTAGGTGTGCTTAACCATGAGCCTCATCCCCAGACCACCCTTTTTAAAAATTTTGAGACAGAGCCTTGTTAATTTGCTGAGGCTGGGCTTGAACTTGAAATCCTCCTGCCTCAGACTCCTGAGTTGCTAGGATTACAGGTATGCACCACCACACCCAGTAGCTCTGTTGGTCTTAATGGCTGTGGGTGGTCTGTCTTTACCTTCTTAATAGTTTGGTTTTCCCTAGGATACCTCCAAGCTAATTTCCTTATAAATGTAAAAGATGAACTTTTCCCATCCCCTTAAATGCCCTTCATAGTATGAAGTCAAACTGCTTGTGGTTTAATATATAATACATAACATTTTTTGTTTTCATTTTCAGTAAAAATAAAAATGACCATAACAAAAAAGTTGAACTCAAAAATAAAAAGATGGATTTTGGTTTTGCTATCTAGTTTAATACTGGGATTTAGAAATATTAAAAAACTATGCTGCTGCATGCTGCCATCTTTCCAGTACCTTTTCCTTCTTTATCACTTTTTTTTCCTTCTTATTTTTCTTGACTACATAAGAGAAAGAGAATTTTCTTTTAAGCCCTGTTTTTTTTTCCCTTTTTTTTTTTTTTTTTGTGGTGCTGGGGATTGAACCCAGGGCCTTGTGCTTTCGAGGCAAGCACTCTACCAACTGAGCTATCTCCCCAGCCCCTCCCATTTTTTTTTTATTGGTGCATTGTAGTTGTACATAATGTTGGAATTTGTTGTTACATATTCATACATGCACATGATAAAACAATGTAAATTGGCCAGAATCATTCCCCAGCATTTCCCTTTCCTTCCCTTCCTTCCTCCTCCTGTTCCCTTTCCTCTTCTCTACTGATCTCCCTTTGATTTTCATAAGATACCCCCACACCTTTTTTTTTCTTTTTCCTCTCTAACTTCCACATGAAAGAAAGCATATGACCCTTAATCTGAATTTGGCTTATTTCATTTAACATTATGTTCTCAAGTTCCATCTGTTTTCCTGCAAATGACATAATTTCATTCTTCCTTGTGGCTGAATTATATTTATTATATTTATCTATTCATCTGTGATGTACACTTAGTCTGGTTCCATAGTTTGACAGTTGTAAATTGTGCTACTATAAACATGGGTATGCATGTATGACTATAGTATGACGACTTTAATTCCTGAGGATAAATACCAAGGGTGGTATAACTGGGTTGTATGGTGTTTTCATTTTTAGTCTTTTGAGGAACCTCCATACTGATTTCTATAGTGGTTACACTAATTTATAGTCTCACTGACAGCATAAGTTTTCCTTTTTCTCCACATCCTCTCCAGTATTTATTATTGTTAGTACTCTTGCTGACTGCTGGAGTGAAATGAGATTTCAGTGTAGCTTTCACTTGCATTTCCCTAATTCCTAATGATGTTGAACAATTTTTCATGTATTTGTTGGCCATTTGTATTTCTTCTATTGAGAAGTGTCTGTTTAGTTCACTTGCCCATTTATTAATTTGATTATTTGTTTTTTAGGTGTCAAGTCTTTTGAATTCTTTATGTATTATGGATATTTAGTCCTTTGTCATAAGAGTAGATAGCAAAGATTTTTCTCTCATTATTTAGGTTCCCTTTTCACCTTTTGAATTGTTTCCTTTGCTGTGCAGAAGTTTTTTAATTTGATGCCATCCTGCTTATTAGCTCTTGGCAGCATTTCCTGAGCTTTAGGGGTCCTTTCAAGAAAGTCATTGCCTGTGCCTGAATGTTGGAGTGTTGACCCTATGTTTTCTTCCTGGAGTTGTATAGTTTCTGATCTCATTCCTAGATCTTTGATCCACTTTTAGTTGTTTATTTGTGTGTGTATGTTTGTGTGTATGCAAGGTGAAAGTGGATATCCAGTTGTCCCAGTACCGTATGTTAAAAAAACCTATCTTATTTCCAATGTATGTTTTTGGCACTTTTGTCAAGGATCAAATGACTACATTTTTGTGGATTTGTCTCTGTTTTCTATTCCATTGGTCTTCGTGTCTTGCTTTTATGCCAGCAACATGAATTTTTTTTTTAATGTATCTGTGGTATAATTTGAAGTCAGCTATTGTGATGCCTCCAGCATTGCTTTTATTTGACTTAGAATTGCTTTGACTCATCTGGGTCTTTTATTCTCCCAAATGAATTTTAGGACTGTGTTTTCTAGTTCTGTGAAGAATGTCATTGGTATTTTGATGGGGACTGCATTGAATCTCTGTATATTGCTTTTGTTAGTATGGCCATTTTAACAATATTAAATCTGCCTACCTATGAACATGAAACTCCTTTCATCTTTTGTCTTCTTCAGTTGCTTTCTTGAGTGTCCTGCAGTGATTACTATAGGGAGGTCATTCACCTCTTTGGTTATATTTATTCCTAGGTATTTATTTATTTTTTAAAATTCAGATGTGTATTTAATAACCAGAAACTTTACAGTTCATAAAACACATTTATAAAATGTATTTGCATGCTTGCTTATAAGCATCTCAGGAGGATACTGAAGATTATAAGCCTCTTGAAGGTGAGAAGCAAGCTTTCTATTACTTTATCCACAGCACCTAATTTGTAACACATTTTTTTTTTTGAGGCTATTGTGAGATTCTTTTCCTGATTTCTTTCCCAGCAGACTCATATTGTTATGTAAGAAAGCTGTTGATTTTTGTGTGTTGACTTTGTAACCTGCTACTTTGCTGAATTTGTTTATTAACTCTAGCAGTCTTTTGGTGGAGTTTTTTGGATCTTGTATGTATAGATCATATATCATCTGCAAATAATGATAATTTGACTTCTTCCTTTCCTATTTTTATCCCTTTTACTTCCTTCTCTTGCCTAATTACTCTGGCTAGAATTTCAGGTACTATATTAAATCGGAGTGGTAAGAGTGGACATCTTATTCCAGATTTTAAAGGAAATACTTTCACTTTTCCCCCATTCACTATGATATTGGCTTTGGGTTTTCTATAAATAGCCTTTATGATGTGGAAATAGTTCCTTTTATCCCTAGTTTCTTCAGTGATTTTATCATGAATAGGTGCTGAATTTTGTCAAAGGCTTTCTCTGGATCCTTTGTGATGACTGTTTTTTGTCCTTAATTCTGTTTATGTGATGAATTATCTTTATTGATTTGTGTATGTTAAACTTTCCTTGCATGCCTGTGGTAAAACTAACTTGGTACAATCTTGAACAATCTTTTTAACAATTTGAACAATCTGCTTAATATGTTGTTGAATATAATTTTCTAATATTTTATTAAATATTTTTGTATCCAAGTTCATCAGCGATTATGGTCTTTCATTGGTGTGTCCTTATCTGGTTTTGGTATGACTGTGGTACTACTGTTCTTTTTTAGGCATAGGCTTTTGTGTTTTTTTTTTTTAACTAAGTGAACAACGCATGTCATAACTATTTTGCATTTCATAAAAATTTTAAAGGTTGTGGGAACACATTCTGGCAATTTTCCAATGAAAGACAGAGATCATGGAAATTCCCTAAGACTAACTTCTTGGAGTCAGCCATCCAGCCATCCAGAAAAAGAACATTTATTCTTAGATTTTCATTCACAGGTAAAATTGATTTTTGAAACTTGTTTTCATGACAAATATGCCAGGCTTGATAACTAATATGTTTAGATTTTTCTTAGTTATATATGAAATTAAATGTGAATATGACTTATTTCTCTTTGCTTATACATGTGTGTGTACATAATCAGCAAATGAGCTTATGTTTTCTATTACAACTTAATGGCAATAGTATGGTGATAGAATTTGTAATATTAAATAGAGGTAAATAGCCCCATAAAATTCCTTTTTATGGTGACTGGGAGTTTTATTGTTCCACTGATAAAGGAAATTGACACTGGAGGGCACTATTTCTAATAAGTGACTTAGCCCTCATAATTAAGGTCTCTTCAGATAATTATTGTTGAAACACAAAAGACACAGAATATAAGTATGTATTTCCCCTCCCTTTTCTCAGTGAAATAAGATTACCAACAAATGCTATAGAAATATTGTAGGAAAACAATTATATTAGTGAGTGTCAAGAATAAGTCAAGGTATGTTTTGATATTTCATTTAACTCAAATACTTCAGTGATGCTATATACTATCATTCCCATTTTCTGTGGAAGAAATAGAGATTTAAATAACATGCATGAGGTCATACATATTGCAGGAGGCTCAATTGGAATTTAAACCTAGTTCTTAGGACAATTTTTTTTAACAGTACTGAGGATTGAACCTAGGGGTGCTCTACCACTTAACCACACCCTCAGTCCTTTTTAATTTTTATTTTGAGATAGGTTCTCACTAAATTGCCCAAGCTGACATTTAACTTTTGATTCTTCTTTCTCAGCTTCCTCAGTAGCTGGGATACAGGATGGCACTGACAACTTTTTTAGAATATAAAGTTTCATAGTGTATTACCCATGATCTTTTGCTTTTTTTCTTATCCTTAAATATTTTAATCCATTTTTAAACATAACAAACAATAAAACATAGCCAGCAGTTGATAAATAATACATAAATAAAACCATCAGTTTTTAAAATAAATTATGTTATAGCTGTACCTTAGGCTAACAGATGCATTGCAACTTGGATAAGGCCACCTTCTGTTAAAGCCTTTAAATAGCACCAATAACTAAGTTAACTCTGCTTGATTCCAAGGCATACTCATGTTAGAATGATTTCTCTGTCGTGTTATTCTGAAGATCTAGTATTCAAAATGAATGCTCAGATTTATGCTATTATAGATTTAGGGAATTCTTGCCTATTTAATTTTTTTTTCATGTGCAGATAGTATGTGTTTTTTTTTTTTCCAGGGACTTTTAACCAGTAGCGAAGAGGCTTTTTAGTGCTTGAGTTTCTAAAATTGTGTGCAATGTTGCACATTTGTTCATTTATCTCCCCTTACTGTGAAGGGGATATGTAGTTGTCAGTAGAGTCTCAACGGACTCTGATTTTAAAAAAGATTTTTTTTTCGTTATTTATTGACTGTTTTTTGAGTGTCTGCTATGTCTTGATCACTCTTCAAGGAGCTGAAAATAAGTGAACCACTCTTCTAGTCTATCTGCCATTGTGGACATTAGAAGTTATGTTCTTTTTCAAATGCCTAATGTATAATTCTGTGTGTCTGTGTGCCTATATGACTGTATACCTTTCTCAGAAAATTAAATTCATCATTTTGGTCAACCCAAAGCAAATTCACCATGGGAGTAAAATAATGTCCAATTTCTTCCTTTACCTAATTAGTGTCTAAGAACAGATAACAAGTAATTGCCTAAAGAAATGATAATGGTTTCTTCTCTTTTTTTATTAGCTTTTTGACCCAGAAATAAGTACTATTTGGTTTGGTTTGGTTTTGTGTGGGGAGGAAAGGTGGTTGTATATTCAGGAACCTGTGTTACGTTTTTTGCAAATGATATTTTTTCTTTGTTTCCTGTAGACTTCATCATCAGGAACCTCAAAGAGAAAACTACCTGAGTGGTTTGCCAAAAGAAGTGAAACATTGGCTGCCACCAGCAACAAAACAATGACCAAAACAAAAAAGGAAGGTCTTTTTAGTTAAGTTGGCAATTATTAGAATGAGTTTTTATGACTTATTATATTATTATAAGAGGAGAGAGAGCTATATTTTATTTTTGAAAAAGAATGAGGAGTAATAGTTTAGCTTAAAAATTATTCTAATCCCAAAGTCAAACTCACCTGTATATTGAAGGACTGGCATCTTAAATTTTCACAATTCAGATAAAGTATTTGGGTCTTCTGAGAATTTAAGTGACTATATTATAAAATAGAATATTAAATTAGATTTTCTTTTAAGATTGCTTTTGGAAACTGTGTTGCTGTCCTGTTTTTTAATTTCTTTTTTTTATAATAATATCTTTGGAAAATGTAATGTGTGATGATTTAATTTGTAGAACAGATTAATAGTTGTATAGTGATTAGGTGATATAAAATATTCTTAGTTTACCAAAAATCTGTCTTGCAAGTGTAAGGAAGCATAGTTATTTCATAAATTGTCTTTCTTACCTTTCATGGAAGCTTTTGTGTGCATTATAGATGGTATTAGTTGACCAGACCAGTGAAAATGAAACGATATTTTGAAATAAAAAAAAGAAAAAAGAAAAAAAGAATCTAGTTGCATTAGGAAGCTATGCACTTTGTATTTTCTAGTTTCTGTTATTTTTCAAATAATAAAATAATTCCTTCATATTGATTATTATAAAGATATATACATATATAACTTGCATTTACTTAATTACTCCAAGTACCTTTTTTTATTTGAGAATGTCAGCATTGGATTTAATATCTCTTATATAGTACAAATGAATATTTGAAGCTCATACTCTGACAGTTTGGTAAACCATGATTATATAACTTTAAACAATTCATCATACAATTTATAAATACATTCCAGAACCTTAATTGCCTCCTATCCCCCCAGTACTAGGGATTGAACCTACGGGCATTCAACCATCGAGCTTCATCCCTAGATCTTTTTATTTTTTATTTTAAAATGAGGTCTCACTAAGTTGCCCATGCTGGCCTTTATCCTTCTGCCTCAGCCTCCTGAGAGATGGGATTACAGGTATGTATCATCATACCTAGCTGATTGACTTTTTTGTTAATAAAAATAGCCATTGTTAATAAATATATGAGAAGAAATATATGTGTATTATAAAAGAATTAGAAAATCCAGATAGTAGAAAAAAGAAGACAATAAAAATCACCCTTAGTTCTACTAAATAGATAATCATAGTTAACCCCCTTTGTATATCTTGCTAGACCTTCTCATATTTACTCCTTTTCTTAATTGGTTATATAAATAATACATGAATGAATTTTAATTGTAAAACACTCTACTTAAAAATTAAATGTTTTCTATGTTATCATTTTCTCACATCTCATTGCCAGAAGGAACCACCTATTAAATATGTCATTCATAGTTTTCTAGTTACTTCTACATTTCCATGCCTTTGCATTCTGTGTGATGAAGTGGCAAGTACACATAAAACATTCTTGCTTCATGTCAAAGTATGATGGTCATCTCCAGGAATTTGATTTTGTTTGATTGTTTGAGTTGTGAATTGACTTGGCAAAGTATGTTTCATGGAATATAATTTTTACCAAAAAAAATAAAATAAAATGACAGAAAACTTGGTTATTCAGCAACAGTTTCTCAAGATTGAATGATGTCAGCTTCTTGCTTCAAGGAAAATAACCAAGAGATTTGTTACCAATGATAAAATTTGAAATTCCTAGTAAAATTTATAATTTTGGAAAACTTGTATCCTTTACCAAGAACTTGTCACCTGCCTTAAAGACTTATCTAATGAGATGGATAATAGTTTTAAAATTTGATTCTGATATTAAAGATTTTATATATGTTTAAAAGATTTGCATAACTCAATCAGTATTTTCTGGATGACTAATACAGATAATGAAGTTGTCAGCTAAATGACTTTCCCAATTAGTAAGAGCTAGAGGCAGAGATAGAATAAAAACCATTGAATTTCATGTTGGGGGCTCTTTTCTCTAAAACACAGAATATAATCTAATCTCATAAATATATGAGAGGTTTTTGTTTTATTTTTTGTTTTTTTTGATGCTGGGGATTGAACCCAGGTCTTGCTCATGCAAAACACATGCTCTACTAACCTCTAATATTTTTAACATTTAATTCTCATTTTTACATTCTTGATTCAACTTTGTGTAGGCTACAATAAAGGACCTAATTCCAAACTTTCCATGCCAAGTTTATGCTTTCTTACCAAGAAAAACCTATGGGCATAGAACATATTTTTTGGAATGCACCATTTTATTGGGTCTTGTCTAAAGGAACATAAGCAACATGAAAGACCCTAATGGTCAAGGAAACTAAGTCAGAGGAAGGGATATTTTAAAAGTGTATTAATGGAGTTTGGTCCCTTTCAGCTTTTACTTTTGTGAGAGGGTTCAATGGAGAGCTTTAATACAGATGACACTTGAAGCTTTTGAAGAGGATCTAAGTCTTGATGTGGTTACTCAACTCTTGAATGCATAATTATGGTGAGCCATGGTCTTCAAAAACTTGGTACTTGCTGCTCTACCAAAGTGCTAGGATTTGAATGCCACAATACAAATTGATTCATGTTTTGTCCATTAATGGTCCATGGGTTTCTTTAAATGAAGTTCATGTTAAAGTCCATAGATAGCAGTGTTCTGCAAAAACTGCCAAGGATCCAACGCTCCCAGAGACCACAGACCCCCCGCCCCGCCCTTCATGGACCCTCTGCCGCCAACATTTATTGTTACTTATATTCTTGATAATTACCATTCTGACTGGAGTGAGATGGAATCTCAGTGTAGTTTTAATTTGCATTTCTTTAATTGCTGGAGATGTTGAACATTTTTCCATGTATTTGAAAATACTTTGACAGATCGTATTCTGTGAAGTGTCTGTTCGGTTCCTTTGCCTATTTCTTGATTGGGTTATTTGGTTGTTTTCATTGTTTTTTGGGTTTTTTTTTTTTTTATTGTAAACAAATGGGATACATGTTGTTTCTCTGCCTGTACATGGCATAAAGGCATACCATTTGTGTGATCATAAATTTACATAGGGTAATGTTGTTTGATTCATCCTGCCATTTTTTTCCCTTCACCCCCACCCCTCCCACCCCTCCCCTCCCTCTATACAGTCCTTCCTTCCTCCATTCCTGCCCCCCTCCCTAAACCCAACTCCAACCCCAACACTAATCCCTCCCACCCCCCATTATGTGTCATCATCCACTTATTAGCAATATCATTCTTCCTTTGGTTTTTTGAGATTGGCTTATCTCACTTAGCATGATATTCTCCAGTTTCACCCATTTGCCTGCAAATGCCATAATTTTATCATTCTTTATGGCTGAGTAATATTCCATTGTATATATATACCACATTTTCTTTATCCATTCATCACTTGAAGGACATCTAGGTTGGTTCCACAATCTGGCTATTGTGAACTGAGCAACTATGAACATTGATGTGGCTGTATCTCTGTAATATGCTGATTTTAAGTCCTTTGGGTATAGGCCAAGGAGTGGGATAGCTGGGTCAAATGGTGGTTCCATTCCAAGTTTTCTAAGGAGTCTCCATACTGCTTTCCAGAGTGGCTGCACTAATTTGCAACCCCACCAGCAATGTATGAGTGTACCTTTCTCCCCACATCCTCGCCAACACCTGTTGTTGCTTGTGTTCTTGATAATCGCCATTCTAATTGGGGTGAGATAGAATCTTAGGGTGGTTTTGATTTGCATTTCTCTTATTACTAGAGAAATGCAAATGTTGAACATTTTTCCATATGTTTGTTGATTGCTTGTAGATCTTCTTCTGTGAAGTGTCTATTCATTTCCTTAGCCCATTTGTCGATTGGATTATTTGCATTCTTGATGTAGAGTTTTTTGAGTTCTTTATAGATTCTGGAGATTAGTGCTCTATCTGAAGTATGAGTGGCAAAGATTTTCTCCCACTCTGTAGGCTCTTTCTTCGCATTGCTGATAGTTTCCTTTGCTGAGAGAAAACTTTTTAGTTTGAATCTATCCCAGTTATTAATTCTTGCTTTTATTTCTTGTGCTATGGGAGTCCTGTTGAGGAAGTCTGGTCCTAAGCTGACATGTTGAAGCTCTGGACCTACTTTTTCTTCTATAAGATGCAAGGTCTCTGGTCTGATTCCGAGATCCTTAATCCATTTTGAGTTTAGTTTCGTGCATGGTGAGAGATTTGGGTTTAGTTTCATTCTGTTGCATATGGATTTCCAATTCTCCCAGCACCATTTGTTGAAGAGGCTATCTTTTCTCCATTGCATATTTTTGGCCCCTTTGTCTAGTATGAGAAAATTGTATTTATTTGGGTTTGTGTCCATGTCCTCTATTCTGTACCATTGATCCACCTTTCTATTTTGGTACAAATATCATGCCGTTTTTGTTACTGTTGCTTTGTAGTAGAGTTGAAGATCTGGTATTGCGATACCCCCTGCTTCACTCTTTCTGCCAAGGATTGCTTTAGCTATTCTGGGTTTTTTATTCTTCCAGATGAATTTCATAATTGCTTGCTCTATTTCTGTAAGGCACGTCATTGGGATTTTAATTGGAATTGCATTGAATCTGTATAGCACTTTTGGTAGTATGGCCATTTTGACAATATTAATTCTTCCTATCCAAGAACATGGGAGATCTTTCCATCTTCTAAGGTTTTCTTTAATTTCTTTCTTTAGTGTTCTGTAGTTCTCATTGTAGAGGTCTTTCACCTCTTTTGTGAGATTGATTCCCAAGTATTTTATTTTTTTCGATGCTATTGTGAATGGGGTAGTTTTCGTAGTTTCTCTTTCTGAAGATTCATCGCTTATGTATAAAATGCCTTAGATTTATGTGCATTGATCTTATATCCTGCTACTTTACTGAATTCACTTATGAGATCTAAAAGTTTTCTGGTGGAATTTCCTGGTTCCTCTAAGTATACAATCATATCATCAGCAAATAGGGATAGTTTGAGTTCTTCTTTTCCTATTTGTATCCCTTTAATTTCTTTGGTCTGTCTAATTGCTCTGGCTAGAGTTTCAAGGACGATATTGAATAGAAGTGGTGAAAGAGGGCATCCCTGCCTTGTTCCAGTTTTTAGAGGGAATGCTTTCAGTTTTTCACCATTTAGAATGATATTAGCCATGGGCTTAGCGTAGATGGCCTTTACAGTGTTAAGGAATGTTCCCATTATCCATATTTTTTCCAGTGTTTTGAGCATGAAGGGGTGCTGTATTTTATCAAATGCTTTTTCTGCATCTATTGAAATAATCATGTGATTCTTGACTTTAAGTCTATTGATATGGTGAATTACATTTATTGATTTCCTGATGTTGAACCAACCTTGCATCCCTGGGATGAAACCCACTTGATCATGGTGCACTATCTTTTTAATATGTTTTTGTATGCGATTTGCTAAAATTTTGTTGAGAATTTTTGCGTCGATGTTCATTAAGGATATTGGTCTGAAATTTTCTTTCCTCAATGTGTCTCTGTCTGGTTTAGGTATCATAGAATGAGTTTGGGAGGGTTCCCTCCTCTTCTATTTTATGGAATACTTTGAGAAGTATTGGAATGAGCTCTTCTTTAAAGGTTTTGTAGAACTCGGCTGAGAACCCATCTGGTCCTGGACTTTTCTTTGTTGGTAGGCTTTTGATGACTTCTTCTATTTCATTACTTGAAATTGATCTATTTAAATTGTGTATGTCCTCCTCGTTCAGTTTAGGTAATTCATATGTCTCTAGAAATTTGTTGATGTCTTCGAGGTTTTCTGTTTTGTTGGAGTATAGGTTTTCAAAATAGCTTCTAATTATGTTTTGTATTTCAGTCGTGTCTGTTGTGATATTTCCTTGTTCATTCCGAATTTTAGTGATTTGAGTTTTCTCTCGTCTTCTCTTTGTTAGTGTGGCTAAAGGTTTATCAATTTGTTTATTTTTTCGAAGAACCAACTATTTATTTTGTCAATTTTTTCGATTGTTTCTTTTGTTTCAATTTCGTTGATTTCAGCTCTGAGTTTAACTATTTCCTGTCTTCTACTACTTTTGGTGTTGGTCTGTTCTTCTTTTTCTAGGGTTTTGAGCTGTAGTGTTAGGTCATTTATTTTTTGAGTTTTACTTCTTTTATTAAATGCGCTCCATGAAATAAATCTTCCTCTAAGTACTGCTTTCATAGTGTCCCAGAGATTTTGATATGATGTTTCTTTGTTCTCGTTTACCTCTAAGAATTTTTTAATTTCCTTCCTAATATCTTCTGTTATCCATTCATCATATAATAGCATATTGTTTAATCTCCAGGTGTTGGAGTAGTTTCTGTTTTTTACTCTTTCATTGATTTCTAACTTCAATCCATTATGATCTGATAGAATACAAGGTAGTGTCTCTATCTTCTTGTATTTGCTGACATTAGCTTTGTGGCATAATATATGGTCTATTTTAGAGAAGGATCCATGTGCTGCTGAGAAGAAAGTGTATTCGCTCTTGGTTGGATGGTATATTCTATATATGTCTGTTAAGTCTAAATTATTGATTGTGTTATTGAGATCTATGGTTTCTTTGTTCAATTTTTGTTTGGAAGATCTATCCAGTGGTGAGAGAGGCGTGTTAAAATCACCTAGTATTATTGTGTTATGGTCTATTTGGTTTCTAAATTGAGAAGGATTTGTTTAACATACATGGATGAGCCACTGTTTGGGGCATAGATGTTTATGATTGTTATATCTGCTGATTTATGCTTCCCTTAAGCAGTATGAAATGTCCTTCTTTATCCCTTCTGACTAACATTGGCTTGAAGTCCACATTATCTGAAATGAGGATGGATACTCCAGCTTTTTTGCTGAGTCCATGTGCATGGTATGTTTTTCCCCATCTTTTCACCTTTAGTCTATGGGTATCTCTTTCTGTGAGGTGAGTCTCTTGCAGGCAACATATTGTTGGATCTTTCTTTTAATCCAATCTGCCAGTCTATGTCTTTTGATTGATGAATTCAGGCCATTAACATTCAGGGTTATTATTGAGATATGATTTGTATTCCCAGTCATTTGGTTCGTATTTAAAATTTTTGACACATCTTGGTTCCTCATTTATTTGACAGTTCCTTTAGGATAATTCCTCCCTTTGCTGATTTGCTTCTTTGTTTTTTATCTCTTCCTCATGAAATATTTTGCTGAGAATGTTCTGTAATGCTGGCTTTCTCTTTGTAAATTCTTTTAGCTTTTGTTTATCATGGAATGATTTTATTTCATCGTCAAATTTGAAGGTAAGTTTTGCTGGATATAAGATTCTTGGTTGGCATCCATTTTCTTTCAGAATTTGAAAGATGTTGTTCCAGGCCCTTCTAGCTTTTAGGGTCTGGATTGAAAAATCTGCTGATATTCTTATTGGTTTCCCTCTGAATGTAATTTGATTCTTTTCTCTTGCGGCCTTTAAAATTCTGTCTTTATTTTGTATGTTAGGTATTTTCATAATAATGTGCCTTGGTGTGGGTCTGTGGTAATTTTGTGTATTTGGAGTCCTATAAGCCTCTTGCAGTTGATTTTCCATTTCATTCTTCAGATTTGGGAAATTTTCTGATATTATTTCATTGAATAGATTGTTCATTCCTTTGGTTTGTTTCTCTAAGCCTTCCTCAATCCCAATAATTCTCAAATTTGGCCTTTTCATGATATCCCATAGTTCTTGCAGATTCTGTTCATGATTTCTTACCATCTTCTCTGTTTGTTCAACTTTGCTTTCGAGGTTAAATATTTTGTCTTCAATGTCTGAGGTTCTGTCTTCCAGGGGTTCTATCCTATTGGTTATGCTTTCTATGGAGTTCTTAATTTGGTTTATTGTTTCCTTCATTTCAAGGATTTCTGTTTGGTTTTTTTTCAATATCTCTAACTCTTTATTGAAATGATCTTTTGTTTCCTGAATTTGCTCTGTTAACTGTCGATTGGTGCTATCATTCAATGCCTGCATTTGCTCTTTCATCTCATCATTCAATGCCTGCATTTGCTCTTTCATCTCATCGTTTGCTTCCCTAATCATTTTAATTATGTACATTCTGAACTCCCTTTCTGTCATTTCTTCTGCCATGCTGTCGTTGGATTTTATTGATGTAACATCTAGATTTGTTTGGGGCATTTTCTTCCCTTGTTTTCTCATATTGTTCAGGAATCAGTGAGTCATTAAGATATTGCAGATTTCCTCTATCGACTTATAATGTCCCTGAAAATTGCTAGTATATCCCCTCTTATCCTTCAGTAGCCTGAAGTCTTGGAGGAAGTTGATAATGCGGAGCTCCACGAAGAAGCTGCCTCTCTAGGGGTGGTGCCCCTCAGGTGGCATATATTCCCTGCTAGTGGGCAGAGGTGCCTCCACTTGTTGACCAATGGTCATCCAATGGGGAACTAGGCTGCGGACTGAGGCAAGTCCTGTTTGTGCCTGTGTCTCTGGTTTTACAGTCCCTGTGGGAAAACCTCCCCCGGCGGGGAAGACTCACTCGGTGGGGACGTCTCGGTGGGGACGTCTCGCTGGTCAGTTGCCCTCCTAGAGATTCCCCTCAATCTACAACTACTGCCTGGGCTGGGCTATCTTCCTCTGCAACGTTCCCAGGGGCCCAGACCTACCTCCTGGGCCTGGGAGCCTCACCCTTTGCAGGCGAGTCTCCTTAGGCTGCCTCTCCCAGAGAATCTGCCCGCAGTCCTGGAAACTTCGCTCCGCCCCTAGGTGTGTCTCTGTGCGGCTCTTCCAGCAAGAAGCCACCTAGCTCCTGGGACCCTGCTCTGCACCTAATCGCCTGGCTATGCGGCCCCTCCTCTGAGCCGCCACCTGGAACCCCGTACAATAGCTCCGATACCCAGAGACCCGCCACACACCTCCTCCTCCGGACAGCGGCCGGGTTTCCGACGCAATCACTAGGAGTCCAACTCACTTCGCGTCTCCTCCTCCCGCCAACCGCCCGTAGCCCTAGGCAGTCACTCTGAGTCCAAGTGACCCGCCCTGTTTCTCCTCCTCCTCCTTGGGGTAGCCCCCCGGGTGTTCAGGAGCGGTGTCTCCGAGACCAAGTGACCCACCACGCTCCTCCTCCAGGCAGGCCACCGGTGTTCAGGAGCGGTTGCTTTTAGTCCAATCAACTCACCACTCGCCTCCTCCTCTGACAACCGCCTGTGGCTCTGATGTGGTCACTCCTCAACCAAGCGACCCGCCGCGCTTCTCCTCTTCCTCCGGGCAACCCCCCAGGTGTTCAGAAGCGGTTGTTCTGAGTCCAAACAGCTCGCGATGCAGCTCCTCCTCTGGCAACCGCCTGTGGCTCTGATGCAGTCACTCCTAGACCAAGCGAACCGCCACGCTTCTCCTCTTCCTCCGGGCAACCCCCCAGTGTTCAGAAGCGGTCGTTCTGAGTCCAAACAGCTCGCCACACAGCTCCTCCTCAGGCAGCCGCCCGGAGCCCAGTGGTTGCTCCAAGTCCAAGCGCTGTGCTGAGCCGCCTCCTCTACGATGATCCCAGTTGTCCGTGTTTACCGCTCCAGCAGGGGGAGGGGCGTCTCACCGAGCAACTCTACTTCACAAAGTTCCCTGCGTTCCGGGGCTACCGCCCCATCCGGGACGCCTCTCCAATGGGAGAGACTCACCCGGCGGCTTTGAGTTGGTCCCAAGCCTCTCACTGTCTCCTCTTTTGAATCCTGCGTCCTGGAGCAACATGAAATGCAGCCGCCCTCTAGTCTGCCATCTTGAAAACCCCCCTTTTTTGAGTTCTTCATATATCCTGGAGGTTAATGGTCTATCAGATGTTCATGTAGCAAAGATTTTCTCCCATCCTGTAGGCTCTCTATTCACGTTCTTGATTGTTTCTTTGCTGTGAAAAAGATTTTAGTTTCATACCATGAGTGTAGTTTTGTTTTTAACTTCCAATGTGTTCACTTATCACAACAGTACAGTGATGTGATTGATAGACCCTCCCCCAACAGACACAGAATATGTAAAATGCCTTTTAATTGGAAAGGATATAGAATCTCAGAGTTAAAAATAGAAAGAAAGCAGCATGTTCCCAGTTGAGGGCATAGACTTCTTAAATCTCCAAATTCTCTTTTGTATCTTCCCAGCTCCCCTCCCCTTACTCTTTTTGCCATCTGAGTGTACTTTGGAGGCTCTGGCTGTTTGTACCTAGGGATCACCAGGTGTAATTGGTACAAAACGATCTCTGCACATTATACAGTATTTGCTACAAGAACAGGTGGACCAAATTTGATTGCCCATGTGTAGCATGGTCTTTCGGCAATCCCAGGTCTCAAGTTTGTCTCATGTTCATTCTAAAAAAAAAACAAGGTATGTGTTTCAGGACACTATTCTTATGTTTTCTCCTTCAAGAAATGTTGTTTTCTGTATTGTCATTTGAACCTAGAATCGTGGCCAAAGATTCAGTAGACACCCTGACGGTTATTAGACTTCAAAAAACATGAAGCCCTAAGGAGGCTTAAAATAAGAAAACAATGTAGAATTCTTCCCATTGAAGTAGGTTACATAGAATTAACTCTGCTGTAGAGTAGAGCAAGGAAGTGAGGAGAAGGGAGGGAGGAAGGGAAAGGGGAGGGCCTGGGGAATAAGATTGATCAAATTATGTGATGTGCATGTATGAGCATTGAACAGTGAATCCCACAGTTATGTAAAATTATAATATACCAAAACAAAACAAACCCCAGCATGAAGGATCCAGTGGAATGACCTTAGAGCTAAATAGATCGTCAACTCTCTTAGGGGAGTCAGTGAAGTACAAAACCAGAAAATACTGAAGATTGTTAGCCCTGATTTTGAAGATTTTTTTTTTTTACTTTTTTTTTAGATGTTGATAGACCTTTATTTTATTCATTTATTTTTATATGTGGTGCTGAGAACGAACCAGTGCCTGACACATGCTAGGCAAGTGCTCTACCACTGAGCACAACCCCAGCCCCAGCCCCAGCTCTGATTTTGATGGGACCTGCAAACTTCAGCAATCTCAGCTATCTGAGAAGGTATTGCCAATATTTTGGTTGGGAAGGCAATCCAAGTATCCTTTGGGATAGCATACTTTTTTTTTTGTACTGGGTAAATATGTTAAAATCTTGGGAAATTTTAGAAATAGATAAGAATATATAGTAAATTAAACCTTTGGTCATATATTTTAGGGTTAAGGTGTATTAATTACATATTTTATATTTGAGATCATTTACCTTATTTGAATAACATTACTTTTGCAATTCCCATATCAAATGTAACATCAAAAATTAGTATATACTTGTGATTAAGTGGAAGTCTTTTGAAACATGTTTTTTTAAATATATATGTATATATTAGTTGTTGATGGACTTTAAAAATTTTTTTTTCTTTTTTCTTTTTTCCTTTTTTTATTGTAAACAAATGGGATACATGTTGTCTCTCTGTTTGTACATGGAGTCAAGGCATACCATACGTGTAATCATAAATTTACATAGGGTAATGTTGTTTGATTCATTGTTATTTTTTCCCTTCCCTCCCACCCCTCCCACCTCTCTTTTCCCTCTATACAGTCCTTCCTTGCTCCATTCTTACCACCCTCCTTAACCCTAACCCTAAACCTAACCCTAACCCTAACACTAACCCCTCCCACCCCCCATTATATGTCCTCATCCGCTTATCAGCGAGATCATTCGTCCTTTAGTTTTTTTGAGATTGGCTTATTTCACTTAGCATGATATTCTCCAATTTCATCCATTTGCCTGCAAATGCCATAATTTTATCATTCTTTATGGTGGAGTAATATTTCATTGTATATATATATGCCACAGTTTCTTTATCCATTCGTCAATTGAAGGACATCTAGGTTGGTTCCACAATCTGGCTATGGTGAATTGAGCAGCAGTGAACATTGATGTATCTCTGCTGTATCTCTGTAGTATGCTGATTTTAAGTCCTTTGGGTATAGGCCAAGGAGTGGGATAGCTGGGTCAAATGGTGGTTCCATTCCAAGCTTTCTGAGGAATCTCCATACTGCTTTCCAGAGTGGCTGCACTAATTTGCAACCCCACCAGCAATGTATGAGTGTACCTTTTTCCCCACATCCTTGCCAACACCTATTGTTGCTAGTATTCTTGATAATCGCCATTCTAATTGGGGTGAGATGAAATCTGAGGGTGGTTTTGATTTGCATTTCTCTTATTACTAGAGATGTTGAACATTTTTTCATATATCTGTTGATTGCTTGTAGATCTTCTTGGTGAAGTGTCTGTTATTTCCTTAGCCCTTGATGGACCTTTATTTCATTCATATGCGGTGCTGAGAATCGAACCCAATGCCTCACACATTCTAGGCAAGGGCTCTACCCCTGAACCACAACTCCAGCCCCTTAACTTTGTTATTACATAAAATATTATCAGTTTTTACTTGTAAGAGAAAGAAGTTTAATATTATAATTACCATTAATATTAAAGGTAATATTAATATTAATAACTTCATTAAGCCCAGAGTTTGTGTCTCAGAAAAAATAAAACTTCATCCTCACATCCTGCTTCATTTTCTTTCTTTTTTTTTTTTTAATCTTCCTTTGAAAAAAATTTATTCAGTTCTTTTGCCCAATTTTTAATTGAATTATTGTCTTTTCACTATTGACTTATAGAAGTTCCTCATATATTTTGGCTATTAATCCTTTATCAGATAACTGACTTGCAAATGCTTTCTCACATTAAATATGTTTCCTCTTTCATTTTACTTACTGTTACCTGCTTCATTTTCTGACTCAATTTTTAAAACACTGAAAAACATGTTGTCATTTTGTCTTCATTCAATAAACATTTGCATTTATAGTATGCAAAACTGATTGACCTTATAAAAGATGGATGAAATAGAAGAAAAAGGAACCTGTATGCTATGCTTAAGAGAGGGTAAGATTGACTCTGTGACAAATCAATGAAAAAACATCTCACAAAAGTATTTTCCCGCAGGAAACAAAACATTTTTAAGAAAATTTTACTTTACATAATATGAGAAAAAATTGTGTGAATGAAGAAAAAGAGATCATGAAGGAATCATAACAATAGCTTTCCTAACTATTAGGCATTTGCATGTGTTAAACTTCTGTACCACCTAAAGAAATAGAGTAATGCATTTGTCTACTTGCACATTTTTATGTTATAAAAATGAGAAAAGAGATCAGAATATGAATATGTAGCCAGGTGGGGCTAGACCAAGTGGACGTCCCTGATTTTCTCAACTTCAACCAAACTTAGAATTGATAGCAAAAGATACCAAATGCTCCAGATTCTACCAGTGCTTCCTGCTGTGGGTATGAGAGTGACTTTTAACAAGATCGGCACTATTGCCTTTCACAGTACCATTCTACCTACGAAGAGGAGTATTGGGTGGAGCAGGAACTAACTTTATGAGAACATTGGGGAGAACAACAAATCATTCATCAGACAGGAGGCTTTTCATTCAGGCCTCCATCCTTATTCCTAGATTGAAGGTGTTGGAACTATGCAGGAGGCTCAGGAGTGTGATAGTCTCTTTTTGAAAGCTTCTGACTTACTGATCCAATAGGGTACCTGATGCTCAGAGGCGTAGAGATAGGATGGGGCTAAAAGAACAGGTGGGGGGGGGGCAACCTGCCCTCCATCATGTGTCAGAGCAAGGTCATGTGATCTTCCTATGGGCTGAGTACTGGCTGATGGGCTGTTATGGCTGAAATTAGTGCCCGCAGAAAGTTGAAAACCCTATGGGCAAGGATGTGAATGTTAAAGATTCTCAGGAGATTCGTGGATCACAAGGACACAGTGGTCTAGCCTTGTTGATTGAAGTTATGTGTTCTCATCCCCCAAAGAACCAAGAGAAAGGTGAATAGATAGACTGAGTCATTCTTGTCTCTGAGGATGGGAGAACCCCATAACATCAGAGGGGCTTATCTTGGTGCTGTTAGAGATCTGATTGCCCACCTCCTGCTAGACCTCATAGTAACTGAAATTATAGAGAAGAGCTCCCCATGTTTTCCATGGGGTTGAGGACTGCTTGGAACCAACAGGACACATTCACTTGGCCCTCACATCTGTCCCCCTTTACTAGCCTGTCCCTCCAGTGCATAGGACCCCAGAATGATACCTGGCCCCAACAACCAAGCCCTCCAGTATCTGCAGGGCCTTCTGCCCTTGGTTCACTCTCTGGTTCACTCTTTTTTCTTGGTATGAAGGGTGATCGAGAATGACTGTTTGCAGGGTTATGGACAAGGTTTGGCTGTCTGGGCTGAGCGCTCCTACGGCGCAGGAGAGCCTTTCAGGTGGACGAGAGAGCCAGGGGTAGAAGGAGCAGGTTTACCGTGACAAGGGAGTGGAGGAGGGGAGGAGGGTTGAATTAAACAAAGGGGAATGAAGGGAAGGGAGGATGGATGGGAATAGGAAAGAGTAGAATGAATCTGACAACTTCCTATGTTCATATATGAGTACATGACCAGTGGAACTCCACATCATGGAAAACCACAAGAACAGGATCCAAATTGGAATGGGTTTCACTCCATGTATGTATAATATGTCAAAATACACCCTCGTCTCATGTATATCTAAAAACAACAGCAACAAAAAAAGATTCTCTGTGTACCAATAGCACAGAATTCCAAGGAATCTGAAAATTCGAAATTCAAATTCACCCTCCCAGGTTATGTATTATATTTTACAATATAATGCATAACTTTACAAAAGTAGATGAGGAAAGAAAAAAATCAATGGTTTTATTATGTTTGTGCCAACCTTCCAGAATGGTGTTAAATTTATGAAATTGCAAACAAAATGAAACCCAAAACCTCCAAACTGCAACATCAAAAAGCAGTTTGGTGAACGCTGTAACTTGCAGCTTATTAAAAGTGCCTGTCAAAGCCACGCATGAGTTTTTCAGGGGAAAAGTTTACTCTTCTCTCCTAACCATTTTTCAAAATAAAGCAAAATACAACTTTATGTAATAGGATTTCACAAACTTCAAATTCAACAGTTCAAAAATGTTGCTTCTACTTTCTGTAACTCAGAAATCTCTATTTTAAATCCTAATTCCTCTTGACAGCAGGCAACATAATCTTAACCTCCTCCCTCAGAGGCTTGATAGCTTCAATGTTTTCCTTTCTCCTCCTTTCCATGAGTAAAACAGAAACTCTTAGAGAGGCCTGAAGGCCCTGTGGGGGTCTGGCCTCAGTAACTCTCTGACCCCTACTGTCTTGCTCTTATGCCAACTCCCTGTCCCCATCTTTGCTTCAGCCACACTGGACTCTTTACTATTCCTGAAGACAAGGACATTCTGTCTTAGGGTGTTTGTATTGACTGTTTTCCTCTTGCAAGGCACTTCTGTTAACCAGTCAACTTCCTAATTCCTTCCAGTGTGTTAAATGATTAGAAGGTGCAGCTCTACTTGGATAGAGTAGAAGAGCACTTGCCTAGAGCATACTGAGAGCTATGGGTTCCATCCCCAGCATAGTAGGAAAAAAATAAAACTATACTCCCAACTAAACTTCTTTAAATTTCAGTACTTTGTCCCTCTCTCTTACCTGTTCCAGTTCTCCCCACAGTACATCCCTTTCCAATACACTGAAAATTTACTCATTATGTTTGTGATCTCCCCAGATAGAATATAAACTCCATGGGGATAGATTGTTGTCTGCTTTGTTCAGAGCTATGTCCCCAGGAAACACCTAGGAAAGAGAGTGGCAGAAACTTAGGAAATATTTATTCAGTGAATGAATATGTGGGAGTATCCAGCTGCTGCAGGATTCTGGCCAAAGCTCTGACAGGGGAGGCATGTGGACCCCTAGTCATCTCTACTTTCCACACAGGCATCCACCTGGTCCTTGGTCTCAGTTCTGTTAAGATGCCTGGTTTTATCTGGTTTCTGATCAAATGGACCACAAAGCTTCCCTTTATAACTTTGCCTCTGGACCCAAGATTAGTCACACAATCAAGTCTACAGTTCTGCCATCTATTAGCAAATTACTTAGACACACCAAGCCTCTTTTAAATGCTTTTTAAAGTGTAGAGATATTTCTGGGTCTTAGACACAATGTGTGTAGATTGTGTAACAATGGTTAGCACCCACCATTGGTCTTCATTCTTGTAACTGTAGAAACATCTAACAGGAAAGACACAGTCAGTGATCAGGAGTCCAGAGAGGCCATCTATCCCCCACACATTTCTTGGTGAGATCACAATGGTTCCGTGTGTGCCTCTTACTGTGCTTGGTTAGAAATCTCAAGTGTCAGCAACTCACACTGGATCCTTCTTTTAGGGCAGATTCTGGCTCTCATCCAAGTTGACAGAGCCAGAAGTAAATATTCAACAGATAATTTATTGAGTAACTACTATGTGCCAAACACTTTTCTAGGTGCTGGGGATACAGTAGTGAACCAAATAAAATGAGTAATTTGTTATTCCTTAGGCAGTGGTGATAAGTGGTAGGAGAAAAAAGAACTATATCGTTCCACCTGCCAACTAAAAATGTCCTGCAATCTTGGGTTCCAAACACCTACCACAAACAATACAATTCTAGAATTATCTGATATTTTCTCCTGGCAATTTCATCTCAAAATGGGGGTCTATGGGTTCAAGGACCATATTTATAAACCAAAATTTAGGACACATACTCTGATTAAGTACCAAGTATATTCCCAGGGACAATGGTTTGCACCAAAAAAAACCCCAGGATATCTGGCTACCGAAATTGCAATCTTCTCAACAAATCTACATAAAAGGGATTAAAAGAATTCAGTCACATAGATTTTATATATGGAAATATTAACAGTTCATTTTCCAATCAACCAGGCAGCTGGAACAGGCTTCAGTGCTGCCTGTATTCACAGGGATTGGAAGTCTCCACTCCGAGAGGACTGGGCCTTTTTGTCTACGGGATTTATCTTAGCTCCTACTACTACTTCTGTGACTCCATCCTTCAGAACGCCCGCTGGGCCCACTGGAATGTGTGTCGGAGCTTTGCCTTCTGTCCCTGTGCCTACTCTTGTCTTCTCTTGCCTCCCTCCTGCTTGGGTCTCTCCTTCTTGGACTCCCTCTCTGGGTCCTCTGCTCTACCAAGCCAGGAAATCCTGATATCAGGGGAGTATGGGTAGTGCTTCTGTCCCTCTCTGGATTCTGACTTCTTGCTGCTGTGCTTCTTAGGGGTAGGGTCATTTTTTTATTGTCTTGCTTCTGAAGGATGAAGAGAATGGCTGCTGTGCCTTTACCTCCCTGTCAGTCTTCTCTTGGTCTTCTCTCTCTCTCTCTCTCTCTCTCTCTCTCTCTCTCCCTCCCTCCCTCCCTCCCTCCCTCCCTCCCTCCGGGTTTGCCATCTTCAGAATCCTCGTATGAACTTGAGGGGTGCTAACCCCACATCACTTCTGGAGTTCTTTGAGAATAATCAAATATTTGCATGAAATATTCTGGTTTGTGAATCTGTTAAATCACAGTTTTAATTCCTCAAGGGCTTACTATAGGTGATTAAGAATATGGTTATTTAAGCTGGGGAAAGAGTGCTGAACCGCAGAGAGAAAAAAGCATTTTCTGTAACTCTGAGAAGATGAGACTTGGCAAGCGCTCCAGGCCCATTTTGTTTTGGGCCCAGTAGGGGCAGTTTATTATCTTTATTAAAAATTTGAATTTCATACTGTTTAAGCAATAGGAAACTGTGTCTTGTACCCCGCTCCCCCATTTTTTTTTTTTTTTTTTTTTTCGATTTTATCCCCCTTTTGCTTCTTTGGCTCACGATTTCACATTGGGAGAAACTAGAGCAACATTTTACTTCACTGGTTCAAGATCACCATCTACTGGTCAAATCTGGCAATTTCAGGTTATATGGTCCATAAAATCAAACATTATCTTTTGGTTTTGTTTGGATTTGGTCATCCACTTATTAAAGCAGTTTTCTAGGTGCAAAATAATATGAAGATCAGGAGGGTAAGGGGGGTGCACAGAGTGCTTCTTACGCCATAGGTAGTGGGAAACTCAAGACTGAACCTCTAACACTGTTAGATAGTTGAGCAGAAACTTATCAAAGAGCAAAACTGACAACCAGCTAAAAGTGGATCCGCACTCCAAAGTAAGCTGGGTGTCCTGTCTACACAAATAGGATTGACAAGGTCCTTTCTGACGAACATAAAAATCCCCCAAATCTCAATTGCACAGGCGTAAATGGTGAAGTGAGAGGTCACTCAGAGGCCTAGGGCAGCTTCTGGAAAGAGAACTGTCACCTAGCCTGCAAGAGCAGGGCAGGCTTCTGGAGATGATGTCTAGATGGCCTGGGGAGTGCAAACTAGGAATGAACAGGTGGAGAGCAGAAGGGCGTGACAGATGCAGGGAACAGCCTAGTCAGGGCACAGAAGTGCATGCAAGGGAGTGATGAGATGTTGTCTTTGTCAGAGAGTAGAGAGTCATGCGGGGCGTTATCAGACTGGGAATCAGCGAGCTGTCCCCCAAGAACCTGAGTACTGGGTTAGGAGGCTTTGTCTTAGATTATCCAGCGACCCACCAACATACTTGTTTTATTTTCCACTTATTGTTTCTTCCTTCTTGTCTAGACTTTAGGTCCACCAACTGCACGTCTTTCTTCTAAAAATTCAGTTCAATAAGGATCGTAGATCTGGTCAGGATAGACCAGGAGAGGCATGAATGTAATACTTGCGCCCCCTGGTGGCAGCTTCAGGATCGTGACCCTCTGTCTTCTCCAAAGAGGCCCAGAGGGAGGAGAGGATCTCCTACCAAGAGGATTTCTTGTCAGTGAGTGAGTTAGAGTGTGACTGTAATTATAGGAAGATACAGAAAGATTAATATTTGTCTGGAACTGTGATAGAATTAGTATCACCTTACTTTTGAGTACCTACTCTGAATTAACCATTGTTTCAATTAGGAGTTTCTTATTTTTGAAAGCAACTTTAAATACATTTGGATGTATTGTCAAGTCCATGTCATTTTTAATGGCCACACAGTGTTCTATTTCAAGATATACCGTGCTTTTTTTCAATTAATCTATTTTTGGATGGAGTAGTTCTGTTTCTTTTCACTAATATAAATAATGCTGCAATGGACATCATTTTAAATATTTTTAAAAGTGAAAAATTTTTCAGTATGAATTTCTGTGTATACACTTGCAGGGTCAAAATTCCCCCTTTGGAGGATATGTGTACATTTTATCCAATTGTCTTACAGAAAGTGTTCTTTTCTGTAACCTCTCCTGCCCTGCCTACTTTCAGTATTTTGCCATTTTGTCAACCTGCCAAATAATAAAAAATTATCACTTACTACTGTATAATGATGTGAATTTCTTTTATTATATATGAAGATCAAACATTAATCTTAAAATTTATTGGTAATTTGTATTTTTTTAAAACTGGGTATTCATTTTTAAAAACATTATAAAACTATAAAAGCTGTCCATCTAGAATTTATATTGGAATAAGTTGTGAATTACACAATATCTAAGGTCTCTGGATTTTCCAGTTGCCCTAGGACCAGTTATTGTACACTAATTTTTAAATTTTTTGGTACTGTGGATTGGACCTAGAAGTGCTTAAACACTGCTGAACTACATCCTAAGCCTTTTTTTTTTTTTTTTCCTTGAATTTTGAGGCAGGGTCTCACTAAGTTGATGAGGGCCTTGCCAAGTTACTGAGGCTGGCCTCGAACTTGCGACCCTCTTGTCTCAACTTCCCAAACCACTGGGAGATGTGTGCCACAACTCAGTTATTGAACACTAATGTGTTTATGGTATTACCTTCTAAACTATTCTACAATGGGGTCTCTTTTGGACTTTGTATTATATTCTGTCAGATCCTGAGTCAGTGCTATGCTATTTTAAATATTGCAGCTCTGTGACATTAATGTCTATAAAGCATTCCTCATAATTTTCAAAAAATTTCTGGCTATTCTCCTAAATTGGTTCCTTTAAATGAATTTAGAATTATTTTGTTAAATTCCAGAAAATTCTTTCAAACTTTTGATTTGGATTGCATTAATGTTATAGATTAATTTGGGAGAAAAAAATCATATAACAGTATCAAAATTTTTCTATAGGGAACACAGCTTATTTCTTGCTTTTCTCCATTTTAAAAAATGTCTCTCAGAGTTGCGGAGCGAGCTGGCAGGTGAGCCAGGCTGCCTACATCACTGGAGGTAGGCGGAGGGCAGCTAACCCACCCAGACAGCAGGCCAAGGACAGACATCATAGCTGAGCGACCCCGCCTGACCCCTGCACCTAGGTGGGTGCCATCACTGGTTGGTCGTAGTCGTGGAGTGGGCTGACGGGTGAGTCAGGCCGTTTGCATTGTGGAGGTAGCAGGTGGGCACCCAACCTGCCTGCCTTGCGGAGCTGGGCAGCAGGTAGCCAAACCGACCAACAACCAGGCCAAATACAGCCGCAATCACTGAACAACACCGCCCAACCACCATGCCGAGGTTTGTCGCCATCATGGAGTTAGCCAGAGGCTTCTTTATAGGCTGGTGCAGGCATTTTGAATTACTCCTGAGGGCGTGGCCATCATCATTGGAAGGGCAGCTCCCTTCCTGAGACACCTACAGGAGGCTAGAGGACCTTTGACAAGACCCAGGAGCCAAGAAGAGGAGGTACTGAGAGACTGGGGACCAACTCAGAGCCACTGGGGACTATACCCCACCTGAAGGCCACCACCCGTAGAAGACCAGCTTCCTAGTGGAGCACTGCATTATCAAATTCCTCTAAGACTTCAGGCTACTGAAGGCTAAGAGGTGAGTTATTGGAAATCTACAGAGACAATATTAGTCAATAGAGAAAATCTGCAATATCCCAGAGTTTTACTACTAGAGGGGTAGATACCTGAACAATATGAGAAAACAAGGAAAGAAAATGTTCCAAACAAACCTAGATGGTATAGCAATAAAATCCAATGATAGCATGGCAGAAGAAATGTCAGAAAGGGAGTTCAGAATGTACATAATCAAAATGATCAGGGAAGCAAACGAGGAGATGAAAGAGCAAATGCAGGCATTAAATGATTGCACAAATCCATAGTTAAAAGAGCAAATAGAGGAAGCAAAAGATCAGTTCAATAAAGAGTTAGAGATATTGAAAAAAAAAAAAAAAAACCAAATAGAAATCCTTGAAATGAAGGAAACAATAAAACAAATTAAAACTCCATGGACAGCATAACCAATAGGATAGAACACCTGGAAGACAGAAACTCAGACATTGGAGATAAAATATTTAATCTTGAAAACAAAGTTGACCAAACAGAGAAGATGGTAAGAAATCATGAACAGAATCTACAAGAATAATGGGATATCATGAAAAGGCCAAATTTAAGAATTATTGGGATTGAGGAAGGCTTAGAGAAACAATCCAAAGGAATGAACAATCTATTCAATGAAATAATATCAGAAAATTTCCCAAATCTGAAGAATGAAATGGAAAACCAAGTACAAGAGGCTTATAGAACTCCAAATACACAAAATAACAATAGACCCACACCAAGGCACATTATAATGAAAATACCTAACATACAAAATAAAGACAGAGTTTTAAAAGCTGCAAGAGAAAAGAATCAAATTACATTCAGTGGGAAACCAATACGGATATCAGCAGATTTTTCAATCCAGACCCTAAAAGCTAGAAGGGCCTAGAACAACATTTTTCAAGTTCTAAAAGAAAATGGATGCCAACCAAGAATCTTATACCCAGCAAAACTTACCTTCAGATTTGACGATGAAATAAAATGCTTCCATAATAAAAAAAAAGCTAAAAGAATTTACAAAAAGAAAGTTGGCACTACAGAACATTATCAGGAAAATATTCCATGAGGAAGAGATGAAAAACAATGATGTAAATCAGCAAAGGAAGTAACTACCCTAAAGGAACAGCCAAATAAAGAAGAAATCAAGTCGTGTCAAAAAAAAAAAAAAAAAAAAAAAAAAAAGAGCCAAATGACCGGGAATACAAATCATATCTCAATAATAACCCTGAATGTTAATGGCCTGAACTCATCAATCAAAAGATATAGGCTGGCAGATTGGATTAAAAAGAAAGATCCAACCATTTGCTGCCTGCAAGAGTCTCATCTCATAGAAAGAGATACCCACAGACTAAAGGTGAAAGGATGGGAAAAAACATACCATGCACATGGACACAGCAAAAAAGCTAGAGTATCCATCCTCATACCAGATAATGTGGACTTCAAGTCAAAGTTAGTCAGAAGGGATAAAGAAGGACATTTTAAACTGCTTAAGGGGAGTATAAATCAGCAAGACATAACAATCATAAATATCTATGCCCTAAACAGTGACTCATCCATGTATGTCAAACAAATCCTTCTCAATTCCAGAAATCAAATAGGCCACAACACAATAATGCTAGGTGATTTTAACACACCTCTTTCACCACTGGACAGATCTTCCAAACAAAAATTGAACAAAGAAACCATAGATCTCAAAAACACAATCATTAATTTAGACTTAACGGACATTTATAGAATATACCATCCAACAAAGAGCGAATACACTTTCTTCTCAGCAGGACATAGATCCTTTTCTAAAATAGATCATATTTTATGCCACAAAGCTACTGTTAGTGAATACAAGAACATAGAGATAATACCTTGTATTCTATCAGATCATAATGGATTGAAATTAGAAATAAATGACAGAGTAAAAGAAACTACTCCAACACCTGGAGATTAAATAATATGCTATTGTATGATGAATGAAACAGAAGATATCAGGAAGGAAATTAAAAAATTCTTAGAGGTAAATGAGAACAAAGAAACAACATATCAAAATCTCTGAGACACTATGAAAGCAGTTCTTAGAGGAAAATTTATTTCATGGAGCACATTCAATAAAAAAAATCAACAAATAAACGACCTTACACTATGGCTCAAAGCCTTAGAAAAAGAAGAACAGATCAACACCAAAAGTAGTAGAAGACAGGAAATAGTTAAAATCAGAGATGAAATCAACGAAATTGAAACAAAAGAAACAATCGAAAAAAATGACAAAATAAATAGTTGGTTCTTTGAAAAAATAAACAAAATTGATAAACCCTTAGCCACACTAACAAAGAGAAGAAGAGAGAAAACCCAAATTGCTAAAATTCGGAATGAATAAGGAAATATCACGACAGACACGATTGAAATACAAAACATAATTAGAAGTAATTTTGAAAATCTATACTCCAAAAAAATAGAAAATCTCAAAGGCATCAACAGGTTTCTAGAGTCATATGAATTACCTAAACTGAACCAGGAGGACATACACTATTTAAATAGATCAATTTCGAGTAATGAAATAGAAGAAGTCATCAAAGGCCTACCAACAAAGAAAAGTCTGGGACCAGATGGGTTCTCAGCTGAGTTCTACAAAATCTTTAAAGAAGAGCTCATTCCAATACTTCTCAAAGTATTCCATGAAATAGAAGAGAAGGGAACCCTCCCAAACTCATTCTATGAAGCCAATATCACCGTGATACCTAAACCAGACAGAGACACATCGAGGAAAGAAATTTCAGACCAACACCCTTAATGAACATCGACGCAAAATTTCTCAACAAAATCTTAGCAAATCACATACAAAAATATATTAAAAAGATAGTGCACCACAATCAAGTGGGTTTTATCCCAGGGATGCAAGGTTGGTACAACATCAGGAAATCAATAAATGTAATTCACCATATCAATAGACTTAAAGTCAAGAATCACATGATTATTTCAATAGATGCAGAAAAAGCTTTTGATAAAACACAACATCCCTTCATGCTCAAAACACTAGAAAAAAATAGGGATAGTGGGAACTTTCCTTAACATTGTAAAGGCCATCTATGCTAAGCCTATGGCCAATATCATTCTAAATGGTGAAAAACTGAAAGCATTCCCCCTAAAAACTGGAACAAGCCAGGGATGCCCTCTTTCACCCCTTCTATTCAACATTGTCCTTGAAACTCTAGCCAGAGCAATTACACAGACCAAGGAAATTAAAGGGATACGAATAGGAAAAGAAGAACTCAAACTATACCTATTTGCTGATGACATGATTATATATTTAGAGGAACCAGAAAATTCCACCAGAAAACTTTTAGAACTCATAAATGAATTCAGTAAAGTAGCAGGCTACAAGATCAATGCTCATAAATCCAATGCATTTTTATACATAAGTGATGAATCTTCAGAAGGAGAAGTAAGGAAAACTACCCCATCCACAATAGGTTCGAAAAAAATAAAATACTTGGGAATCAATCTCACAAAAGAGGTGAAAGACCTCTACAATGAGAACTACAGAACACTAAAGAAAGAATTAAAGAAAACCTTAGCAGATGGAAAGATCTCCCGTGTTCTTGGATAGGCAGAACTGATATTATCAAAATGGCCATACTACCAAAAGTGCTATACAGATTCAATGCAATTCCAATTAAAATCCCAATGACGTACCTTACAGAAATAGAGCAAGCAATCATGAAATTCATTTGGAAGAATAAGAAACCTAGAATAGCTAAAGCAATCCTTAGGAGGAAGAGTGAAGTAGGGGGTATCATAATATGAGACCTTCAACTATACTACAAAGCAATAATAAGAAAAACGGCATGGTATTGGCACCAAAATAGACAGGTAGATCAATGGTACAGAATAGAGGACACGGACACAAACCCAAATAAATACAATTTTCTCATACTAGACAAAGGGGCCAAAAATATGCAATGGAGAAAAGATAGCCTCTTCAACAAATGGTGCTGGGAAAACTGGAAATCCATATGCAGCAGAATGAAACTAAACCCCTATCTCTCACCCTGCACAATAATCAACTCATAATGGATCAAGGACCTTGAAATCAAACCAGAGACCCTGCATCTTATAGAAGAAAAAGTAGGTCCAAATCTTCAACTTGTTGGCTTAGGATCACACTTCCTTAACAGGACTCCCATAGCACCAGAAATAAAAGCAAGAATCAATAACTGGGATACATTCAAACTAAAAAGTTTTCTCTCAGCAAAGGTAACTATTAGTCATGTGAAGAGAGAGCCTACAGAGTGGGAGAAAAATCTTTGCCACTCATACTTCAGATAGAGCACTAAATCTCCAGAATATATAAAGAACTCAAAAAACTTTACACCAAGAATACAAATAATCCAATCAACAAATGGGCTAAGGATATGAACAGACACTTCACAGAAGATCTACAAGCAATCAACAAACATATGAAAAAATGTTGAACATCTCTAGTAATAAGAGAAATGCAAATCAAAACTACCCTAAGATTCCATCTCACCCCAATTAGAATGGTGATTATGAAGAATACAAGCAACAATAGTGTTGGCGAGGATGTGGGGAGAAAGGTACACTCATACATTGCTGGTGGGGTTGCAAATTAGTGTAGCCACTCTGGAAAGCAGTATGGAGATTCCTCAGAAATCTTGGAATGGAACCACCATTTGACCCAGCTATCCCACTCCTCGGCCTATACCCAAAGGATTTAAAATCAGCATACTACAGAGATACAGCCACATCAATGTTCATAGCTGATCAATCCAAAATAGCCAGATTGTTGAACCAACCTAAATGCCCCTCAATTGATGAATGGATAAAGAAACTGTGGTATATATAGACCATGGAATATTACTCAGCTATAAAGAATGATAAAATTATGGCATTTGCAGGCAAATGGATGAAATTGGAGAATCATGCTGAGATAAGCCAATCTCAAAAAACTAAAGGTCGAATGATCTCACTGATAAGTGGATGATGACACATATAGGGGGTGGGAAGTGGGCAAGAATGGAGGAAGGAGGGACTCTATAGAGGGATACGAGGCGTGCTAGTTGTGGGGGGGAGAAAAAAATAACAGAATGAATCAAAAACTATTACCCTAGGTAAATGTATGATTACACAAATGGTATGCCTCTACTTCATGTACAAACAGAGAAACAAGATGTACCCCATTTGTGTACGATAAAAATGAATTTTAAAAAATTCTCTCAGTAAAGCTTTGCAGTTTCTTTAACCTAGGTCTCATGTATATCTCAAGTTTATCTCTAGGTAGTATTGTTTTCCTGTATGTGCCATTATGAATGGGGACCTTTCCCTTTACATTTTTATCTGGCTAGTTATAATAGTAATAAAATTATATATTTGTTTCATTTGTTTGTTTGTTATTTCCGCAATCTCACAATGCTGGGGACTCGAATCTGGGCCTTGCGCATTAGAGGCAGGCACTCTCTGTGATGGGCTATATCGTCAGCACAAAATTATATATTTGTTGAACAATAACAGTTATATATGAAATTTTCATTGGTTCTCTGTTTTTTCAGGGAGACCATCATATCATGTGCCATTCATGGCATTGATTTATCTTCCTGTGTACTACAGATATCTCTTAATTCTTCTTTTCTAATTGCGTTGAATTGAACTTTCAGAACAATGTTGAAAAATTGTGGTGAAATCAAATATGCTCATCTTGTTTCTGGCAATAATTTTGTTTCACCATTTATTATGTTTAATAGTAATTTCTGACAAATAATTTGTACTATGTCCAGGAAGTTTCCTTCTATTTGTAAGATATTCAGTTTCTAATTTTTTCCCAGAATGAATGTTGGATTTTTATCAGATGCCTTTATTGACAACATCCACTATGTTTATATATTTTCTTTTTTTATCTTTGGTTTGTGAATATGATGAATTGTCTACATAGATTTTCCTAATATTATATACATTTTGTTTCAGTGTTTTTATGATAGTGATGAGTTATTTATTTGAGTTGGAGCCAGATTTAATAGACTCATTTCATTTTGTATTATGTTCATAAGAATGATTCACTTGTTTCCTTCTTTTCTTTCTTCCTTCTCTTCCTCCTAGGTTTCAGTATATGGCTATCCCAGTTTCATTAAAAATTGAGACATTTTCTTCTTTGTTATATATGTTTCCTACTTTTTGTTTGGTTTGTTTTCCAAAATAGCATAATTTCTTCTAGAGATGACTGCGGTAATATATCTCTGCATAAAAATTATTAATTTGATCAAAATCATCTTATTTATTGTTAAAATCATCTCATTTATTGTAAAAACCACACAACAATGTTGTCTCCTAATTGAATTTTTTTCCTCTATATTTGTTATTTGATCCCATTTCTTGTTTCTTATGTTTTCATTTTTTCCTTTTCTGTCTTAGATTTGCCAATTGTTTGTGTCTCTTATTGATTTTCTCAAGGAACAGTCTTGATATTCATTTGTTGATCTTATTTCTTTATTTAATAATTAGTTAATTTCTACTTTTACCATAACTAATTCTCACTTCCTGTTTTCATTTAATTTTTTTTTAGTTTCTTCAATTAGTTGATTTTTTAATTTTTAAAAATGTAACCGTGAAAATATTTAAAGCTCAAAATCTTTTTCTGAGTATTGGGGGATTATTTCTCTGTGCTTTGCTATATATTGTTATTATCATGATTGATGTAGATGGTATTATTATGGTTTTTCGTTTTTCTTACATTCAAGGATTTATAAGAAGACTGATTTTAAGTTTGCAAGAGTTTTGACTTTTTGAAGTTCCAGACTTTTAAAAATTTTTATTTTTATTGAGTGTGGCAAATACTGCTATTTGCATAACAGATATCCATCTCTTCCATTTTTCTCTAGCAGCTGAACTCAGGTTTTGCTGAGGGCAGCAAACTATGCAGCTATAATTGCTCACTTATCTACACACCTTGTAGCTAATCCTGGCATAGGGCACGGTTCTGACCAGCGAGATGTAAGCACAAGTCTCTGGAGTCAGTCCTCTTTTGACCAAAAAGGCAAAGCCTTACCAATAGAAAGCTCATTTACTTTATGCCCTTTCTCTTGCATTCTTGCTAAATTTCCTGAATGCAAATGTAACGCAAATGTTATGTCAGAAGTACAGGAAAAGTCAAGGGTAAAGTCTAACAGGCTAGGGATGGCAAAGCAGAAAGAGGGAAAGGAACTGCGTGACTTCTGATTACGTAGGTCAATGAATACCTCTCCTGCTGATAATCTGTGCTTCCTGCTACTTGCAGCTGAATGAATTTCTAATTACCCTGTACCTAGAAAATGTGGCTTGCCAGAAGTCTACCTGCCCTTATCAATTATGCTAATTACTATAGCGGATGTAAATCGCACTGGTCCTAATTTCTTTGTTTAGGTGTGAACATGGAGCTTAGCTATGACCACTCAGACAATGGTGGCGGTCAGATGGGTTGAGGATGCTTCTGGTCAATCTTTCTTTGCTTCAAAAAGAGGATAGGAATGGAAAAGTCCTTTATTAGTTCTCCCTCATGACTAGAGAGCAAAAGGGAGGAAGAGGAAGTGGGTGGGGTCATTACATCTCCTTTAAGGGCACACCTCCAGTAATCTGAAGATCTTCCACTACGCCCCACCTTTTAAAGGTTCCACCACTCCCAATAGCACCAAGGGGAGAACCAAACCTTTAACACATGGTCTTTTGGGGGATATTTCAGATCCAAATTATAGCACCTTGTTAGCTTAATCTTATAGGTAAATCTGCCTATAGTTTCTAAGGTTAAAATTTGAAATTCTAAGATGCAAGTATCTCCTATCTTTACTGTGGTTTTATTTTGTCACTTTTATTTCTGATGGACTGTGAGAATCTTCAAAAGAGCTATAGCTCAAGGCAGTACAATGACCCACAGCTTCACAACTGAGCCAAGCTACTTTCCATGTTTACTGTGGCAGATAAGATCATCACAGGCTCTGCCTCTGGCTCTACCTGACCACCCTCATTGTTAACCTACCATGGCAACACCCCCAGTTGGCACTTAAGTGAGGTGGGTGCTAGGGCTCTCCCTTTTGTACCCATATTTAGTTTTCTAAAGTTGATTGTGGGGTCAAGTTTTGTGTTCTTACTATCATCAGTTAAGTTCCTGGCCTCTCTGAATTGGAGAACAATGTTTGTGCTTGATTAGAATCTGTTGGCAAAAGCTTGGGTCACAATCAGACATAAAGCAGGGAACTTTGTTGTGGTGTCAAATATTTCCTTGATGCATTGTTCTTCTTCCTTTTACTTCTCAGGGGTTGGCATTTGCTGTTCTACAGAGCTGTGCAAAGATTTGGTCTTCATTCTGACTCTCCCTATCCTGGATCTTATCTATTCCCTTCTTTAACGTTTTTATTTGGGTAATGCCTTATTCTCCCTCAAGAAAACTACACTGAATTCACAAGATGAAATCTTCTGTCTTAGTTCCTGCTTGAGTACATCTTGCATCTCCATGAGCTTATTGGAAAAGATAATGTTTGCCTCTGCACAACTTTTTAGCCAGGAGAATGGGCTGGATTTCAGGGATGGTGAATAGTGGTTTAATTCTACAGTAGTTTCATGTCAGCAGAACTGCCACAGGTGTGCATCAACTAATCACCTGTCTAAAAAGCAATTTTAATAAATGATTCAGTTTATGTAAAGAAAACACACTGACTCTGCCTTTAGAAATAATGGACCAATTATTGTGCTGAAGTGTCTTGGGCTATTTCTTGCTCTTTATTAGTGCTCATGAGTTTTAGTGTCTGCTTTGTTTATTAACTCACAGTATTAAATATGAGTACATTCTATGTTTTTTTTTGTTTTTGTTTTTGTTTTTGTTTTGTTTTTTTGGTGTGGTACCAAGGACTGAACCCAGGGGCACTTAACCAGTGAGCCACATCCCCAGCTCTTAATTTTTTTTTTTTTAATCTAAAAAAAGTCAGGGTCTTTCTAAGTTGCTTAGGGTCTCGCTAAGTTGCTAAGGCTGGCCTCAAACTTGGGATCCTTCTGCCTCATCCTCCTGAGTTGCTGGGAATACATAGGCAAGTGCCACTGCACCTAGCAAGTATGTTCTTTTTATAATCTTTGGAAGGTGGAAAGTTTTTTTGAATTCAAATCAAATTCCCCCCTTCATATGGTATATCCCAAATGTCAATTGCTCACCACCGACTCCTACCTTCCTTCAGTAATCTTACCATCATTAGCTTATTCTATCTGATGAGAACATCCTAGAAAAGTCAGGAACTCTTTCCAGGGCTTTTATCCCTTGAAACTAATCCCAGGTTCTTATGATGTACTTGGCTTCTGTATGAAGACATGAATCTTCTGTCCACCTTCCTTCATCCCCTGTCACACATATCAGTTTGAATGAAGAAGTTATTATCACTTAAATAATTTATTTAGACAAGAAGATTAATAAAATGACCTCAGTCTCTTTAGTCTTGACACACAGCCCATCTTAGTGTTAGCTGGAAGAGAGGGCATATTCTGGTGCTTTATTTCTTCTTACCCTTCCAAACTTCTCCAAGTTGATGTTTGGTCCCTGTGACCCTCGCACAGCCTGCAATCTCTCCATCCCTGTAACTCAGAATGTGTAGGGATATATAATTTTGTTCCCTCTGAGGACTCCAACTCCCTTTCCCTGAAATGGTTGGGCCTTCTTTCAGTTTGATTTTAGTTGTACTATATCTTGTAGTATTTTTTTTAGAAGTTTCTGAATTCTAGTAAATGCCATATTAAGTCCCAAAGTTGGCATAGATTCTACCATATTGGTATACTTGAGATAGAGTTAAATAAGTAGACTTCTGATGCCATCTTGAAGTCAGTATCTTTGGCTTAATCTCCCCTATTCATTTTTCTCCACAAACTGTCTGTCACCCAGACTGATTAGCTCTGTTGTCAGGAGCTCACACTGAACTGGGTTGTTTAGAATGCTCTCTTCTTCATCTCTCTAAATTCTGCTATTCTTTACAAGCCAACTCAGAGTCTTGCTCTTCTATTAAAATCTTCCAAAGTCCTTCAATCTCAACAAGACATGACACAGGGGCTGGGGATATAGCTCAGTTGATAGAGTGCTTGCCTCACAAGCAAAAGGCCCTGGGTCCAATCCCTAGCACTGAAAAAAAAAAAATACAGTACAGTTCTGAACACTGTAGTGAGCATCTTTACTTTCTTCTGGTTGAATAGCTCTTTAGCAAGTCAACCGAGGACTGCTTAGTAGGCTCCTTCTATTGCTATTTACCCAACACATGTTTTAATTTTGTTTCTGTAACTACATTTTTTTTATTGTAAACAAATGGGATACATGTTGTTTCTCTGTTTGTACATGGCGTAAAGGCATACCATTTGTGTAATCATAAATTTACATAGGGTAATGTTGTTTGATTCATTCTGTTATTTTTTCCCTTCCCCTACCCCGCCCAACCATCATTTCCCTCTAAACAGTCCTTCCTTCCTCCATTCTTGCCCCCCTCCCTAACCCTAACTCTAACCCTAACACTCACCCCTCCCACCCCCCATTATGTGTCATCATCCACTTATTAGTGATATCATTCATCCTTGACTTTTTTGAGATTGGCTTATCTCACTAAGCATGATATTCTCCAATTTCATCCATTTGCCTGCAAATGCCATAATTTTATCATTCTTTATGGCTGAGTAATATTCCATTGTATATATATATACCACGGTTTCTTTATCCATTCATCAATTGAAGGACATCTAGGTTGGTTCCACAATCTGGCTCTTTTGAATTGAGCAGCTATGAACATTGATGTGGCTGTATCTCTGTAGTATGCTGATTTTATGCTCCTTGGGTATAGGCCAAGGAGTGGGATAGCTGGATCAAATGGTGGTTCCATTCCAAGTTTTCTAAGGAATCTCCACACTGCTTTCCAGAGTGGCTGCACTAATTTGCAGCCACCAGCAATGTATGAGTGTACCTTTCTCCCCACATCCTCACCAACACCTGTTGTTGCTTGTATTTTTGATAATCGCCATTCTAATTGGGGTGAGATGGAATCTTAGGGTGGTTTTGATTTGCATTTCTCTTATTACTAGAGATGTTCAACATTTTTTCATATATCTGTTGATTGCTTGTAGATCTTCTTGTGTGAAGTGTCAGTTCATTTCCTTAGCCCATTTGTCGATTGGGTTATTTGTATTCTTGGTGTAGAGTTTTTTGAGTTCTTTATAGATTCTGGAGATTAGTGCTCTATCTGAAATATGATATGTACGCTCTCTCTTCGCAGTGCTGTTAGTTTCCTTTGCTGAGAGAAAGCTTTTTAGTTTGAATGTATCCCAGTTATTGATTCTTGCTTTTATTTCTTGTGCTATGGGAGTCCTGTTGAGGAAGTTTGGTCCTAAGCCGACATGTTGAAGATCTAGACCTACTTTTTCTTCTATAAGATGCAGGGTCGCTGGTCTGATTCCAAGGTCCTTAATCCATTTTGAGTTTAGTTTCGTGCATGATGAGAGATATGGGTTTAGTTTCATTCTGTTGCATATAGATTTCCAATTTTCTCAGCACCATTTGTTGAAGAGGCTATCTTTCTCCATTGCATATTTTTGGCACCTTTGTCTAGTATGAGAAAATTGTATTTATTTGGGTTTGTGTCCGTGTCCTCTATTCTGTACCATTGATCTACCTGTTTATTTTGGTACCAATACCATGCCGTTTTTGTTACTATTGCTTTGTAGTAGAGTTGAAGATCTGGTATTGCGATACTCCCTGCTTCACTCTTTCTGCTAAGGATTGCTTTAGCTATTCTGAGTTTCTTATTCTTCCAGATGAATTTCATAATTGCTTGTTCTATTTCTGTAAGATACATCATTGGGATTTTAATTGGAATTGCATTGAATGTGTATAGCACTTTTGGTAGTATGTCCATTTTGACAATATTAATTCTTCCTATCCTAAACATGGGAGATCTTCCATCTTCTAAGGTTTTCTTAAATTTCTTTCTTTAGTGCTCTGTAGTTCTCATTGTAGAGGTCTTTCACCTCTTTTGTGAGATTGATTCCCAAGTATTTTATTTTTTTCGATGCTATTGTGAATGGGGTAGTTTTCCTAATTATTCTTTCAAAGATTCATCACTTATGTATAAAAATGCATTATATTTATGTGCATTGATCTTATTTCCCGCTACTTTACTGAATTCACTTATGAGTTCTAAAAGTTTTCTGGTGGAATTTCCTGGTTCCTCTAAGTATATAATCATATCATCAGCAAATAGGGATAGTTTGAGTTCTTCTTTTCTTATTCGTATCCCTTTAATTTCCTTGGTCTGTCTAATTGCTCTGGCTAGAGTTTCAAGGACAATGTTGAATAGAAGTGGTGAAAGAGGGCTTCCCTGGCTTGTTCCAGTTTTTAGGGGGAATGCTTTCAGTTTTTCACCATTTAGAATGATATTAGCCATGGGCTTACCATAGATGGCCTTTACAATGTTAAAGAATGTTCCCACTATCCCTATTTTTTTAGTGTTTTGAGCATGAAGGGGTGCTATGTTTTATCAAATGCTTTTTCTGCATCTATCGAAATAATCATGTGATTCTTGACTTTAAGTCTATTGATATGGTGAATTACACTTATTGATTTCCTGATGTTGAACCAACTTTGCATCCCTGGGATGAAACTCACTTGATCATGGTGCACTATCTTTTTAATATATTTTTGTATGTGATTTGGTAAAATTTTGTTGAGGATTTTTGCGTCGATGTTCATTAAGGATATTGGTCTGAAATTTTCTTTCCTCAATGTATATGTGTCTGGTTTAGGTATCAGGGTGATATTGGCTTCATAGAATAAGTTTGGGAGGGTTCCCTCCTCTTCTATTTCATGGAATACTTGGAGAAGTATTGGAATGAGGTCTTATTTAAAGGTTTTGTAGAACTCGGCTGAGATCCCATCTGGTCCTGGACTTTTCTTTGTTGGTAGGCTTTTGATGACTTCTTCTATTTCATTACTTTGTTAGTGTGGCTAAAGGTTTATCAATTTTGTTTATTTTTTCGCAGAACCAACTATTTATTTTGTCAATTTTTTGTATTGTTTCTTTTGTTTCAATTTCGTTGATTTCAGCTCTGAGTTTAACTATTTCCTGTCTTCTACTACTTTTGGTGTTGGTCTGTTCTTCTTTTTCTAGGGTTTTGAGCTGTAGTGTTAGGTCATTTATTTGTTGAGTTTTACTTCT
This sequence comes from Sciurus carolinensis, assembly GCF_902686445.1. Lineage (NCBI taxonomy): Eukaryota > Metazoa > Chordata > Mammalia > Rodentia > Sciuridae > Sciurus > Sciurus carolinensis. The sequence continues at coordinate 61,449,135 of NC_062216.1, read as the reverse complement.
TTTATTAAATGCGCTCCATGAAATAAATTTTCCTCTGCGTACTGCTTTCATAGTGCCCCAGAGATTTTGATATGATGTTTCTTTGTTCTCATTTATCTCTAAGAATTTTAAAATTTCCTTCCTAATATCTTCTGTTATCCATTCATCATATAATAGCATATTGTTTAATCTCCAACTATTGGAGTAGTTTCTGTTTTTTACTCTTTCATTGATTTCTAACTTCAATCCATTATGATCTGATAGAATACAAGGTAGTGTCTCTATCTTCTTGTATTTGCTAACATTAGTTTGTGGCATAATATATGGTCTATTTTAGAGAAGGATCTATGTGCTGCTGAGAAGAAAGTGTATTCACTCTCGGTTGGATGGTATATTCTATAAATGTCTGTTAAGTCTAAATTATTGATTGTGTTATTGAGATCTATGGTTTCTTTGTTCAATTTTTGTTTGGAAGATATGTCCAGTGGTGAGAGAGGCTTGTTAAAATCACATAGTATTATTGTGTTATGGTCTATTTGGTTTCTGAAATTGAGAAGAATTTGTTTGACCTACATGGATGAGCCACTGTTTGGGGCATAGATGTTTATGATTGTTATGTCTTGCTGATTTATGCTTCCCTTAAGCAGTATGAAATGTCCTTCTTTATCCCTTCTGACTAACTTTGGCTTGAAGTCCACATTATCTGAAATGAGGATGGATACTCCAGCTTTTTGCTGAGTCCATGTGCATGGTATGTTTTTCCCCATCCTTTTACCATTAGTCTATGGGTGTCTCTTTCTATGAGATGAGTCTCTTGCAGGCAGCAAATTGTTGGAACTTTCTTTTTAATCCAATCTGCCAGTCTATGTCTTTTGATTGATGAATTCAGGCCATTAACATTCAGGGTTATTATTGAGATATGATTTGTATTCCCTGTCATTTGGTTCATTTTTTAAATTAAATTAAATTAATTAATTAATTAATTAATTTTTTTGACACGACTTGGTTCCTCCTTTATTTGACAATTCCTTTAGGATAATTCCTCCATTTGCTGATTTGCTTATTTTTCATCTCTTCCTCATAGAATATTTTGCTGAGAATGTTCTGTAATGCTGGCTTTCTTTTTGTAAATTCTTTTAGCTTTTGTTTATCATGGAAGGATTTTATTTCATCGTCAAATTTGAAGGTAAGTTTTGCTGGGTATAAGGTTCTTGGTTGGCATCCATTTTCTTTCAGAGCTTGAAAAATGTTGTTCCAGACCCTTCTAGCTTTTAGAATCTGGATTGAAAATCTGCTGATATCCGTATTGGTTTCCCCCTGAATGTAATTTGATTCTTTTCTCTCACAGTCTTTAGAATTCTGTCTTTATTTTGTATGTTAGGTATTTTCATTATAATGTGCCTTGGTGTGGGTCTGTTGTAATTTTGTATATTTGGAGTCCTATACGCCTCTTGCAGTTGATTTTCCATTTCATTCTTCAGATTTGGGAAATTTTCTGATATTATTTCATTGAATAGATTGTTCATTCCTTTGGTTTGTTTCTCTAAGCCTTCCTCAATCCCAATAATTCTTCCTTTTGGCCTTTTCATGATATCCCATAGTTCTTGGAGATTCTGTTCATGATTTCTTACCATCTTCTCTGTTTGTTCAACTTTGTTTTCAAGGTTAAATATTTTTTCTTCAGTATCTGAGGTTTTGTCTTCCAGGTGTTCTATCCTATTGGTTATGCTTTCTATGGAGTTCTTAATTTGGTTTATTGTTTCCTTCATTTCAAGGATTTCTGTTTGCTTTTTTTCAATATCTCTAACTCTTTATTTTTTATTTTTTTTCTTATACTATTTTTTCTTTCTTTTTTTAAATATTATTGTATACAAATGGGATACATGTTGTTTCTCTGTTTGTACATGCAGTCAAGGCATACCATTTGTGTAATCATACGTTTACACAGGGCAATGATGTTTGATTCATTATTTTTTTTCTCTTCCCTCCCACCCCTCCTACCCTTCTTTTCCCTCTATACAGTCCCTCTTTCCTTCATTCTTACCACACTCCTTATCCCTAACCCTAACCTAACCCTAAACCTAAGGCTAACCCCTCCCACCCCCCATTATATGTCCTCATCCGCTTATCAGCAAGATCATTTGTCCTTTAGTTTTTTGAAATTGACTTATCTCACTTAGCATGATATTCTCCAATTTCATCCATTTGCCTGCAAACGCCATAATTTTATCATTCCTCAATTCGGAGTAATATTCCATTGTATATATATGCCACAGTTTCTTTATCCATTCATCAACTGAAGGGCATCTAGGTTGGTTCCACAATCTGGCTATGGTGAATTGAGCAGCAATGAACATTGATGTGGCTATATCTCTGTAGTATGCTGATTTTAAGTCCTTTGGGTATAGGCCAAGGAGTGGGATAGCTGGGTCAAATGGTGGTTCCATTCCAAGCTTTCGGAGGAATCTCCATACTGCTTTCCAGAGTGGCTGCACTAATTTGCAACCCCACCAGCAATGTATGATTGTTCCTTTTTCACCACATCCTCGCCATCACCTATTGTTGCTTGTGTTCTTGATAATGGCCATTCTAATTGGGGTGAGATGGAATCTTAGGGTAGTTTTGATTTGCATTTCCCTTATTACTAGGTATGTTGAACATTTTTTCATATATCTGTTGATTACTTGTACATCTTCTTCTGTGAAGTGTGTGTTCATTTCCTTAGCCCATTTGTTGATTGGATTATTTGTATTCTTGGTGTAGAGTTTTTTGAGTTCTTTATAGATTCTGGAAATTAGTGCTCTACCTGAAGTATGGTTGGAAAGATATTCTCCCACTCTGTAGGCTCTCTCTTCACATTGCTGTTAGTTTCCTTTGCTGAGAGAAAGCTTTTTAGTTTGAATCTATCCCAGTTGTTGCTTCTTGCTTTTATTTCTTGTGCTATGGGAGTCCTGGTAAGGAAGTCTGATCCTAAGCCAACAAGTTGAAGATTTGGACCTACTTTTTCTTCTATAAGATGCAGGGACTCTGTTCTGATTCCAAGGTCTTTGATCCATTTTGAGTTGAGTTTTGTGTAGGGTGAGAGATAGGGGTTTAATTTCATTCTGTTGCATATGGTTTTCCAGTTTTCCCAGCACCATTTGTTGAAGAGGCTATCTTTTCTCCATTGCATATTTTTGGCCCCTTTGTCTAGTATGAGAAAATTGTATTTATTTGGGTTTGTGTCCATGTCTTCTATTCTGTACCATTGATCTACCTGTCTATTTTGGTACCAATACCATGCCGTTTTTGTTACTATTGCTTTGTAGTAGAGTTGAAGATCTGGTATTGCAATACCCCCTGCTTCGCTCTTGCTACTGAGGATTGCTTTAGCTATTCTAGGTTTTTTATTCTTCCAGATGAATTTCATAATTGCTTGCTCTATTTCTGCAAGGTACATCATTGGGATTTTAATTGGAATTGCATTGAATGTGTATAGCACTTTAGGTAGTATGGCCATTTTGACAATATTAATTCTGCCTATCCAGGAACATGGGAGATCTTTCCATCTTCTAAGGTTTTCTTTAATTTCTTTCTTTAGTGTTCTGTAGTTCTCATTGTAGAGGTCTTTCACCTCTTTTGTGAGATTGATTCCCAAGTATTTTATTTTTTTCGATGCTATTGTGAATGGGGTAGTTTTCCTAATTTCTCTTTCTGAAGATTCATCACTTATGTATAAAAATGCATTGGATTTATGAGCATTGATCTTGTAACCTGCTACTTTACTGAATTCACTTATGAGTTCTAAAAGTTTTCTGGTGGAATTTCCAGGTTCTTCTAAATATATAATCATGTCATCAGCGAACAGGGATAGTTTTAGTTCTTCTTTTCCAATTCGTATCCCTTTAATTTCTTTGGTTTGTCTAATTGCTCTGGTTAGAGTTTCAAGGACGATGTTAAATAAAGTGGTGAAAGAGGGCATCCCTGCCTTGTTCCAGTTTAGGGGGAACGCTTTCAGTTTTTCACCATTTAGAATGATATTGGCCATGGGCTTAGCGTAGATGGCCTTTATAATGTTAACGACTATTCCCATTACCCCAATTTTTTCTAGTGTTTTGAGCATGAAGGGGTGTTGTATTTTATCGAATGCTTTTTCTGCATCTATTGAAATAATCATGTGATTCTTAACTTTAAGTCTGTTGATATGGTGAATGACATTTATTGATTTCCTGATGTTGAACCAACCTTGCATCCCTGGGATGAAACCCACTTGATCATGGTGCACTATCTTTTTAATATATATTTGTATGCGATTTGCTAAAATTTTGTTGAGAATTTTTGCGTCGATGTTCATTAAGGATATTGGTCTGAAATTTTCTTTCCTCGATGTGTCTCTGTCTGGTTTAGGTATCAGGGTGATATTGGCTTCATAGAACGAGTTTGGGAGGGTTCCCTCCTCTTCTATTTCATGGAATACTTTGAGGAGTATTGGAATGAGCTCTTCTTTAAAGGTTTTGTAGAACTCAGCTGAGAACCCATCTGGTCCTGGACTTTTCTTTGTTGGTAGGCTTTTGATGACCTCTTCTATTTCATTGCTTGAAATTGGTTTATTTAAGTTGTGTATGTCCTCCTCGTTCAGTTTAGGTAATTCATATGTCTCTAGAAATTTGTTGATGTCTTCGAGGTTTTCTGTTTTGTTGGAGTATAGATTTTCAAAATAGTTTCTAATTATGTTTTGTATTTCACTCGTGTCTGTTGTGATGTTTCCTTGTTCATTCCGAATTGTAGTAATTTGAGTTTTCTCCCTCTTTCTCTTTGTTACTGTGGCTAAGGATTTATCAATTTTGTTTATTTTTTCAAAGAACCAACTGTTTATTTTGTTAATTTTTCCAATTGTTTCTTTTGTTTCAATTTGGTTGATTTTGACTCTGATTTTAACTATTTCCTGTCTTCTACTACTTTTGGTATTGGTCTGCTCTTCTTTTTCTAGGGCTTTGAGCTGTAGTGTTAAGTCGTTTATTTGTTGATTTCTACTTCTTTTTTTGAATGCGCCCCATGAAAGAAATCTTCCTCTAAGTACTGCTTTCATAGTGTCCCAGAGATTTTGATATGATGTGTCTTTGTTCTTGTTTACTTCTAAGAATTTTTTAATTTCCCTCCTGATGTCTTCTGTTATCCATTCATCTTATAATAGTGTATTATTTAATCTCCACGTATTGGAGAAATTTCTGTTTTTTATTCTGTCATTTATTTCTAATGTCAATCCATTATGATCTGATAGAGTACAAGGTAGTATCTCTATCTTCTTGAATTTGCTAACAGTAGCTTTGTGGCATAAAATATGGTCTATTTTAGAGAAGGATCCATGTGCTGCTGAGAAGAAAGTGTATTCGTTCTTTGTTGGATGGTATATTCTATATATGTCTGTTAAGTCTAAATTGTTGATTGTGTTATTGAGATCTATGGTTTCTTTATTCAATTTTTGTTTGGACGATCTATCCAGTGGTGAGAGAGGTGTGTTAAAATCGCCTAGTATTATTGTGTTGTGGTCTATTTGATTTCTGGAATTGAGAAGGACTTGTTTGACGTACATGGATGAGCCAATGTTCGGGGCATAGATATTTATGATTGTTATGTCTTGCTGATTTATGCTTCCCTTAAGCAGCATGTAATGTCCTTCTTTATCCCTTCTCACTAGTTTTGGCTTGAAGTCCACATTATCTGAAATGAGGATGGATACTCCAGCTTTTTTGCTGTGTCCGTGTGCATGGTATGTTTTTCCCCATCCTTTCACCTTTAGTCTATGGGTGTCTCTTTCTATGAGGTGAGTCTCTTGCAGGCAGCATATTGTTGGATTTTTCTTTTTAATCCAATCTGCCAGTCTGTGTCTTTTGATTGATGAATTCAGGCCATTAACATTCAGGGTTATTATTGTGATATGATTTGTATTCCCAGTCATTTGACTCATATTTGTTTTTGACATGATTTGATTTCTCCTTTATTTGGCTATTCCTGTAGGCTAGCACCTCCTGTTGCTGATTTGCATCGTTGTTTTTCATCTCTTCCTCATGGAATATTTTGCTGAGAATGTTGTGTAATGCCGGCTTTCTTTTTGTAAATTCCTTTAGCTTTTGTTTATCATGGAAGCATTTTATTTCATCGTCAAATCTCAAGGTAAGTTTTGCTGGGTATAAGATTCTTGGTTGGCATCCATTTTCTTTTAGAACTTGAAAAATGTTGTTCCAGGACCTTCTAGCTTTTAGGATCTGGATTGAAAAATCTGCTGATATTCTTATTGGTTTCCCTCTGAATGTAATTTGATTCTTTTCTCTTGCGGCCTTTAAAATTCTGTCTTTATTTTGTATGTTAGGTATTTTCATAATAATGTGCCTTGGTGTGGGTCTGTTGTAATTTTGTATATTTGGAGTTCTATAAGCCTCTTGTACTTGGTTTTCCATTTCATTCTTCAGATTTGGGAAATTTTCTGATATTATTTCATTGAATAGATTGTTCATTCCTTTGGTTTGTTTCTCAGTGCCTTCCTCAATCCCAATAATTCTTCCTTTTGGCCTTTTCATGATATCCCATAATTCTTGTAGATTCTGTTCATGATTTCTTACCATCTTTTCTGTTTGGCCAACTTTGTTTTCAAGATTAAATTATTTTTCTTCAATGTCTGAGGTTCTGTCTTCCAGGTGTTCTATCCTATTGGTTATGTTTTCTATGGAGTTTTTAACGTGGTTTATTGTTTCCTTCATTTCAAGTATTTCAGGTTTTTTTTTTCAGTATCTCTAACTCTTTATTGAAATGATCTCTTGCTTCCTGTATTTGCTCTTTGAACTGTTGATTGGTGTGATCATTTAGTGCCTGCATTTGCTCTTTCATCTCCTTTTTCAATGCCTGCATTTGATCTTTCATCTCCTCATTTGCTTCCCTGATCGTTTTAATTACGTACATTCTGAACTCCCTTTCTGACATTTCTTCTGCTGTGCTGTCATTGGGTTTTATTGATGTAGTATCTAGGTTTGTTTGGGACATTTTCTTCCCTTGTTTTCTCACATTGGTCAGATGTCAATGGGAATCTGAGATATTGCAGATTTCCTCTATTGGCTTATAGTGTCCTGGTAGATTTCCAGTGTATCACCTCCCAGCCTTCAGTAGCCTGAAGTCTTGGAGGAACTTGATAATGCAGTGCTTCCGAAGAAAGCTGCCCCTAGCCCCCTACTGGTTTCAGGTCTTGGAGCTGGCTCTGTGTGGAAAGGCTCTCACTGGGGGCCTGCACCGTGCACCTGGCCATGTGGGGGGAGCCCACTGCCGGAGTGTGGAAGGCTACCTGGGGAAGACTCTAGCTGCCCTGCCCTGCTCTGATAAGCCACCCCTATCTGTGCCTGCCACCCAGGCCAAGTTTCGCCCAGTGGGGGAGACTCACCCCGTGACTCTCTTTTTGTCCAAGTCTCTCAATGCCTCCCCTTCTTGAGTCCTGGGTTCTGGAGCGACTGGAGATCCAGTCACCCTCTAGGCCGCCATCTTGGATCGCCCTGTGGAAAGAGCCTGCGGCCGGAGTGGGCAGAGCCGCCTGAAGTAGTCTCTGGCTGCTCTGCCCTGATCCCAGAGGCTGCTTGCGTATCGAAGCTCTCTGTTGGCTCGGGGACTTGTGGCTGGCTGTATGTAGAAAGCCTCTCACTGGGCGGTCTGGTCCGAGAAGCTAGCCTTGAAAGACGCCTCCCACCACAGGGGTCCAGGCTGCTTGGGGAGGTCTCTGGCTGCCCTGTCCTGGTCCCTGAAGCTGCTTGCGGGCCGGAGCATGCCGCGCTGGCTCCGGGACTTGGAGCTTGTTCTGATCAGAAAGGCTCTCACTAGGGAGCCTGCTCCGAGAACCTGGAGAAGCTGGTTGTGTGGGAGGGGCCCAGCGCCGGAGTGCGCAGGGCTGCCTGTGGAAGACTCTAGCTGCCCTGCCCTGCTCTGATAAGCCACCTTTATCTGGGCCTGCCACCCGGGCCAAGCTTTACCCAGTGGGCAGACTCACCCGTGGCTCTATTTTGGTCCGAGTCTCTCAATGCCTCCCCTTCTTAACTCCTGGGTTCTGGAGCGACTGGGGATGCAGTTCCCCTCTAGTCTGCCATCTTGGATCGCCCCTCTAACTTTTTATTGAAATGATCTTTTTCTTCCTGTATTTGCTGTTTTAACTGTCAATTGGTGCAATCATTCAATGCCTGCATTTGCTCTTTCATCTCATCATTCAATACCTGCATTTGCTCTTTCATCTCATCGTTTGCTTCCCTGATCATTTTAATTATGTACATTCTGAACTCCCTTTGTGTCATTTCTTCTGCCTTGCTGTCATTGGATTTTATTGATGTAATATCTAGATTTGTTTGGGGCATTTTCTTCCTTTGTTTTCTCATATTTTTCAGGAATCAGTGGACTGCTAAGATATTGCAGATTTCCTCTATTGACTTATAATGTCCCTGAAGATTTCTAGTATATCCCCTCTTAGCCTTCAGTAGCCTGAAGTCTTGGAGGAAGTTGATAATGCGGTGCTCCACAAGGAAGCTGCCTCTCTAAGGGTGGTAGACTTCAGGTGGGGTATATTTCCTGCTAGTGGGCAGAGGTGCCTCCACTTGTTGACCAATGGTCATCCAAAGGGGAACTAGGCTGTGGGCTAAGGCAAGGCCTGTTTGTGCCTGTGTCTCTGGTTTTACTGTCCTTGTGGGAAAACCTCACCCGGCAGGGAAGACTCTCCCGGTGGGGAGGTCTGGCTGGTCATTTCCCCTCCTAAAGGTTCCCCTCAATCTACAACTACCACCTGGGCTGGGCTGCCTTCCTCTGCAATGTTCCCAGGGGCCCAGACCTACCTCCTGCACTTGGGAGCCTCACCCTTCGCAGACGAGTCTCCTTAGGCTGCCTCTCCTCAGAGAATCTGCCCGCAGTCCTGGAACCTTCGCTCCACCCCTAAGAGTGTATCTGTGCGGCTCTTCCACCAAGAAGCCTCCTAGGTCCTGGGACCCTGCTCTGCACCTAATCACCTGGCTATGTGGCCCCTCCTCTGAGCAGCCACCTGGAGCCCTGTACAGTCGCTCCGAGTCCCAGCGACCTGCCGCACGCCTCTTCCTCTGAACAGCCACCCAGTGTTCCGGTGCGGTCACTAGGAGTCCAAGCAACTCACTGCGCGCCTCCTCCTCCCGCCAACCACTCCAAGTGACCTGCCCCGTTCCTCCTCCTCCTCTGGGCAGCCCCCGGGGTGTTCAGGAGCGGTCGCTCTGAGTCCACTTGACCCGCCACACTCCTCCTCCGGGCAACCGCCTGTAGCTCTGGTGCAGTCACCCGAGTCCAAGCAACCCACCACGCTCCTCCTCCTCCTCTGGGCAGCCCCCCGGTGTTCAGGAGCAGTCGCTCTGAGTCCAAACAGCTCACCACACAGCTCCTCCTCTGGGCAGCCGCCCGGAGCCCCAGTGGTTGCTCCAAGTCCAAGCGCTGTGCTGAGCGGCCTCCTCTACAATGCTGCCAGTTGTCTGAGTTCACTGCTCCAGCGGGGGGAGGGGTGTCTTGTTGGGCAACTCTACTTCACAAAGTTCCCTGAGTTCCGGGACTACTGCCCCATCCGGGACGCCTCCCCAATGGGAGAGACTCACCTGGTGGCTTTGAGTTGGTCCCAAGTCTCTCAATATCTCCTCTTTTGAATCCTGAGTCCTGGAGCAACATGAAATGCAGCCACCCTCTAGTCCACCATCTTGAAACCCCCTACATTTTTTTTTTGAGGGAGTCATTTTTATATGTTTCATGGTACTCATTAAATACTGATTTTTGTATTTTTGATTTACTTAGCAATAGTTTCTAAGTGTTCATTAGAAAAAGTCAACAGTAGTAAGATAAATATAATACTTTGATTTAAGGTTGTAGTTATTCTTTGGATTGAAAGGGGGAATATAGTTATATCTGTAATAGTTATATCTAATCATGTGGGTTTAGGGAAATTAATTTCACATAGATTCATCACAGCCCAGAACCATTTGTATTTCTTCTCTACTTCCAGCCCTAACCATTCTCTTTCAGGGTCTCCAGATCAATTTCAAATAGCAAGGTGATGGTGGCAGTGGAGGGTTTGAAGGATTGCAGAAGCCATGCCAACAATAGAGGTCTGGAGGGATTAATGAACCATTGGGATTATTGACCAGGGAAAAAGAAACTAAAGAAAGCTGAAGTTCTTAGTTTCCAGATGACTGTCAATTCCCAGAAATGCCCTGGGTTTCCACTGTAATTTTCTAATTAATTAGATTAACTTGACCCCAAATGGTATGATCACATTATTGTATTCTGACTAATTAATCTTGCTCATTGCCTTGGCAAGTCTCCATAATCCATACATCAGTCCCAGCCTGTTGATTAATCAATAAGCCTGCTCACAGTTCTGCCAAGTGAGCAGAGATATTGATTTATCAATAATATAATGTGCTACTGGGCTTTGATGATATTAAAAGTGCAACTAATTTCTCAAGAGTATGCTAATTCAATATTAAATAATAAATAAAATTGCCCTGCATTTAGAGATATGTGATTGTAGAGCCTATCTATTAGTTTGCTTCTGAAAGTTCAGTTTTTCTAGTGAAGGATAACTTACTGATTTAGTTTTGATAGCTCTAACCCTGAACTTTTGGTAAAACAACAAGCAAACAAAAACCCAACCCAAATATATGCAGAAGCCACTATTTTCTGGGTATTTTCTTAGCCAGATATATTTTCTGGCATGAGAAGTAGAAGTCAAGTCATCTTTATCATTTTTGCCACGTGACCAGTGCTTTCTGGATGCATTCATGTGTATGTGTGTTCAGTTACATGATTACATGAATTCCTATCTATTGAACTCTTAAAACAAAGCAAAGCATGAAAAGTAAATGACCCAGAGTGGTCAATTTCCTGAGTAATGACTTGCACCTCCATAATAATTTATTTAACCCTAAGCCAAATCAACCTTTTTGTAAAAAAAAGCCTGTCTGATTTTATATGTATTTTTCTTTGTTTTGCATTTGTTTTCCATCTCTCTTCCTTTTACCTTTATTTTCTTTTGCCCTTTTCCTCTATTCATGACTAAAGCTAATGATTCTGTCATATTACTTCACACATTCTGTTGTTTGTTTTCAATGGGCATTCTAATAAAGAATTCAGTGGCTAGAAAAAATCCAATTCCCAACAAAGACATTCAGAGTTTTAATTTGTGCAATAAGGTAAATGATTAACAACCAGTATATAGAACTTATTAATAAATATTAATTTTAGCAATTGTATAGTTGTAACACATTGATTTTCCTTCATTGTGACCAGAATAATAAAATATTTATAATTTAAATGTATGTTAGAAACTTAAATAGTAATTGATCTACTGGCCAATAAATAGGAATGGATAATACCCCTCAGAACAATGCTGTGAAAAAAATATAAAATTTTAAGAAAATTGTAGGTTCAAATGCAGTTGTAAGAAATAATTTAGAATGCTTCTCTGCACCTTCACCTAGTTTCCCTGAGTGGTAACATTTTGCAGATGTAACACCCAGGGTAATGACATTGATAGAGTCCAGATACGGATGTCTTCATCATCACAAAGAAGTTTGGGGTCACTCTCTTAAAGCCATACCTGCTCCTCTCTCCCCTTCCATTTATGATATCTGGAAACAACTAATCTGTTCTCTGTTTTCTGAACTTTGTCATTTCAAGAATAGTATTTAAATGGAATCACACAGTTTGTCATCTTTTGAGATAACTCTTCAACTCAGCATAATTCCCTGGAGGTAGATTCACATTATTACATGATCAATAGCTTGTTCTTTTTTCTTGCTGTGTAGTTTTCCATAGTACAGAAGTGACAAAGTTTAACTGTGTACTTGCTGAGAATATCTGTGTTACTTCCAGATTTTAGTTATTATGATTAAAGCTGCTATGAATTTTTGTGTACAGGTTTTTGTATGAATATATTTTTCATTTATCTGAGGTAAGTAAATGCCCAAGAATGCAAAAGTGGCTGTATGTTTGGTTTTATAAGAAACTGCCAAACTATTTTCCAGAGTAGCTATACTATTTTATATTCCTACCAGCAATGTATAAGGATCCAGTTTATCCGCTTTCTCACCAGCATTTTTTGTTCTTAATTTATTTTTATTTTAGATGCCCTGATAGACATGCATCATCATGCCGTTGTGGTTTTAACTTTCAGTTCTCTAATGCTAATTACATAGAACATCTTTCATGTACTTATTTACCATCTGTATTTATATCCTCATAGGTGAAAGGTTTCTTCATGTCTTTTGCCCATTCTCTAAAAGGACTTTTAAAATTATTGAGTTTAGAGAGTTCTTTTTTTTTTTTTTGTAGTGCTGGGAATCAACCCACGACCTTGTGCTTGCAAGAAAGCACTTTACCGACTGAGCTATCTCCCCAGACCCTAGAGAGTTCTTAATATATATTCTACACACTAGCCCTTTGTTGGATATGTAGTTTGTACATATTTTCTCCCAATGCACAGCTTCTGTTTTCATATATGTTTAGGCCTACATCTGCATTTTATTGCTTGTTTTCTGTTTATTTTTTCTGTTTCTCTTTCCTCTGTCCTCCTTTTCTGTAGGTTATTTGAACAGTTTTAGGGTTCTATCTTGATTTATTCATAGCATTTCTGGGAATATCTTTTTGTGCGGTTTTCTTAGTGGTTGCTGTAGGTAGAACTATATATCTGCAAAGTGTCTCATTCTACTGGTGTCAGTGTTTTCCCAATTCAAATGAAGAGTAAAAATTTTACCTGCATTTAGGTTCCTTTACTCTTCCCTATGTTAAAAAATATTTTAAAGTATTTCCTCTATATTCACTGACCTCCATACCAGATGGCATTATATGTTTTGCTTCACTTATCAAATATGATTTTTTTAATTGTAAACAAATGGGATACATGTTGTTTCTCTGTTTGTACATGCAGTCAAGGCATACCATTTGTGTAATCATATGTTTACATAGGGCAATGATGTTTGATTCATTATTTTTTCCCTTCCCCCCACCCCTCCCACCCCTCTTTTCCCTCTATACAGACCTTCTTTCCTTCATTCTTACCACACTCCTTATCCCTAACAATAAACCTAACCCTAACCCTAATGCTAACCCCTCCCACCCCCCATTATATGTCCTCATCCGCTTATCAGCGAGATCATTCCTCCTTTAGTTTTTTGAGATTGGCTTATCTCACTTAGCATGATATTCTCCAATTTCATCCATTTGCCTGCAAATGCCATAATTTTATCATTCTTCATTGTGGAGTAATATTCCATTGTATATATATGCCACAGTTTCTTTATCCATTCATCAACTGAAGGGCATCTAGGTTGGTTCCACAATCTGGCTATGGTGAATTGAGCAGCAATGAACATTGATGTGACTGTATCTCTGTAGTATGCTGATTTTAAGTCCTTTGGGTATAGGCCAAGGAGTGGGATAGCTGGGTCAAATGGTGGTTCCATTCCAAGCTTTCTGAGGAATCTCCATACTGCTTTCCAGAGTGGCTGCACTAATTTGCAACCCCACCAACAATGTATGAGTGTACCTTTTTCCCCACATCCTTGCCAACACCTATTGTTGCTTGTGTTCTTGATAATGGCCATTCTAATTGGGGTGAGATGGAATCTTAGGGTAGTTTTGATTGGCATTTCTCTTATTACTAGAGATGTTGAACATTTTTTCATATGTTTGTTGATTGCTTGTAGATCTTCTTGTGTGAAGTGTCTGTTCATTTCCTTAGTCCGTTTGTTGATTGGATTATTTGTATTCTTGGTGTAGAGTTTTTTGAGTTCTTTATAGATTCTGGAAATTAGTGCTCTATCTGAAGTATGAGTGGCAAAGATATTCTCCCACTCTATAGGCTCTCTCTTCACATTACTGAGAGTTTCCTTTGCTGAGAGAAAGCTTTTTAGTTTGAATCTATCCCAGTTGTTGATTCTTGTTTTTATTTCTGGTGCTATGGGAGTCCTGTTAAGGAAGTCTGATCCTAAGCCAACAAGTTGAAGATTTGGACCTACTTGTTCTTCTATAAGATGCAGGGTCTCTGGTCTGATTCCGAGGTCCTTGATCCATTTTGAGTTGAGTTTTGTGTAGGGTGAGAGATAGGGGTTTAGTTTCATTCTGTTGCATATGGTTTTCCAGTTTTCTCAGCACCATTTGTTGAAGAGGCTATCTTTTCTCCATTGCATATTTTTGGCCCCTTTGTCTAGTATGAGAAAATTGTATTTATTTGGGTTTGTGTCCGTGTCCTCTATTCTGTACTATTGATCTACCTGTTTATTTTGGTACCAATATCATGCTGTTTTTGTTACTATTGCTTTGTAGTAGAGTTGAAGAGCTGGTATTGCGATACCCCCTGCTTCGCTCTTTCTGCTGAGGATTGCTTTAGCTATTCTGGGTTTCTTATTCTTCCAGATGAATTGCATGATTGCTTGCTCTATTTCTGTAAGATACAGCATTGGGATTTTAATTGGAATTGCATTGAATCTGTATAGCACTTTTGGTAGTATGGCCATTTTGATAATATCAGTTCTGCCTATCCAAGAACATGGGAGATCTTTCCATGTTCTAGGGTTTTCTTTAATTTCTTTCTTTAGTGTTCTGTAGTTCTCATTGTAGAGGTCTTTCACCTCTTTTGTGAGATTGATTCCCAAGTATTTTATTTTTTTCGATGCTATTGTGAATGGGGTAGTTTTCCTAACTTCTCTTTCTGAAGATTCATCACTTATGTATAAAAATGCATTGGATTTATGAGCATTGATCTTGTAGCCTGCTACTTTACTGAATTCATTTATGAGTTCTAAAAGTTTTCTGGTGGAATTTTCTGGTTCCTCTAAATATATAATCATGTCATCAGCAAATTGAGATAGTTTGAGTTCTTCTTTTCTTATTCGTATCCCTTTAATTTCTTTGGTTTGTATCATTGTTCTGGCTAGAGTCTCAAGGACAATGTTGAATAGAAGTGGTGAAGGAGGGCATCCCTACCTTGTTCCAGTTTTTAGGGGGAATGCTTTCAGTTTTTCACCATTTAGAATGATATTGGCCATGGGCTTAGCGTAGATGGCCTTTTTAATGTTAAGGAATGTTCCCACTATCCCAGTTTTTTCTAGTGTTTTGAGCATGAAGGGATGCTGTGTTTTATCAAATGGTTTTTCTGCATCTATCGAAATAATCATGTGATTCTTAACTTTAAGTCTGTTGATATGGTGAATGACATTTATTGATTTCCCAGATGTTGAACCAACCTTGCATCCCTGGGATAAAACCCACTGTTGGTGCACTATCTGTTTAATATATTTTTGTATGTGATTTGCTTAAATTTTGTTGAGAATTTTTGCGTTGATGTTCATTAAGGATATTGGTCTGAAATTTTCTTTCCTCGATGTGTCTGTGTCTGGCTTAGGTATCAGGGTGATATTGGCTTCATAGAACGAGTTTGGGAGGGTTCCCTCCTCTTCTATTTCATGGAATACTTTGAGGAGTATTGGAATGAGCTCTTCTTTAAAGATTTTGTAGAACTCAGCTGAGAACCCATCTGGTCCCGGACTTTTCTTTGTTGGTAGGCTTTTGATGACCTCTTCTATTTCATTGCTTGAAATTGGTTTATTTAAGTTGTGTATATCCTCCTGGTTCAGTTTAGGTAATTCATATGTCTCTAGAAATTTGTTGATGTCTTCGAGGCTTTCTGTTTTGTTGGAATATAGATTTTCAAAATAACTTCCTATTATGTTTTGTATTTCACTCGTGTCTGTTGTGATATTTCCTTGTTCATTCCGAATTTTAGTAATTTGAGTTTTCTCCCTCTTTCTCTTTGTTAGTGTGGCTAAGGGTTTATCAATTTTGTTTATTTTTTCAAAGAACCAACTATTTATTTTGTTAAGTTTTCTGATTATTTCTTTTGTTTCGATTTCATTGATTTCAGCTCTGATTTTAACTATTTCCTGTCTTCTACTACTTTTGGTGTTGATCTGCTCTTCTTTTTCTAGGACTTTGAGCTGAATGTTAAGTCATTTATTTGTTGATTTCTACTTCTTTTTTTGAATGCGCCCCATGAAATAAATCTTCCTCTAAGTACTGCTTTCATAGTGTCCCAGAGATTTTGATATGATGTGTCTTTGTTCCTGTTTACTTCTAAGAATTTTTTTATTTCCCTCCTGATGTCTTCTGTTTTCCATTCATCATATAATAGTGTATTATTTAATCTCCAGGTATTGGAGAAGTTTCTATTTTTTATTCTGTCATTTATTTCTAATTTCAATCCATTATGATCTGATAGAATACAAGGTAGTATCTCTATCTTCTTGTATTTGCTAACAGTAGCTTTGTGGCATAAAATATGGTCTATTTTAGAGAAGGGTCCATGTGCTGCTGAGAAGAAAGTGTATTCGTTCTTTGTTGGATGGTATATTCTATATATGTCGTTTAAGTCTAAATTGTTGATTGTGTTATTGAGATCTATGGTTTCTTTATTCAATTTTTGTTTCGACGATCTATCCAGTGGTGAGAGAGGTGTGTTAAAATTGCCTAGTATTATTGTGTTGTGGTCTATTTGATTTCTGGAATTGAGAAGGATTTGTTTGACGTACATGGATGAGTCACTGTTCGGGTCATAGATATTTATGATTGTTATGTCTTGCTGATTTATGCTTCCCTTAAGCAGTATGAAATGTCCTTCTTTATCTCTTCTGACTAGTTTTGGCTTGACGTCCCCATTATCTGAAATGAGGATGGATACTCCAGCTTTTTTGCTGAGTCCATGTGCATGGTATGTTTTTTCCCATCCTTTCACCTTTAGTCTATGGGTATCTCTTTCTATGAGATGAGTCTCTTGCAGGCAGCATATTGTTGGATTTTTCTTTTTAATCCAATCTGCCAGTCTATGTCTTTTGATTGGTGAGTTCAGACCATTAACATTCAGGGTTATTATTGTGATACGATTTGTATTCCCAGTCTTTTGACTCATTTTTGCTTTTTGACATGATTTGGTTTCTCCTTTATTTGGCTATTCCTTTAGGCTAGCACCTCCCATTGCTGATTCGCATCATTGTTTTTCATCCCTTCCTCATGGAATATTTTGCTGAGAATATTCTGTAATGACTTTCTCTTTGTAAATTCTTTTCGCTTTTGTTTATCATGGAAGGATCTTATTTCATCGTCAAATCTGAAAGTAAGTTTTGCTGGGTATAAGATTCTTGGTTGGCATCCACTTTCTTTCAGGGCTTGGTAAACGTTGTTCCAGGCCCTTCTAGCTTTTAGGGTCTGGATTAAAAAATCTGCTGATATTCTTATTGGTTTTCCCCTGAATGTAATTTGATTCTTTTCTCTTGCGGCCTTTAAAATTCTGTCTTTATTTTGTATGTTAGGTATTTTCATAATAATGTGCCTTGGTGTGGGTCTGTTGTAATTTTGTATATTTGGAGTTCTATAAGCCTCTTGCACTTGGTTTTCCATTTCATTCTTCAGATTTGGGAAATTTTCTGATATTATTTCATTGAATAGATTGTTCATTCCTTTGGTTTGTTTCTCTAAGCCTTCCTCAATCCCAATAATTCTTAAATTTGGCCTTTTCATGATATCCCATAATTCTTGTAGATTCTGTTCATGATTTCTTACCATCTTCTCTGTTTGGTCAACTTTGTTTTCCAGATTAAATATTTTTTCTTCAATGTCTGAGGTTCTGTCTTCCAGGTGTTCTATCCTATTGGTTATGCTTTCTATGGAGTTTTTAATTTGTTTTATTGTTTCCTTCATTTCATGATTTCTGTTTCAACCTAGATGTCCTTCTATTGATGAATGGATAAAGAAACTGGGGTATATATATATATATATATACAATGGAATATTACTCAGCCATAAGAATGATAAAATTATGGCATTTGCAGGCAAATGTATGAAATTGGAGAATATCATGCTAAGTGAGATAAACCAATCTCAAAAAACCAAAGGACAAATGATATCGCTAATAAGTGGATGATGACACATAATGGGGGGTGGGAGGGGTTAGTGTTAGGGTTAGAGTTAGGGTTAGGGAGGGGGGCAAGAATGGAGGAAGGAAGGACTGTATAGAGGGAAAAGAGGGGTGGGAGGGTGGGGGGGAAGGGAAAAAATAACAGAGTGAATCAAACAACATTAGTCTATGTAAATTTATGATTACATGAATGGTATGCCTATACACCATGTACAGAGAAACAACGTGTGTCCCATTTGTTTACAATAAAAAAAAAGAATTTCTGTTTTTTTTTTCAGTATCTCTAACTCTTTATTGAAATGATCTCTTGCTTCCCGTATTTGCTCTTTTAACTGTTGATTGGTGCGATCATTTAATGCCTGCATTTGCTCTTTCATTTCCTCCTTCAATGCCTGCATTTGCTCTTTCATCTTCTCATTTGCTTCCGTGATTGTTTTAATTATGTACATTCTGAACTCCCTTTCTGACATTTCTTCTGCTGTGCTGTCATTGGGTTTTATTGATATAGTATCTAGGTTTGTTTGGGACATTTTCTTCCCTTGTTTTCTCATATTGATCAGATATCAGTGGGACTCTGAGATATTGCAGATTTCCTCTATTGGCTTATAGTGTTTCTGTAGATTTCCAGTATATCACCTCCCAACCTTCAGTAGCCTGATGTCTTGGAGGAACTTGATAATGCAGTGCTTCTGAAGAAAGCTACCCCTAGCCTGCTACTGATTCCAGGGCTTGGAGCTGGCTCTGTGTGGAAAGGCTCTCACTGGGCAGCCTGCTCCGAGAAGTTGGCCGTGGAAGGAGCCTACTGCCAGAGGGAGCAGGGCTGCTTGGGGTAGTCCCTGGCTGCCCTGCCCTGGTCCCTGAAGCCACCTACCAGCCTGGGCCCACTGCTGGGTCTGGGGCTTGGAACTGACTCTCTGTGGAAAGGCTCTCACTTGGTGACCTGCTGTGAGAAGCTGTGGAAAGAGCCCACTGCTGGAGGGAGCAGGGCTGCCTGGGGAAGACTCTAGCTGCCCTGCCCTGCTCTGAGAAGCTGCCCCTGTCCGGGCCTGCCGCCTGGGCTAAGCTTCACCCGGTGGGGGAGACTCACCCCGTTGCTCTATGTTAGTCCAACTCTCTCAATGCCTGCCCTTCCTGAATCCTGGGTTCTGGAGTGACAGGAGATGCAGTCACCCTCTAGTCTGCCATCTTGGATCCTCTCAAATATGATTTAAGAAACTCATGAGAGGGTAAACTATTGTTCTTATCAAGTTTTTCTTTTTTACTCTCCTTGATGTTCCTTCTTTTCTGAAGTTTCTGTTGTCAGAGAACATTCTTTATGTCTAGGGTACCCTGTAGAACTTTAGCTCTCTTTTTTTTTCCTAGTGGTACTGGGGATTGAACCCAGGGCCCATATATGCTAAGCAAGAGTTCTACCATTGAACTACACCCAAAGCTTAAAAAAAATTATACATTTTATTTATTTTCCACTGTTTTTATTGGTGCATTATGATTGTACATAATGATGGGTACCCAACACTTAAGAATTTTTAAAAAAAGTTTTTGGTACCAGGGATTGAACCCAGAGATCCTTCTTAACCATTGAACTACATCCTCAGCCTCCACCCCCACCCCCACCTTTTTTTGTTAAATCTGCAACAGGGCCTTGCTAAGTAGCTGAGTCTGGCTTTGAACTTGTGATCTTTCTGCCTCAGCCTCCCTTGCTGCTGGGATTTCAGGCATGTGCCACTAAACCTGGGTTTGTTTCTTTAATTTTGAGACAGTGTCTTGCGAGGTTGCCCAGGCTGACCTCAAACCTCAAACTTGCTATTTTCCTGTCTCAGTCTCTCAGGTAGCTGGGCTACCAGGCATGTGCCCCTGCACCTGTTTTCTTCAGCCACTTTTTAGGAGAGGACTTGATGGCAACAAATTCTTAGTTTTCCTCCACCTGAGAATGTCTTTATTTTTTTCTTATTTATTTATTTTCTTCCTGGTGCTGGCGATTGGACCCAGGACCTTCCACAGGTGCTTGGTCACCGAGCTAGCCCCAGTTCCCCCTCATTCTTACATCATCTATGTCACTGGATAGAGACTTCATGAGTGATAGTTCTGTTTTTCTTCAGGTACAGGTACTTGAAAAATGGCGTGCCACTTCCTGTCTTTTGTAGTTTCAGAAGAGAAATCTACTTCCACTCAAAATGGCATTTCCCTACCAGTATAAAACATCTGACTGCTTTCAGGATTTTTTTTTTTTTATTGTAAACAAATGGGATACATGATGTTTCTCTGTTTGTACATGGCGTAAAGGCATACCATTTGTGTAATCATAAATTTACATAGAGTAATGCTGTTTGATTCATTCTGTTATTTTTTCCCTTCCCCCCCACCCCTCCCACCCTTGATGTTAGTTTTTAAAAGTTTAATTATGATGTATCTTGGTGTGATTACTTTTGGGTTTATCCAACTGGTGGTTCACTCAGCTTTTTTAATTGATAGGTTTATTTCTTCTACTACATTTCAAATAATTTTTCACTTAAACTTTATTCCTTTGCCTTTATCTCTACATTGTATTCTAAGAGAAAAATCAAATCGCCAGAAGGGGGAAGGTCAGACTGGCCTCTGCTGCTCTCCTTGTACACCCCCCAAACCCATTATTTAATGCTAGGAGGCAATGGAACAAAGTCCACCAAATTCTGAGGGAAGAAATTCTTTAAAAATTATTTTAAGTTGACGCATTAATAATTATACATATTTATGGGCTAGCATGATAGTTCCATACATGTATACAATGTATAAGCATAAGATTAGGGTAATTGTCATGTCCATCACCTCAAACATTTGTCATTTGTGTTGGGAATATTAAAAATTCTCTCTACTAGTTATTTTGAAATTTACAATTAATTGTTTTTAACCACAATTGTCCCGCGGTGCTATAGAACATTAGAAGTTATTCCTCCTATCAAGCTACAACCTTGTACCTTTAAATCAACCTTTGTACATTCCTCCCTCCTCTCCATTCCCAGCTTCTGGTAACCACTATTCTACTCTCTAATTCTGTGAGATCAACTTCTTTTAGCTTCCACATATGATTGAGAACATGGTTTTGTCACTCTGTGCCTGACTTACTTCACTTGTATGTCTCTACTCCCATTCATATTGTTGCAAGTGACAGGATTCCATTTACAGCTGAATTATACTCCATTGTGTATATATACCACATTTTCTTTATCCATTTATCCACTGATGGACACCTAGGTTTGTTTCATATCTTGGCTACTGTGTATAGTGCTTCAGTAATCCTGGGAATGCAAACATCTCTTCAACTTTACTTCAATCCTTTGGATATAGACCCAGTGGTAGTCTTGCTGAATCATATGATAGTTCTATTTCTTTTTTTATTTAATTTTTTAAATTTATTTTTATTTTTACACACTGCATTTTGATTCATTATACACAAATGGGGTACAACTTTTCATTTTTATGGTTGTACACACTGTAGATTCCCAATTCAAGTAATCATACATATACATAGGGTAATACTGTCTGTTTCATTGTACTATCTTTCCTTCCCCCACTCCTCCCACCCCATTTTCCTCTACACCATCCAAAGTTCCTTGATACTTCTTTCTCCCCAACCCCTGCCCCCACCAATTATGTATTGTCATCCACTTATCAGAGAAAACATTTGGCCTTTGGTTTTTTGGGCTTGGCCTATTTTACTTAGCATGATATTTTCCAACTTCATCCATTTACCAGCAAATGCCATAATTTTATTCTTCTTTATGACTGAGTAATATTCCATTGTGTATATATACCACAGTTTCTTTATCCATTCATCAATTGAAGGGCACCTCAGTTGGTTCCACAATCTAGCTATTGTGAATTGAGCTGCTATGAACATTGATGTGGTTGCATCACTGTAGTATGCGATTTTAAGTCTTCTGGGTATGAACCGAGGAGTGGGATAGCTGGGTCAGATGGTGGTTCCATTCCAAGTTTTCTGAGAAATCTCCATACTGCTTTCCAGAGTGGCTGGCACTAATTTACAACTCTACCAGCAATGTATGACTGTACCTTTCCCCCCACATCTATGCCAAATGAAATCTTAGGGTGGTTTTAATTTGCATTTCTCTAATTACTAGTGATGATAAGCACTTTTTCATGTATTTGTTGATCACCTGTATATCTTCTGTGAAGTGTCTGCCCGGTTCCGTAGCCCATTTATTGATTGAGTTCTTTGTATTTTTGGTGTAAAGTTTTTAACGTTCTTTAAAAACTTTGGAGATTAGTGCTCTGTCTGAAGTGTGTGTGGAAAAGATTTTCTCCCATTCTGTAGGCTCTCTTTTCACATTATTGATTGTTTTCTTTGCTGAGAAAAAGCTTTTTAGTTTGAGTCTACCCCATTTATTGATTCTTGCTTTTATTTCTTGCGCTGTGGGGGTCTTGTTAAGAGAGTCTGGTCCTAAGGCAACGTGATGGAGATTTGGGCCTACTTTTTCTTCTATTTGGTGAAGGGTCTCAGGTCTAATTCCTAGCTCCTTGATTCATTTTGAGTTGAGTTTTGTGCAGGGTGAGAGATAGGGGTTTTATTTCATTTTACTCCATATGTATTTCCATTTTTGCCAGCACCATTTGTTGAAGAGGCTATCTTTTCTCCATCGTAAGTTTTCGGCACCTTTGTCTAGTATGAGATAACTGTACTTATGTGGGTGATAGTTCTATTTCTAATATTTTTAGGAACTTCCCTTATTTTTTCCATAATGGTTGTACTAATTTACATTCTGAGGGAAGAAATTTTGACTCAAGAATATTATACACAGGTAAAGCTGTATTTAACTAAAGACTTCTGGCATATATTAGCTAATATAAGGATATGAAAGAAATATAATATCAAGTAAATTTTTTTCCAATTAGTTTAGAAAAATAAGAGTTGAATCAAAATAAAGAATAGAGAAACTCTAATAACTTGACTAGGAGGTGTATCAAATTCATTCAAATATGAATTTCAGACTAAACCCCACAAAAATTGTGTTTAGAGAATACAAAGTAAATGATATCACTCTGAAAAATGTAAACTAATAATATAGGAAGAAAACTAAAGGGGTCTGGAGAGAGGTTTCAGAAGACAGGGGATTTCTTAATTCTGTCTAAAATTGAAATATGGAAGGGGAAATGGCAGAAAACTCACTTTTCCTCAGTCTTTTTTCTTATCCTTTGAAAGTCATTTAAGAAATACTATCTTGTGAAGAAAACACATTAATTCGATTTTCACAATTCCAGTTTATTTCCTTCTGTTAAATTCAAGTGAAATTAAATTCCATATATTATATAAGGATGATATGATAGCATGTAAGTAAATACCACTTATTCCATCTATCCCTCTATCATCGGTCTATGTACTCATCCATAGATGGGCCATATGCAGGCAAATATTCCCTTTGGAGGAGGGGCAGATAGAGTATTTTATTTTAACCCCAGCCTGTGAGGGCTTGGATGGACATGGGGGACAACTGGATAGTTTAGAGATGTGTTCACCACAGCTGGCAGACTCCAAAGACTGAGGTCTGATAATAGCATGGGAACTCCAGAGGCAAGAGGGTTAATTAGCTGCTTCAGTTGCAGAGCAAGAAAGAGTGCCTTCTGTGCTGGGGGCAGTCTGCTTTCAGAGAGCCTGTCAGAGAAACTGATGTGGAATGGATTCTTGTGGACACATTTGGGAGAGAGACCTGGTGTGGGGGTTTTCTTCAGGCCTGTTTTATTGACTGACAAGAAAGAAGATGCCAAGAATCATGGGAATTTCATGGAGAACCCACAAAATTACCACCACAATCCATGTGTTAACAAACAGTCGGATCAATTTGGGAATTCTAGGCTGCAAAAATCCCTTACTTGCTTACTCATTGGCACCTGCTTTGACCTTGGAGGGGTGTCTTAGTCTATTTTGTGTTGCTATGACAGAATACCTGACACTGGGTAACACATTTTTTTTCTGAAAAAGAGATTCAGTTGGGTCACCATTGTGGTGGCTGAAAAGTGTCCAAGCAGTGTGGTAGTGACATCTGGTAAGGGGATTCTGGCTGCATTACAATGTGGTAGATGGCATCACATAGTGGGAGCATGAGAGAGAGAGAGAGAGAGAGAGAGAGAGAGAGAGAGAGAGCGAGGGGGAGAGAGAGAGAATGAATTCATGGTGAGAGAGAAAGTAAGAGATTGGGGAGGAGCAAGGCATCATTAGGATCAGTCTACTCCTGCTAAGCACTTCATGACTCCCTTTAATCTCTGTATTAGGATGGTCATGACCCAGCCACCTTCCACTAAGCCCCGTCTCTTAAAGATCCCACAACCTTGTAGTACCAAGCTTCCAGCACGTGAACCTCTGGGGGACAAGGATTCTGAAACTGTGGCTTCCTAGTCGGGGAGGAAGTAAGCTCACAGAGTTTGGAGAGTAGAAGAACCATACATTATTCCCTACTCCACTTCTAAACTGAAGCCAGCAAAAGTTAAAGGGAGGAGAAAAGAGAAAACTCAGTCAAATCCTGGAATGTTCACTGTTACATGGGACTAGATATTTTAATTTTTAAATTTAGGGTTTTTTTGGGGGGGTGGGGGGAAGGTGACGGAAGGATCTTCTAGAAGTTCAGAAAAGTCAAGTACATCCACACCAGCCATTTGCTTGCTGTAGGTGCCCAGCAGCTTCTTACTTTTCTACCTTTGCTCATGCTGCTGTCTTTCTAGAATGCTCTCCCTTCAAGCCTTGTTTCCAATGTCCTCTCCTCCATGAAACCTTTGTGGATCTACTCAAATGGAAACTTTTACTGACTCCTCTAATATGCCTCGGCACCTTATAGTATTGGCGGAGTATAACACAAACCCTACCACAGACTTCCCTCAAGTCTATTGTAAGCGTACCCCAAATAATTCACTAACATAAAAGTGTGCTTCTATGTTAGTCTATCTGTGCTCATGGGAAGAGTAGAGCAATATCATTTCAACACTTGATGGAAAAGAAAATTAAATTCTTAGTCCAAGGGCTTAAAATCATGAACTGCCATCTTTGTCAACCTAGCAAGGGTCCATACCGCTACGAGACCAGCATTTAGGAAACACGAACACAGCTGAAGTGATAGTTCTTTATTTACCCTTCCTGCCTGTGACAGTCAGCGTGCATCAATATATCCCTGCTTTTTCTGTGGGGCCTTGCTCTCTTTGTGATATGTAGTTCATTTTATTCTGAAAGCCCCTTCCTGCCAAGGGATGTCTACCATGGGATACGTAATACTGCACAAAATGAAAGAAGTTATAGAAACAGACCATATAATATTTCAGGTTGAGGTGGAGAAGTTGCTACACGAAAGATATCATGACTGTGAAGTCCCCGAGTCCCGGAGTCCCAGAAGTTGATGGAGCTGGTGTTTTCCTTTGTATGCTGTTTTGTGGTGGCTGGGAATTGGAGCTGCCCAAATGAAACTGTTTTTTATGTCTATGGCAATAGCCATGGTACTATCATCTAACGCTAAACAAAGAGAAGCAAAATGTGCCACATTTAGAAGATGACAATGTTATTCCCAGCAGAGGTCAGTGTGATGACAGTGTTGGAGAAATAGAGCTTGTTACAAAGGAAAGGGAAAATGAAATTATTTTTCCTCCAGTGAGAACTTAGAGTGTCTTCTTGGCTAAGTGATTTAACCTTTCAAATGTCTTCAGTGACATTTCCAGTTTACATTTGAAAAGAAAAAAAAAAGTCAAAATTCCCCTGTGAAAAAGAAGGAGGGTCTTCTAACATCAAAGCAAAGAAGAACAAAACAAAAACCTTCTCTCCAGAAGTGACCCTAATTAATAATGTGGTGTAAATAACTAATATGTAATTGGTTACCAAATATCCATGACATGTCTTAATTACTTTAAATCATTATAAGGATCCTTCATAGAGTCTAGGTTTTTTTAAGCTAAACTCCAAACAGAAAAAGCAGGAGGAAGAAATAATCTGGCTGTATAAAACAAGAGTTAAATGTTTCTTCCATACTTCATAACATCCTACAATTGAGAGAGTGGTTCAGGTCATTTGAATTTAGTTAAATTAGTGTAAGAATGACATATTAAAGATTAATATGGGGATAAACTGTACTGTAAGTTTTAAAAAAGTAAGTTTCCCAAGCCTTTCTTGGCCTATAAAACCTTAGCTATCTGAGTCAGCAAGAATCCAGGAGAGTCTGGATAGTTTGCTAAAAGAATAGAGAAAAGAATAGAAAAATTCAAATCTCAAAGTTGTGCACTTTTGGAATGAATGTAACCTTACCATTCTAAAGAGATCATTCAATGTGATAATAGAAAGATTTTCCATTAGGATAATTAGAAAATCTAAGAGATGTGTTTTGTCAGACTGTATATCATTTGAAATAGTCTGTTTTCTCCAACAAATGGTGTACAGTTTTTTGTTGTTGTTGTTTATTTGATTTTTTTTTACAGGGGAAATATTTTGGGAAAATGAACATAATGTGCTCTTATATATGAGATTTCAAAGCTCTTTTCTGAACAACTCAGCATTTTGTTTTGTGTTTAACATTTTGTTATAAGGAGCAAATAGCTTGAAAAAGTAGGTGATTTATTTTCAGAGTCTTACTTTTGGGTGGGCATTAAAAGAGCACTTTCAGCTTTCAGTACTCAGTTATTAAGTGGTGGCTCTCTTCCTGGCTTTGTCTTCTATCCATTTTCTAAGTGGAGAGGTTTGGTTTTAGTGTGATCTGTGTCTCTCTGTGGATTATCTGCTAGAAGTGATAGGAAGAAGGTGTTAAAAGCTTTGCTGTGTTCCCTAGTGGGAGAATGTTGTTAGGAAGAATAATGTTTTGTTCCCCAAAAAGAAAATTAGCCTTAGTAGGTGGGGAGAACTCCATATGATCTCTGCAGAATTACTTGCAAAGTCAACTTAATCTTAGATTAACGAGGATGAAAGAATTTTGAAATGTCTTCTCATCTGTCTCCTGTGTTCAGGTAGGACACTGCATAGGCAGTCTTTCTATGTTCTGTCCTATTTTCCTTCTTTTCTTCTTGTCCCTTTCTTCTGTCCCCTTCACCTCATGGAACTTTTACAACTTCTTTCCAGATTGCCCCTGTGCTATAGTTTGGATCTGAAATATCCCCCAATGACCATGTGTTAAGGGTTTGGTTGCCAGCCTGTGGTGCCATTGTGAGGTGAGGGAACCTTTAGGACGTGGGGCCTACTAGAAGGACATTAGATCCTTGAGGGTGTGACCTTGAAGGTGATGTTGAGACCCTGACTCCTTCCTCTCTTTTGCTTCCTAGCTGCCATGAGGTGAGCAGCTTCTTTCACCACATGCTCTCACCATGATATACTTTGCTACCACAGGCCCGAAGTCAATGGGGCCAAATGACCGAAACCATGTGCCTTTCCTCCTTTGATATTGGTTATCTTAGGTATTTTGGTACAGTAACAAAACTGATTAAACTAGAAAACCCTGAGTCAGCCAGAGTTCAAGGGAGAAGATGCTAGCTCGGGGATCATAAGATTTAAGCCCAGAGCACATAGAGAAGTGGCTCTTTAATGAGAGCACAAAGTACACAAAACCCAGAGGAACTTATCGATTGGTCCACGCTCTAGTATAATTCTGGTTCAGGAACCAAATCTCATTCCATTGTACTGGTAAGACAATTGCAGTCTGTGGTGTTAATGAAGATCAGATGGGAACACAGGCATTTTGGAATAGGCTGGCCTACACATGCCATTTGGGGGTTTGTATTTCTGTGGGTTCATTCATCCCTAAGGTCACCACTTAAGCACTCAGGGATTATTTTTTACTGGCTCAACTGTTTCTATTTTTGTGTAGCCAAATGTAACACCACCAGGTATTAGTGCTTCTTTTTAATTTTTAGATAGTTTCTGAGGAGTACTTTTTAAAATAGTTTTGCTTTCTTATAATGATATTTTTAATGCATAAACTGACTCCACACTTACTTTCTGGAGCAGATGCTATGATGCTGATTCTCCTGTGGGTTGGAAGGACTTAATCCCCAGCTGCTGGGAGTGTTGTCAGAAGACAGCCTCGGCCATCGGCTCCCTCAGGAAATTGCCCATAATTTTTTGGTGGCAACTACCACTACTGAATAGTTTCTAGGAGGAAAATAATGGGATACATACAGCCTTGCTGCAATGCAGGACAACTCTGAAGGCTTCTCAGTTTCATTTTCCCCCATGGGGTCAGCAGAGGCCTTTGTTAGGTCACATCACACCTCGGTTTTTCTTTCTACTCAGTCCTACTCCCTCCACTCGGCTTCAGGCCAAGAGTATCCTCTATAAAGTTCCTACATGCTAATCCCCATTTCAGAGTTTCTGTCCAGGGAACCCAAACTGTAAAATTCTACTTTCTTAATCTTGCAAGGAAAGATAATCACAAGCCAAACTCAACAAAACAAAATAAAACACCAAAAAACCTCTCTCATCAATTATTAGCATAACAGCACATTACACAGCCTCATGCTTTAGCATGCCAAATAAAGATATGCTGTCATCTTCTTGGTTGGGCTGCAGGATTGGGTAGATAGGACCCCAAACAACTGAGAGGAGCAGAGATTTAAATTTTCCTACAGAAAAGAAATTTCCAGGACTGACCCAATAGTAGCTTGAGGCAGCTTCCTGCAGGGGCCAAGAGCACAGAATCTTCCCTAGTTTGAATTCTGGCTCTGCCCTTTATTAACTATGTCTCTGTTTCACTTTCTCCTCATTTACAAAATAAGAATAGGGTTGTGAGAGACTAAATGTACAAATGGACAATCACCAACTATATGTAAAAATAGGACCCTCACTCAGTCTTCAGCAACCAGCACAAAGCCAACCCAATATCTACAGTAGGCAGCCCAGGAAGCTTGCCTACCGTCTACCAATCAGACTACTGTCTCTAGCAAGCAGGCTAGAAAGTCCAACAATAATCCATGTGACTATTGGTCCCAGACAGCCAGGATTTGATTAATAAATGATATCTTTCCCAATTTTTGTCCCTCCTTCCAACTTAGGACTAACCAGAGAAAGTCAAATATGCTTCCCTAACCAATTGGGTAGGAAGCCCAGCTTCTAGTCAACCTTCCTGCAGCTTTCCCAGCCTGGGATTACCTGCAGCTTTCCTCTTCTCCACTCTAAATCTTTGCCTTCCTCTCACTGCCTTCCAGTCTATGCTAAATGCAAGTGATGGTGGCTGACTCTGGCTGAACAGCTTTTGCTTCCCTCATTTAGCTGCTCTTTATTTTCACAGTGTGTTATGAACAGTAAATGTCTGATCCTTTGTATATCACTTTGAAACAATGTTTGGGATATAATAAGTGATATAAAATGTTTTAAGTAAAACAAATAGCAGTTAATGACTTAGGGGTTATACCCATCTTAATCATTTTCTCATGTAAACTTTGGTATTATAGCCTTTTATTATAAGAATCCACTTTCATATCTGGTAGTTATTAATTTTTGGTAGTGCTCAAGAAGAGAAACTTACCTACATTGTCTGGAGAGGGTTCTGTATCAGACACTAAATCAGACAGGTGTCCTTTTCTTTACTCCAGATGGCTTCTAGGTAGGGTTTCCAACATATGCTATAGGCTCTGCTTCTAAGTTTCTCAAGTGTTCTGATAATCCCTTTGATTCTGTTTATCCCTCCAGGCCTCAGACCTTCAACTGTAGAAAGTGTTTTCCTTTATATTGTTTTTGGATCCATAAAGGCTACCCTTGTCCATTATGGTGCCACATTTGCATACCACTTATATTATCTTTTCTGACCTTGTTTGAAGGGAAACAATTCTATAAAGAAAGTATATACACCAACCAAATGCCAAATATACTAATTTATATCTCTGGTCTATAAGAATCCTGACTTTTTTCCCTATGGTCTGGGTAGAGAAAATTCAGCTCAACTAGAAACATAGACTTATGAATAGACACTGCCAGAAATGGAAGATGGGTGGCTGTTTGGTGATTTGGGGTTCTGGTAGACTGGTCTTGTTTTCACATTATGTGGACCTTGGGGTAAAAGTGTTCCTGGAGGTACCAAGATGGGCCTCTATAGTCTTCCTAATTTTTCTGGGTCCTAGGGCCTTTGGTTCAGATAACCAGGACCCTAGATCCCCAAGGAGAACAGACTTTAGGGTGATCAGGACCCTAAAGTCTAGACTTAAGGGAAGACTTGATGGTCCTGAGCTATACTTGGGCTTATTTTTTTGAAACCATCTATCAGAGAACAGGAGACTTGTTGTGATGGGCCTGGCCTATGGCCAAACAGTGTGGCTTAATGTTGCCTCTAGATACTCCAGAGTATGTTTGGTCTTGATATCTTTGTTATGGCAATAAAAGCAAGCAGGTCTAGTGGATTTAGTTGTGTGCGGGTTGGAGAGGAACTTAATCCCTATGTGAGCAAGAGGCAGGTCAGCTGGCATCAACTCAGACTCTGCAGCAGAGGCATTAGGACATGGCCTTTGTTCTCTGTTGTCAACCAGGTGGCCCTTTGGGAAAGGGAGATACACTTCTTTGAAGGGAAATTAATTGATATTGAAGAAGAGAACTTTACTAGTGTGTGAACACTTAACAGTAGAAGCAAAAGAGGGTGTGGGGAGCAAGTTACTAGTGGAAGAGGGACTGGAAGGAGGTAATTAGAAGCTGTCTAGGAGGGTGACAGTTTGGCTTGAAAGCTTCAGAGTCAGAGGCTAGAGTGCAGCAGTGAGGCCAGTAGGTTCCAAGATGTAGCCCAATTTCTCTAAGAGGCACTATCCCTTTGAGAGTGAGCCTTTTCTCAGGTCTGTTAGAGTCTCCACCCAGGTAAAATCTTCCTGTAGAACTGACTCCTCAAAAGTAAGCTTTGTAGCAAAGGAAAGATGCTCTGCTAGTGACAGCTGACAAAAAAGTCGTACACTGAAGGACATTTATTTAACATAACAGATGACTTGGAGTCATCAAGTAAATAATTATATTCTAAAAATTCTAAGAAAGAATAAATCTGTATAATCTGCTTATAAATAGATTGTTACAAATAGTTCAAATAAGAATTTCAGTAATCTAGAGAATTTGCTGATATGGAATACTATTTCTCAGTGTGATGGCTTTTTCAGTTCCAAGGAACATAATTCTACCAAACTCTGTGACAAGGAAAATCACTGGAGGGATTCTGGGCTTTCCCAGGGAATGAGGATAGTAGGTATGACTGGGTCTCATGGATACTGAAAACAAGGACTAGAGAGTCAAGAAAAGAGATGATTCTTTTTTTTTTTTCTTCTGAGGCCATATAGTCTCCTTTCAGATCTCTTCATATTTGCTTCTTTAATATCCCCATTTTCAGATCAGCTCTTTCTGTGTTAGCATGCATGTGGCTGTCCTATCCCAGCTTCCTATGACCTTGTAGATCAACAACTCAATAAAGGCTCACCTAGAATCCTTATGTCTTAGGGTTCTACTTTCCTTAGAACATTGGCTAATGTTCTAATTGTCTAATATGATTGACTGATGATAAACCAATGACTTAGTTCTTCTTGGATCATGTGCCCAGCTCTAGCCTAATCAGCTATGGTCATGGGTGCAAAATTACAATAAGTGAAGTTTTATTCATTCATTCATTCATTCAATAAATATTTATTGAGTATTTAAAATTTTGTTTGTTTGAGTTCGAGCTGGATTTAATCTTGAGCTAAACATATATACATGGATCTTACTGCAATGGGCTTAGGTTATATATTGAGGATGGCAGATATTAGTGAAATACCACACACACATATATATAACCAGATGCTCTTTGGTGCTATCTGGGATCCTGTTTTCTCAATTTGACTTCTAAGACTCGCACTGAAGAAGCACAACACCAAGCATTTGCAATCTAAGGAGGACTATCTGTTCTCGGCCAGTTACGCTGCTTAGAGTTTCCTGAAAAGTACTTATTTAGAAAATAGAGTCCACCATGTCCCACAACACCATTCCTCCTTTGGATATAAGAAAAGGCCTGGAAGGGGGATGCCATCTTTTGGATGAGCGCAGTACATGTGGTGTGAAGCTATTCCTGTTCCTCTGCTCCCCAAGGAGGAGGGAAAGCAGACTCTTTCCATTATGTGGCTAGGACAAGGAGGCCCTCAAGAGAATCATTAGTGAAGGAGCTGCCTTACATTCATAACAAACAATTCGGTGGTTAATTACGAGTTAAGCAACCTAGAGTAGAGGGCATGGCATTTTATTCTCTTATCAGATACCTTATTATTTAGCAGCTCCCCAGACTGCTTCTGTGTTGTTGGGGAGAGATCTGTGGTGGAGGTCTGTCGGGTGAGAAGGACATCATAGTTTTCCTATCTCAGGTTAGGTTGTTGCTGAGTATAGGGGCCAGATACTACAAGAGCCTGCTGGTTGAATAGTTGGATACAAGGGAAGAAGAGATTAGGCCTGGGATTACTTCAATGTGGGATAAATTGATGCACATACCAAAGCCAGCAGGCCTCAGTTAAAAGACATAAGCAAGTCTCCCTAAGAACCACCATCCATTTGATAGAGAGCCCTTCTAGGGGCTTCCTGGAGTGTCTATTTGTATAACTGAGCCCAAAGACAGAGATCAGAAATGTAATCATGAATCTTTTGGGGGAGGATACTGAATTCACTATTGCTCCTCTTTTTCTAGCACCAAATACATAAATATAAGGAAGAGAAAGAGAAAGGGAAGTAAGAAAGGACCCAAGACTGTTTCCTACAAAACCCATCCCCTTTCCTCAGCTACTGGAGCCACAAGGAAAGAGATTTGATTGACTATTGATTAAAATTTTGAAATGAACAGAGCCTTTAAAGAAACAGAATGCACATGTTCTGTTTGGAATGAATGGAAACTTCATCAAGACTACCAAGGTATTCAGTAGAAGAGGGATTTGAAATAAATACAGGAGGGTGAAAAGGATACAGATTTTGAGGGAGGAAGGCCAAAAGCTGGGCGACATCTTGACTGTGTGATAAGTTCCATGTGGCCAGAAACTTAGACAAGAAATCCAACAGCATGAAATGACTTTCCTCTAGAGAGATATGGGGGTTTGCTGTCAATGCGAGTTAGAAAAAAGATTTTGTGGTTATAGGATCTAAATATTTTGACCCAGATCTTTAGTGCAAGCTTCATATTACAAAGGAGAAAAATAGGCCTGTGGAGGGGAAGTGGACTCCTGGATTCCATTCAGCTAGTTGGTGAAAAATGGTCAAGAATGGAACTAAGACTAGGCTGACCTGTGTGGTCTGGTGTGTTTATTCTGTAACACTCAGCTTCCTTCCACAAGCGGGTGAAAAGGCAGAAGGACCCTTAATGCTTATGACAATCCTTTTCCCCTATAACATTTCTTGTGGTTGGTCCTGGCTTATTGGACCCCAAGATCAGCTATAATGGCCTAGCATAACTGTGAGAAAGGTGCTAGCTATCCTTTGATCAGATCATTGAGGTTAATAAACCGAACAGAACTTTTTTTTTTTTGGTACTGGGGATTGAATTCAGGGCACTTGACCACTGAGCCACATCCCCAACCCTATTTTGTATTTAATTTAGAGACAGGGTCTCAATGAGTTGCTGGCTTTGAACTCACAATCCTCCTTTCTCAGCATCCCGAGCTGCTGGGATTACAGGCATGTGCCACCACAGAATTTGTGTTGGAAACATTCAGATTAATTGACTTGTGACAATTGCCTAATCATTTTTTAATGTTTCTGGGTTTAGCATAAATAACAAAATGGCAAAGTAAGTAATACTAATTTCAGTCACTTAGAGAATTTTATTCCTATGTCAGTTACTTCATCCTCAAAATTTTATGAGTCTATCCCACTCATTCATATATTCATTTATTCTCTATATATTTATTAAACATCTTCTTGATGATAGACTCAAAGATGAGTAAAGTACAGTCTATCTACTTTGCTCCTATCTAGTAGAGGAGACAAGTATGTAGAAAAATAATAGCCAGTAGGATGTGATAGTTGCTAACTTAGACATATAATGAAAGCACAAAGGGTAGTTGAAAAAACCACTTCATAGAGATGTGAGTCTTGAAGTTGGGAAAAATGAGAGAAGGGTTTCCAGGGGG
This sequence comes from Sciurus carolinensis, assembly GCF_902686445.1. Classification (NCBI taxonomy): domain Eukaryota; kingdom Metazoa; phylum Chordata; class Mammalia; order Rodentia; family Sciuridae; genus Sciurus; species Sciurus carolinensis. The sequence goes on along the minus strand of NC_062216.1, from coordinate 61,415,126 downwards.
AGATATGATGGGCCAACATGGAGATATGACTCCATGTCATGATTAGAAAACTTCAAGATTTGTTTGTGGGAGGGTGGGAAGGAGGAGGGAAAGCAATAGCATTCAAAATTGGGAATGGAAATTGGTAAGGGTAGAAAAGGGGGCACTGATTGTGGGGACCTAGAATGCATGTGGAGGGCCTATGACTTATGGGGAATCATCCAATGATCAACTTAACAGAAAATGTGCTTTGTAGAAAATGTCAACCAGATAGTTGTGTAAAGAGTGGGTTAGGATGACAAGACTGGAGGCAGGGTTTACAGTTTGGTTTATTTTATTTTTTTAAAGGAAATCATTTACGATCTGTTTCATTATAAAAAGAATTTTATGAAGAATTGAAGGTAGGCATAGGTAGGGAGAGAAAATGAATGTGGAAAAGAAGCTTCTTGGGGTAAAATTATATCCTAAAATGTATGTCACCTACCTAGAGATGGGTTGCCTAATCCTGGTGTTGATATTTATAAGGAAAGTAGTGTATTGACACAGTGAATGATGTCCTCAACATCTTTATTGTGATACAGACTGTCTTGAGACTCCTGGATCCCATATTTCTTTCTTAGTTCATAGGAAGACTGTGTTTTCCATCCTCACTTTTAGGATGGTCAGATGGTACTGGCTAATGGGATGTCATTTCAGGCTTGGCCATTAAGAACAACTCTTGCATCTTCCAGCTCTGTCTTCTTCTTCATAGACCTTGCAATACTTTCCCAATAGTGTAAACTCTGATACACTTTGGACTTTTAGTGAAAGAAATTAACCCTATGTTTTATTACTACAGTATATCTTAGCTTCTCCTGATTAATAGAAGCCTTATTGTAAATACACATATGCATCTTTTGGAAAGTAGAGAAAAATTAAGTTTCTGAGTTGGTAGCACTAATCTAGTCAGTGCCATTATGGTTAACATGGTTCCGGTGGTGATGCTTTTTTTCTGCATGTTCTGTCAAAGGCCCTTCTGTTTCTTTCAAATATCCTGGAAATCATGAGTTTTGGTTCCCTTCTTATGGTTTTTGATCAATAGCATGGTAATAATTATGATTCACTTCAAATGTAAAAGGATTTCCAACAACTTCTGATTACATATCAACCTTTCCCCTGAATTTTCTTGTCTGTTTCTTTTAAAGCACATCCAAGTGCAAGAAAATTTCTCTTTTAACCTCCACCATAATATTCTTCCTCTAATTCTTTGAGAAATGTTGAGCACTGCCACTTGTACAATTTTTGTTATGGGTCAGAATAACAAATGGAAGGAAGAGATGTTTACAGCAGAATAACAACATAGATTGCAGAGCACACTTAGTTTGGAATAGAGGTCTCATGGACTGAAGGGTTCTGTGTGGTGTGCTAGAGATCTTTGGTTGGGAGTGGATGGTCCAGTGGGCTGGGCCAGCTCTCACTGCCTAAGAATGTACATAGCAAGCACAGCATTGGGAAAAATATATACTATATACAGTTATATATAAAAACTGTACACTAGAGCACTTCATTTCTACTTTTTAGAAAACTATTTCAGAATCAGGTGGTTTATAGCAAATCAGTACTGATAAAAGATTTGTTAAGGAGGTATTATAAAGGATTTTATATAACTGCTTATTATACCTTTCAAATCAAGCTGCTGGTACAGTACCACAGAACAATTCAGTGTAAGTCATTCTATGAGAACTAACAATGATGTTGTCCTGGTACCCAGTTGTCTGATTGTCAGGAGAGAATGGTCCTTTTATAATCAAGCAATTACCCATAAAATCATGCCTTGAAACTGAGCTTTTGATCAGTATTAGATGGAAAAATTGTGAGAGTATTCTTTTACAGATTTTTAGGGATGATGTTTCTCATTTGGGGAAGACACCTAGAGTTCATTAGATAGAGGTGGATATAGCCAAATGTCTGATTTAGAGCTGTGAGCTTTTTTTTTTTTTCCATGAATGAAGCACTAAGTTTTTTATGTAGTTCAATTTTAAAAATTGTATTAAATAAAAAAATTCAGGAACTTCTCCAATACAAAAACAAATGGGACAGTGAATTCCAAATTTTTACATAACAGTATGGTTATGGTTTCCTTAGGCTTTCCAACATAAATAGGGAAAAATACATCTAAATTTAAGTAATATTAGTTTTTGGTGAATTCATCAAGATAAAGTGACATACCCCAGTAACCAAATAATCTCACAATATGGAGTTTTGGGCATTGAATATTGGATGACATTGTCTAAAACCTTGAATTATTGAGCATTAAAGTTGCACAATTCACTAGAGGAAATTCGCCTTTTCTTTTCTATTTTAAAAAATATACATGTTCATGCTGGTGTTTTAATCTCTGAAACAAAAATCATAAAAGCTAATTTATTGCTTACTTACTAAGGGATCTTCAGGAATCCAAGGGTGACTGTTTATAAAATACCACTGACTATCCTGTTCCCCTTAGAAAGAATTGTTAGGTAAAATATTAAGGATTAGGTACCACTATTTAAAATGGCTATATTTTCATTTTGTTTTGTTTTGTTCTGGTGCTGGGTTCGAACCCAAGGCCTTATGTGTGCTAGGCAAGCACTTTTTACTGAGTTATCTCCCCACTCCTTAAAATGGTTGTTTAATATATTTATTTGGTGCTCTATTATAATTATTGTTAAGTTAAAAACAATGAAACAGAGCACATATAAATTAAAAGCCTGGCTGCTTCTTCCCACCTTAACTTCTATTTTTTGACTTTTAGCCTTTTTTTTTCTTTTTACCTCCATATTTCCAGAGAGCATTTTATATCACTAATTCTTGATTACACCTCATGCTAACTTCCATTTTTAAAATATATTTTTAGTTGTAGATGGCACAATACCTTTATTTTATTTGATTATTTGATGTGGCCCTGAGGATTGAATCCAGTACCTCACATGTGCTAGGCAAGTGCTCTACCACTGAGCCATAACCCCAGGCTTAATTTCCATTTTGTAAAATGAAGATTTAGTACTTTTTACCCCCATCCCTCCATGCATAACATTTTATTTTACTAATATTATTACATATGGTAATATTATTACATATGACATCATATTACATATGATAAATTGGTATTATAGCTATGTAAATATTATCCATAGTAGAAGTATGTAGTATATCATAATTTTATTTGTTTTAATACAACTTTTTGCTTTCTATGGATTAAACATGTCATTCATTAAGCAATTTTTAACTTTTCTATTGACCATTTAATTTGGTCTCAAACTGTATCTGTTAGAAATATAAATTTCCCGCAATACATTCAAATACATTGGATTGCTTTCCTTCTTCCCTTCCCCTTCCTTCCTCTTTCCCTCCCTCTGTCTTTCACTCTTTTCCTTCTTCACGACACCCTTTCTTCTGCACCAATTCTTTCCAAGAAGATATCTGAGTATATTGATTTTACTTTTACCATCATCCTCTTGGCCTCTTTTCTGCATTAGTCCATGCTTCCTCTTTCTTTATTTACTCCCATATTAGGTCAAAACATCTTCCAGAAACTTCTTTAAAAATGGTGCATGACAGGTCATATTGTGAGATTTCATGTTTGAATATATTTTCATTCTTCCTTTAAACTTGAATGATTGCAAATTATTTATCAGTATGCCCAGGCTGCCATAACAGAATACCACAGACTGGATGGCTCAAACAATAAACATTTATTTTTTTGTAATTCCAGAGGATGGTGAGAGTTCTTGTCCAGATTTGCAGATGGCTTCTTTCTTGCTGAGTTCTCACATGGCCTTTTCTTGGTGCATGGGTGTAGAGGGAGAGATAGCAAGAGCAAGCCCTTTAGTGATTCTTCCTGTAAAGGCACTAGTTATATTGGACCAGGACCCCACTTACATAACCTTATTTAAATATATACATATATGATATATGTATATACATATCTATACACTATATATATATACTATACATGTAAATATATTAAAATATATCTAATTATTATATTATCTTTATTATTGTATAAATATTTATGTAAATAGATTTAATTTTATTAGTTATTAATGTATAATATTATATATTATTTAAATATATATACTACATATAAGTATATATACATATGTATAGCTTTTTCTCTAGGTTAGAAATATTTTTTCTGTAGTAGAATTTTGAAGGCAATTTTCCATTATCTTCTAGCATTCAGTGTTGCTGAGAGGTCTGAGAGCATCCTTAATACTGATCCTCTTATTGAACTGTTTTGTCTTCCTGGAAGCTTTTAAGATCTTTTCTTTATCCCCAGGCTTTTGAAATTTCATGTTGATGTGTTTTAGGTTTTTTTTTTTTTTTCTATCCACTGGAAAAAAAGTGCTGGTCACTTGGTGGATATTTTCTATTGGGAAATTCATGTTCTTTTATCTGGAACATTAAAAAAATGTTTTTGAGATAATTTCTCCTCAGTGCTTTTTTTGAAAAAGATTTCCCAATTTTCTGATTTAGATCTCCTATTTGATTCCTTATTTTTCAAATTGAATTTCATCTCCTACATTCCATCTTTTTTTTTTTTTTTTAATGTTGGCAGCCTGTGTGTTGAATTTTGATTCTCTATATCAAAATTGCCCTTAGGCAAGATAGTAAAGATATACTGTTTCTCCGACTACATGAGGGTAATTGTCTCTAATTATATTTACTAATAAGAATGAAAAAATTGCTAAGTGCACACTAATTGCCACAGGCTGTGTGCATTTGCTCCAGTGAAGATAGCACATTCGAATTGCAGCAGTGATTGGCATCACCATCTGCTACTGTTTGTGATATATGTAGACATCTTTGTGTCCTACCTGGCTTTTGCACTGGGAAAACACATGCATTTAATGATGCTGTGTTAAGAATTATGCTTTATGGCATCTAAAGACATCAAACTCATAGAAATAGACAAGTAAAAGGTTGGTTTCCAGGGACTAGGAAGAGGAAGAGATAGGTAGTTTTCCCGTAAGTATAGAGCTTCAGTATTATGAGATGTAAGTGTTCTGGAATGTAAATATATATAACACTGTTTAAATTTGGGTGAGATGATAAATCATGTAATTTTTAAGCATAAATTTTAGAAATAAAATAAGAAATTAGCATCCCCAGATTTCTCAAATATTTGATGGTGGCAATTATTGCTGCAATGATCCTAGGGATGTACTACTGTGTTTGGTTTACTATCTTGGTAAGGATCTAGTTAGTTTAAGGGGCTTTCACTCTGCCCTTCCTACCCCAGCAGCCCTCAATTCACAGGTAAGTTAATCAAAATGGGAATTTTACCAGTTACTAAATCTATTTTCACTCTACTTTCAGCAATTAGGTGAACAACCAGTCTTTGATAGGGTTGGTTCCCAGTCCCATTGGACTTATTGGAAAATCCATCTGGATCAAGACCTTCTATCCCCTGACCTCCTTCAACCTCTGCTCTGACTGGTGGACCACAGTGGTCATTTGAATATCTGGAGAATAGGGTCACTTCAGAGACAGATTCTGATAACTCCAGAAGGTCTGGCATTTCATCTTCCCCCATGTTCTGCCAATCTCTTAAATGGCTGTAGGAATCTCTGGGAAAACCTTGGGGATGATCTGTGGAAAACATCTGTGGCTGCACTTTAGGATCCTTCCTCATACTTCTTGCTCATTGAGGGGTTTCTGGGTCTGTGAACTTATTTAGGTATAGGAACTAGTTACAAGGCTGTGAATTCTTCCTTATAGGGACTTACTGTCTTTCCAGCACAACTGGAATTTTTCTACCTATAAATGCCAAGCAGCATCTTTTGTAGGCCGTTCACCCCTTTCATTTTCAGGGATTCCATGATCAGAGTCGTGTGAATCCAAATGTTCTGTTATAGTTTAGATCTTAAGTGTTCCCCAAGGACCTGTGTGGTTAAGGTCTTGATCCCCAGAATGATCCCTTGGGAGGCAGTAGAACCTTTAGGAGGTGGGGCCTCGTGGGAGATCTTTAGGTCACTGGACATGCACTTGAAGGGGTTAGTGAGACCCTAGCCCCTTCTTTCTCTCTTTTGCTTCCTGGCTATGAGTTAAGCATTTCTGCTCCCTGACATGCTCCCTGGTATGGTGTGCTGTTTTGTCACGGACCAAAGAGCAGCAGGTCTAACCAATCATGGCTGAAACTTCCAAAAACTGTCTTTTGTCTTTATAAGTTAATTATCTCAAGCATTTGTTACTGTAATGGAAAGCTAATAACACACTCTCTGATGTGGTTCTAGTGGCCTATTGTGGTTCTTGTGCCCTCTTTTCCATGATGGTGAAGGCTACCACCAGTTCACTATTGCCTCTGAGGTACCGTTTTTTCCACTGAAGCCAGGGAGCATGGTTCCACCGCTACATCTCCCCTATCCCTCATTGATATCGAGGACAGCTACCACAGAGTTTCTAAAGACACTGATTACCGGTAAATGTTTTACCCTTTCATTAGTGAATAACTTGATTTCCTAATGTCTTGGGATGGGAGTGTCTGCAGGTTCTTTTAGATGGTGAGGTTAGGAATGGTTGCATAGGTCACTCATAATCTGTTTAAATATGTACATCTTATGGATGCAGAATATTCCCCCTTTCTATAGTATACCAGACATTTAATCTCATTGACAACTTACCATTGTTGAGTCCAGGCTTCAATTAACCAATCAGCACCACTCCCTGGCACCAAAGTCAATTCATTGGATGCTAATTCCTGCATAATTGTACACAGCAGTGCAGGGAGTCCAATCAAGCTAAATGTTTCAATTTCCCTGGTGTCACACACTTCATCACTCCCATACATGTTCTTCAGAATCCTGTAGCAGACACTGAATTTCAGTCTGACCTCTGTTGGTATCAAACTCCCATTATGAACTTGGAAGCAAAAAAAGTTTCTTCTAACTTTTGAGGAGCTGGGTCCCGAGGAGAATAAGCATCAATTTTTGAAGCAATCATCTCAGGTACAGTTGATGAAATTTTTTTTCTCTCCCAGGAAAAGGCTGTGTCCCTGAATTGGAGAGTAGGGAGGGCTTAATTTGACTTTTAGAAAGGTTCAGAAAGATTTTGGGGTTCAAAATTTTCAACCTCATTTCTGAATGTTCAAATGACCCTCTCTTAATTTCAGGTTACCATTCCTTCATTACCACCCAATACCCTTGTCTTGGTAAAAAGACATGATGGGACTGAGCACTTAATAGGTTTAATAACTCTACATTTCCCAAAGTCAGGTGGATTCTTGGTTCTCAGTCAGGTTTTCTCCATTTCTACATAAGATGAAAGACTTTAAGCTCTGCCATCGTATTTTTCTGGTTTTCTACTTGTGTTGTGAGTCAGATGATCACAGATTCTAATTTCTTCTTTTCCCTGGGTACACTTTCTAGGGAAACCAGAAGAAGCCAACTGGGTCCTCAGTCTTTACAGTCAACCCTACGAGTTTTGTAGGTAATGTTGCCATAGCAATGATGTTCTGCAGACATTTTCTCACTCAGCAACTTGACCTCTACCTGCAGTTCATCTGTGCCCTACCTGTGGTAATTATGATGTATTACTAGAGTCCCACTTTCTCTTAACAAGGAGAATGTCTGAGAACTTCTCAAATACATGACAACCTAAACTAAGAAGCTCATTTTGAAGGTCTTTTCCCTAGAACAACTCCAAGTAACACTGTATCAGTTGGGGTCCTGTCAAGAAACAAATGGCGCACTCAGACTAGTTATTTTAAGGGGGTTTAATAGGGGGTTATTTATAAAGGTGTGGGCAAGGTTTAAGGAAACCAACAGAGGGTAATGTAGTATTGTGTGTTAGTAATTGTGGGGAGCTGATACCAGTCTGGCCTGAGGAGACAAAAGAGGGCAGAAGGAAACTGTAGGTACCAGCCTATTCACAAGAGCTGTGGGAGAAGGAGGCAGCTAACTCAGAGCAACCCAGAGAGGAGGGAGAAGAGGAAATAAATCCCTTGGCCTCACTCTTCTCTTCTGATTTCTTCCCAGTGCCTTCAATTGCTTAAATCCTACCAGAAGCTGGAAGGCAAATAACCTCATTAAAGTTCTGAGTTAATCTCCTGGGGCTCAGATTAAGGTAGAGAAAACTTGAGAGTAAATATAATGGGGCAGATGGAGGCTATTCTGCCAAGTAACTAACTGTAACATAATCTAATGCATGGGCCTGTTTGGCAGATATTGGTGTTAAATTTTCCCCAGATTTATAATATATTCATGTATGGTGAATTTTTTTGGATGTGCTATGGTTTACATATGATGTATCCCCCAAAAGTTCATGTGTGAGATGATGCAAGAATTTTCAGAGGTGAAATATTAGATTATGAGAGTTATAACCTAATCAGAGGATTAATTCACTAATATGGATTAACTAGGAGGTAACTTTAGGCAGGTAGGTGTGGTTGGAGGACGTAGGTCATCTGAGGTGTGTCTTTTGGGTTTCTATTTTGTCCTTGGTGAATGGAACTCTCTTTGCTTCCAGGTGCCATGTCCTGAGCTGCTTTCCTGAGCCATGCATGTCCTTCCACCATGATGATCTGCCTTACCTTGGGTTCAGAGCAGTGGAGTTGGCCATGTATGGACTGAGACCTCTGATACCATGAGCCAAAATAAACTTTTCCTCTTCTATTTTGTTCTTGTTGGGTCTTTTGGTCACAGTGATGATAAAGTTGCCTGAAATAGGATATAACCCTATTATAAGTCAATGTAACTTCAATTTTATAACCTGGGCAAAGTTCTTAGTAATGAGGTCATGGGAGTAGAGAGAAGAGGCAAATTTTAGAGATGTTTAAATTCTGTAGGCTTTGGGGACTAGATTAAGGGGAAGAAAATGGGAAGGTGTCCTATTTCTTGCTTGGGTGAGTGGTAGGGTAGTAGTTGTTTAGCCAAGACGGGGAGTGCCCGAGGAGTGGTGGGATGGTTAAGAAGACACTCAGTCAGTGTAGGCTGGTTGAGAGGTACTCTGGGACATGATGATGACATTGGAGAAGAGGCTGCCTTGGGGATGAAGGAGAAAGGTTTTGGAAATTCCGGTGACAGTTCCAAGCTTAGAGGGGCAGATTTGGACTCCTTAGCTTAGAGCTGTTCTGATGAAGTGGATAGAGGTGGTAATTATGCTAATTTTCTTTAGAAATGTCCTAGGAATAAGACAAACTAGAAAAAAAAAAAAAACCCTATCTCAAGTGAGGGGAACTACTGTATCACTTCTGTTTAGGAGTCAAAAAGAGGAGGGAGAGGGCGCTCTGTGAGAATACTGTGGAGTGGGAGGGACTTTGGGTCACAGTTGTCTTAGCCCAGAAGGCTGTTTCTGAGGCATTGCAGTTTCAGGGGGCACTGAGCTGCCTCACAGGGTGGCCACAACGTGGATTCAGTGGATTCAGAGGGTGACTCACACTTGTGTAAAGGCAGGGAACTTAGGGCCACCTGCTTCCCTCCAGGACTGTAATTAGCCCCTGCTTTTCTGCTTTTTGTCATGTTAATTGGTGCCTGCCAGTGCTTTGCACGTGTTTAATCTGTGAGAGAAATGAGTGACTCACACCCCTTTCCCAGGCCACTCTTAAGGAACTCAAGCTTTCTTAAGGGGCCCCAGGGGAAACCCCTTAGGATCCAAATGAAATTCATCTTTATTTCTGCATCACTCCTTTCAAATGAGTTCCCACGTCCTGGGGAGAAGCAGTCCTCTGCCTGTAAGGATCCTGTATGAATTTCTCCTGTTTGCCAGAACTCTGAAGTAGCTGGTCTAATGTTCCCTCAAATCTTGGTGAATAGCCAACCTCCACATCTTTCAAACCCACCCCACTGTTCAATAGCTTGTTTGTCTCAATCCAACCTTCAAATTCTCCATGAGTAAAGACCATGAAGAAGGAAAGAGAAGAGAATCTGTCTGCAGAACAAATATCCACTTTAATGCCTACTCAGGGTCACCAGAAGGTTCGCTTCCCAAAGGCTTGGGGACTTTTCTTTCTTTGGGCCTATACTTTGGTTCCTGAATTGATTTACTAGAAAAGTCTTCTCCAGATGTGATGCTACTCAGGCCATCTGCTTTCAGGTTTATTAACGTGCTCCATCCCTTGCAAAGCCAGAATCTGTGATCTGTAGCACACACCATTTGAGGTCACCTTCAGCTACTCTGTTTATTTCTCAGAGCAGCAGCAGCAGCAGCAGCCCTAAAAACAATAGCTATGTCCTTTATGACAATGATCTAAAATAGCTCAAAATAACATTTACTGTTTAAAAGGCTTATACTGAGCGTACTCCTAGGGAGTTTCTTTTTAAGAGGCCCCACGAAGAAATGAGGGAAAGGGAGATCCAGAACCTTCCTTTATTTTTTTTTTTGGTTTTTGCAGCAACAAGGTGGTAACCTGTCCTTTGTACCTGTCATGATTTCTGGCTGACTGAGAGTGGCCAGCATTTTTGCTGGTGGAATGCTACCATCTGTGTATTTTCTGTTGATAATAACACAATACCATAAGACTAGGTGATTTGTAAAGAAAATAGGTTTATCTTGTCTCATGGGGCTTGTCCGAGGTCAAGGGCCTGCATCTGGCCATGGCCTTCTTGCTTGCAGAGTCCTGAGGTGGCTCAAGGCATCCCACATGAGAGACAGGGAGCATGTGTGTATGTCTCCTCTTGTCTCTGCCTCTGCTTACAGAGGCACTAGTATTCAATCCATCCTGATGACTTTACCTAATCCTGATCACCTCCCAAGGCCCTACCGCTAAACACCATAGTCAGATTAAGTTTCCATTCTCTTAATACCTCGCCATGGAGTTTAAATTCCAACCCAAGTTTCAGAGGGGTTAAACCATATATTTGCCATAGCAGCTACTATCTAGTAACTCTGTAGGGAAAGTTCCTATTGTATCTTTTGTTGTAAGAAGTAGAGCATTCTATATTTTCTTTCTTTCTTTTTTTTAGTGTCATATATAGTAATAATATTTTATATTTTAATAGCAATATGATATCAATACTATAGCATCTAAAACCAATACATAGCTGAACTGTGGTCTTTAAAACTGATGTGATATCTGTACTACAGCACCTAAAACTAATAATAAACATAATATATTCCAATTAATCAAAAAGAAATAGACAATAAAAAAAGAAAAAAAAAGAAATAGACAATCTGAAAATCCAGTGAAAAGGGTATGACAAAAAAATAAAGTTATTTCTTAGAAGGGAAACACAAATGTTAATAAACATGAAAAGATACTCAAGCTCATTAGTTCTCAGGGAAATGCCAAGTAAAAGCTTGTGTCCTCCTAGACACAAATTACAATCTGGTGAGACCTTAGTTTTCAGATCCGAGGAACAATTGGAGTTTTTTTTTTTTTTTAATTCATTTTTATTGTAAACAAATGGGATACATCTTGTTTCTCTGTTTGTACATGAAGTAGAGGCATACCATTTAAACCAGACAGAGACACATCGAGGAAAGAAAATTTCAGACAAATATCCTTAATGAACATTGACACAAAAATTCTCAACAAACTCTTAGCAATCACATACAAAAATATATTAAAAAGATAGTGCACCACGATCAAGTGGGTTTTATCCCAGGGATGCAAGGTTGGTTCAACATCTGGGAAATCAATAAATGTAATTCACCATATCAATAGACTTAAAGATAAGAATCACATGATTATTTCGATAGATGCAGAAAAAGCATTTGATAAAATACAGCATCCCTTCATGCTCAAAACACTAGAAAAAATTGGGGTAGTGGGAACACTCCTTAACATTGTAAAGGCCATCCACGCTAAGCCCATGGCTAATATCATTCTAAATGCTGAAAAATTGAAAGCATTACCCCTAAAAACTGGAACCAAGCAGGGATGCCTTCTTTCACCACTTCTATTCAACATCATCCTTGAAACTCTAGCCAGAGCAATTAGACAGACCAAGGAAATTAAAGGGATACGAATAGGCAAAGAAGAACTCAAACTATCCCTATTTGCTGATGACATGATTATATATTTAGAGGAACCAGAAAATTCCACAAGAAAACTTTTAGAACTCATAAATGAATTCAGTAAAGTAGCAGGATATAAGATCAATACTGATAAATCCAATACATTTTTATGCATAAGTGATGAATCTTCTAGAGAAGTTAGGAAACCTACCCCATCCACAATAGGTTCAAAAAAAACAAAATACTTGGGAATCAATCTCACAAAAGAGGTGAAAGACCTCTACAATGAGAACTACAGAACACTAAAGAAAGAAATTAAAGAAAACCTTAGAAGATGGAAAGATCTCCCGTGTTCTTGGATAGGCAGAACTAATATTGTCAAAATGGCCATACTACCAAAAGTGCTATACAGATTCAATGCAATTCCAATTAAAATCCCAAGGATGTGCCTCACAGAAATAGAGCAAGCAATCATGAAATTCATCTGGAAGAATAAGAAACCCAGAATAACTAAAGCAATCCTTAGGAGGAAGAGTGAAGCAGGGGGTATCACAATACCAGACCTTCAACTATACTACAATAATAATAATAACAGAAACGGCATGGTATTAGCACCAAAATAGACAGGTAGATCAATGGTACAGAATAGAGGATATGGACACAAACCCAAATAAATATATTTTCTTACATCTAAAATCCATCAACATTTTCTTTGAGAGGAATGCTAGCAGTAGAGATTAATAGAGGCAGATTTTCTTTTGTTGTCGATAGCCCTGGTTCATGATTAGTCATTATTTTTTAGGTAATACAAGTAGGTTTCATTTCAATAAAAATATCTTAGTGAAAACATGGAAATTTACCAACGTGTAAATTAGGGACATGACGATATCACAAAATTTAGGTCTTTGCTTTATAAAAAATGTTTTGCTTATGAGATTCCCTAAAATGGTTTAATTATTTGAAATTTGATTTACTTGTATTTGACTATGACACATACAGCAAGAATTACTTATATTCTGATACTGTAAAAATTTAAAGTATATACTTTTTAGCCCAAAGAAAAAGAGAAGTGATTGGGAGGGTATCAATAATCAAATACTAACCTCATTGTTTTATGCCCAATACTATGCTATCTAAAACACGAGGTTTATGTCAACTAGTTAACAAGTTGTAAAGGAATTACTTTCCTCAGGTTCTTCAGACAATAATAGTTTAAACTACAATGTTAGGTCCTACCTCCAGGGTGTGGTTGACTCACTAGGACGTGGGAGACGCAAAGTCCTGTGTTTTGCACTGATCCTCAGTGTTCGTGGGGGTTGCCTCCCAGTGGCTGGCACAGTCCCATAGGTATCCATGTGTCCACATGTGGGAAATAGGAAAACGACCCAGCTATATGAGGGTACCAAGCAGAAAGAAGATCATGATTCTCTCTCCATCTTATATGGCAGTCACTTCTTTGCAACTGGATGGGGAATAAGGAAGGTATTGAGTTTGAGGATGGCTCTGCTGCAGGCTAAGAGTTGACAGAGGATTATTCCTGTGTCAGGTTTAGCTACTTACACATACTAGGATGACTTTTTAATATACAGAGTGTTCGTCATTTTTAAGAGTCCCTAAAAAAAAAAAAAAAAAAAAGAGTTCCTGAGAGTGTTGTGTGGCACAGTTTTCCTTTCATCTGTCTCACAGGGTATTATGGTTTAGATATGAGGTGTCCCCCCAAAGCTCGTGTCTGAGACAATGCAAGAGTTTTCAGAGGTGAAATGTTTAGGTTATGAGAGCTATCAACTAATCAGTGGATTAATTGACTGACATGGATTAACTGGGTGTAACTGTAGGGTCACTTTGGAGTTTATATTTTGTATCTGGTGAGTGGAGCTCTTTCTCCTTCCTGGTTGCCATGTCCTGGTTGCCCTGTTTCCTCAGCCATACCCTTCCACCATGATGTTCTGCCTCACCTCAAGGCCAGGGCGATGGAGGCAGCCAACCATGGACTGACCTCTGAAACCCATGAGCCAAAATAAACTTTTTCTTCTTCTAAGTTGTTCTTGTCAGGTCTTTTGGTCACAGCAATGAAAAGTTGACTAAAACACGGGGCAAGCCTCCACTTAAAGACCCTCTTTCTAACAGGTGTCCTTAAGCAATGACCTCATTTCCCACATTGAGAGAGACTTTTTATGTTTGTCTTGGAATTCCTAGAGCTCTAGGAAAACTCTGAAAGATGTCTAATGCTAATGGAAGTCTCTTTTGGTAAGATGTTTTTGGTTATGCTAAGAGGTAATGTATAATACTTGGAGAGAGGAGGGTTACATGGAAAAATTTGGTTTGATTTATTGATGAAGAACAGAGACCTATGACTTGAGTATTCACTGGGGTTAACAACATTGTACTCAGTGTTACAAGGAGAAATAGAATGAAAAGTTTGAAAAAACAGGTTTGTGTATTTATCAGAAGCTAAAATGTTAACTGATAACTATAAAATTATAACTATAAAAATAAAATTATTGGTAGGATTTAAATATTTTATAAGTATGTATGTATGTTGATGTGTGTCATGCATGTCTGCATGTGTGTTTGTGCATGGTGAGTAGGGTGAGTAGACTTTGAGTCTATAGGATTTTTAAAAAAGCCACTGGATTTTTCTCCCTAGGAAACTTTGTGGATGTGATTGAAGAATTGATTTATTTTTCACTTCTCAGTGGTGATACACAACTTTTCTTTAAGCATGATTCAATTTCTACTTACTCTTCTTACAGGGCATTAAGATTTAATTCCTGATCTTAGCTGTTGGATAAATGTACCATTAACCCTGCTGTTTTATAGAATCAGGCCCACCAGCAGTCTCTAATAGCTTTTCCCCCCAACAGTCCCTTTGATGTCCTGAACTGACAGTGTGCTCTGTGTGTCCAGGACCTGCATTTTGAATTTGCAGTGATGTCTAGTCCTTTATTGGCAGGGAGGGTATTCTTACCAACTGTTATGGTTTGGATATGAGATGTCCTCCCAAAAATCTCACTTTAGGCGATGGAGCAGTGTTTCAGAGGTGAAATGATCAGATTATGAGAGCTGCAAACTAATCTGTGGCTTAATACATTTGCTGGATTAATAATTTGAAAGGGCTGCTATACTGAATGGTTAACTACAGGCAGGTGAGGCATGACAGAAGGAAGTAGGTCACTGGGGGTGTGCCTTTGGGGTTTATATTTGTCCCTGGCACCTCGATTGCTCTCTTTGCTTCCCAGCTGTCATGAGCTGAGCAGTTTTCCTCCTCCATACCCTTCCACCATGATTCTCTGCCTCACCTTGGGCCCAGAGGCATGGAATGGACTGGCCATTGACTAAGACCTCTGAAACTTTAAGCCAGAATAAACGTTTCCTCTTCTAAGTTGTTCTTGTCAGGTATTTTAGTCACAGTGACAAAAAGCTGGCTAACACACCACAGCAGGGGTGTTAGAAAATTGGGGAATCAGTGTGGTTCAAGGAGCCACCTAGGTATTAGTATGTCTATTTGTGGAACACCCAGAGAGAAGCCAGCTGTGAGAAGGCACCTTGGGGGCTGCATCGTTCAGGGAAACCACGGGACAAAAGGCAGCGGTGAGATCCAAAAAAGTGTAGGAAGCTGAGAGAAAGAATCAGAGTCATGAAGAATTTATTGACCTTCTAAAGAAAAAAAGGGAAAGAATCTGAAAACAGTGCCTTCTTGGGTAAGGCTGAAGGTGAAGCAATCAGTTTAGCTGCCTCTTCTCTGCAGGGCTGAGGCTGTCCCTCAGTTAACATGTGGTGAGGACAAAGATGGGTCAGGTGCCAGTGTCACTTCCTCTGCAAGCCTCCTGCCTCTCTAGACAACTTTTGAAGCACTGGGGGACTTAGGTTGTCAGGTTGGGATTCTACTGACTTTTCCCACTTTGAACTCAAAATTTATCAATATAATATTTATGTATTTTGAAGTTCTGCTAACTGCTCCATGAAGGGACAATCAGTGAGTTGATTTTTACAGTATGTTAATTACCTAATGAATTATACTCCTTCCACAGTATAATATCTTAACTCAGTGAAAATACACTCTCCTTAAAAAGACTGAAGAGTAATTCTTATGGCAACGTAGAGGTGGAATTTTGCAGGAGAGATCAAGTTCCATTCTGTCATTTTACAACTGAAGGTAAGAGATCCCCACTGAGGTGAAACCACCCTCCAGAGTCATACAGCCACTTACTGCCTGGGAAGAAACCAGACCTGGTCTCTTGGCTCAGGGTCATGCACAAGGAGAATCAGAGTCGCAATAGCATATAAGGAGTGCTATTGTGTGGATCTGGAATGTACCCCATACCCCAAAGTGCCATGTATTAAAGACCTGGTCCTCAGTTTGGTGCTGTTAGAAGGTATTGGAAACTTTCAAGTGGTGGGGCCTAGTGGGGCATATCTTTAAAGGGGACTGTGGGACTGGTCTCTTGATCTCTTCCTCTTTGCTTTCTGGCTGCCATGAGGTAAACAGCTTGTTTCATCATGCACACCCTGCCAGGATGTGCAGCATTACCACAAGCTCCAAAGCAATTGGGTCAGTCAATTGGCCATGAACCGGAAACTCCTAAACTGTAACCCAAAATAACCTTTTCTTTTTTAAAGTTGATTACCTTAGGTATTTTGTTACAGTAACAGAAAGCTAACTAATAAAAGAGGAGGTGGAGGTTTTGTTATTGTTAGGGGCCTAAGGGAGCTTCCCAAATCACTGTTCCCTTTCTACACATAGAATTTTTTTTGTGATGTAGGGTACAAGGGATTGAACTCAGGGGCACTCGGCCACTGAGCCACATCCCCAGCCCTATTTTGTATTTTTTTAGAGACAGGGTCTCATTGAGTTGCTTAGTGCCTCACTATTGCTGAGGCTGGCTTTGAACTTGTGATCCTCCTGTCTCAGCCTCCCAAGCCACTGGGATCACAGGCATGCACTACTACACCTGCCTCCTTTCTACATGTAGGATATTATCCTTAAAGATGGCAGTAAAAAGGTGAAGATATTTATCCTGACTGTGAGGAGAGACTACAAATCCACTTAAGAGGTAAATTACATTTCTAGAGTAACCCCAACCGCCCCCCACCACAGTGACTTGTGGAGCATAGTACTACCTCTTAAAAAATTGGGTCTTATACTGCTCATATATTTCCCTAATTTTGGTTCCTTCTGCATTTCACAACTATCTTGTGTTACAAAATATATATTGTAAATTCAAGGATCACCAAAGGTCTTTGAACTTTGCTGGTTACCTAATCTTTTTATGCTGAGGATGAAAAGCAAATTCAGCTGTACTCCTTTAAATGTTAATAAATAGGAGGAAATTGAAAGGCCTGTTCCTGAAATGTATCTCTAAGAATCTAGTTGTTCTGAAATTCAAGGAAGAATAAAATGGTTTTAAAAATAAAATTTTGAGTTTGACCTCAGAATAGGAATAGTTGTAGAGTGAAAGAAAAATTAAGAAAATCCTATTAATTTTGCTTGAGGAAGAAAAGGATTGCCTTAGGAGAGAAGCTCATATCTTAGAGAGCAGGTCAGACATAAATGACATGTGTCCTGAATTCCTTTAAGAATGAGCTTGGAAGGGATTTCTTATGATCGTTAATAGAGTGTTGTTTGAGAAGCATCCATTTACAAATGTTACTCTTCCCTGTCTAAATTTTGAACCAACTGTTTATGATAATGCCAGGAACACAAGGCTCAAAGGGAAACTGGACATAAAAAGGCTTTAAAATACATGGCATGGACACTGGGAGGTGAGGGAGTCTCAGGCAAGACCTGCAGACTTGGAGATGCCTCCTTACAAATTTCTCTATTGTGCTAGAAGACACAAGTGTCTTAAAAGCCATTCTAGGAAAGGGCAGACTATGCATATGTTAATTATTTTTCCTAGAAAAAGGGATGTGTAATGTTGCAGTTTTTTGATGGTATAGTTCTCCTGAAATGATTCTGGTTTGTTTCAAATATGGGGTTTTGAGAAGAGTAGTGGAGGGGACTGGCCACTTGTTTGTGTTTTCTGTTTTGTACCTGAGCTAATAGTGCTTCATGTCATGTTTTCCTATGTATTTTGGCCCTTTTGACAGTGGTTTAAGAAAGAGATTTGCTTTTGGCTAGTACAATTTGGAAGATGGTAAATTTGCTTTTTCTATGAAACTTCAGGCTGTGGCTTCTGCATGCATCTCTGTGAGACTTCCTGTCCAAGAGTAAGCAGTGTAAGAATTTTGGAGGGGATCAAAATTTTGGGATTAATTTTTCAGCTATAATGCATACGAGGATCTTATTTCTGGAATTTAATTTCTCTCTAGACACTTACTATTCATATTGTTTCAATTTGGTGCATTTTTATATTGCTGCTGAAGGATTTGGGGATTTAAAAATATCCTTTGTGTTCCTCGCACATTTTTTGGTGAGGTATGTTCGACAATGCAGCAGGGCATAACTTGAGATGGGAAATAGGTAGAGAGTGAATGTTGGCTCAGGGTGCAGTTTGGTCTTGAAGTTAATTTAGAAAATGTTAAGTTTAGGCCATTTTAGAGCCTTTAGGTACAAAAGTATTACCCACATGAGTCCAAGAAGTATATAGAAGGAAAAATGATAGGTATAGATGGAGAGGACCTGTGAAAGAGGGAGCCAAACCACCCAAATACAACACAGGTTTCCTCCCTAAGGGACAGTTGGTGTGTGTGTGTGTGTGTGTGTGTGTGTGTGTGTGTGTGTGTGTGTAAAAGATGGGGAGGAGAGAACAGGGAGGTGTTTTTGGTTTTGGATGGTGGTGGTGAGGAAAAGCCTTCTCCATTATTATTTTTGTTGTTGTGAGGGAATTTCTCCTCCAAGATTCCCTCTTTACAGGGAAGGTCTCATCTGTTGGTTGATTCAGCTCTTCTGTTACTTGATCAGAGGTCATTGCTCTGGGGTGGTATGGTTTCTTGTCCTTGCTTCCTATAAACCATCTTGTTAGACTGTGTTTCTCTCACCTTGCATCTGGTAGGTTTCCCTACTCTGGGAATTCTGGTTTTCTAACTTCTCAGTGTTAAAGCCGTGAGTTGTTGGCCAGGTCAGGTCTTCTGGGGCCTTCAGGGTCACGGGGAGGTGATTATTAAAGCTGATGAGTTGGTGTTTGCGGCAGGAGACTCTTTTTGGAAAAATACTGCCTCTCCAGGTCAAGACCCTTGCTTTGCCTTTTGCAATCAACAATCTACTTTTAGCTGAAGAGAGAGGGAGGGAGGCTTGAGAGGCTGCCACTTTTGTTCTTAGAGCAAGACCCGAACCTTTTAATTCCAAAAAGTTGATCTATACCAGTTATAAGAAGAGAAAGAAATGGAACAACAAAACATACACCAAATTTCCTAAGTCTTTTGCTTTTGGCCTGGGAACTTGTTATTCCTTGATATTACCATTAGACAACAGAGGAAGCTCAGCTTTCAGTGACAGAAGTCATCTCATCACTCTATCAACATGGTTATAAAGGACAACTTTACTGTTGGGTAAGAGGGAGCAAGCAGTTCTCATTCTTGGGACTTGACTGTAGATAGACCTTTCTGTTGACTCTTTCTGAAACGAGTGGAAGGAGGTTTCCTCAGACTTTTCAATGAAAGGAAACAACACTTACCAGGGGAGGTCTGAGAAAGCACCTTTTGTGAAACATGGTCATTGCTTAATGATAATTTGAGATAGTCATCATTTAAGTAGTAGATTTTGACTGATATCTTAGAATTCAGAATTTTCCCCTTACTGCCCCATATTTATATTTATTTAAAATATGCCAAAGGGCGGGCACCTTTCCTGATCTTTGGCAAAGAAATTCCCTTAACAGTTCCATTACATTATTTTGTTTGTTCGTTTTTTGTTATTAAATTCTTTTTATTTGTAGAGGGACACAGTATCTTTATTTATTTTTTATGTGGTGCTGAGAATTGAACCCAGTGTCTCACACACATGCTAGGAAAGCACTCCACCAGTGAGCCACAACCCCAGCCCCCCATTACATTATTTTTAATTAAATTTAAGAATCTGTCTCTTGTCAAGTTTATTAATCTTCTTCTAATAGCTTCTGTATTTGTATTATATTTGGATAGTTTTTTTCCTCACTCACATATCTATGTGTATCTATGTGTCTATATGCATTACACAAACACATACACACTTATATACCATACAAGCCCATTTATTATCTACAGTTTCATTGGTTTACTTTATAATCATTGCAGGGAATATTCCATTTCCCACCTCAAATTATGCCTACTTATACCGTCTAATGTAGCTCACCAAAACGTATACAAGCAAAAATTATACAGTTTATTGGGTACCAACATGGAGGATGAGTGAGGCAATGCATATAGGATAAGAAAGGGAATTGAAAAACAAATTAGGGTTGTTGTGGTAGTAGCCACAGAGAGGACTGGAGATACTGGAGTCTCTCCAGGTTACGTGGCCTGGGCTGGACTCATGACCACTGGATATGAATGCTGTGGGACAAAGGAGGGCCCAGGTGTTTGGACCGTGAGAAAGACCTGATGGAGGTACAATTTGCTGAGAGAAAACACCAGTGAAAGAAAGTTTTTGGGGAAAGTTAATGAATTTGGGAGATTTGAGTTCTGTATGTTTAAAAGGAATTGGAAATATGTTGAATGAGAAAAAGATTGTTTAGGCAGGTTCAGTTGTAGTGAAGGTGGGTGGAGGTTAGCAGCAGTTGGAAGATGTTGGACAGGCCATTGTCTGCCAAGATGTCAGAAGTGGGGAAGATTTTTAGTAGAAAATGAAGCTAAGCCTGAGCACCAACCCTTTTTCAATTTATAACTCTACCCATTAATTCATTATCCATATGTTTTCTATCTTCATCTCAACTAAGAAAGTCAAAGGTAAACTAACATTTTATGATCAAAGTAACAGTTTTCCAGAAATAGTTTCTTGGCTTGGAGGTAAAAGTTGTAATAGCAACAATATATGTAGTGAGTCCTGTATACTGGGCATGTCCCTGCAGTTTTTATGGTAGCCACTAGATGGCAGTCTCTGCCTACAGAAATACACCAACCAGCGCGCCAGAAGTTTATTTTCTAACATTAACAAAAGGAAGAAGTTGTTATAAAATCCAAGATCAGCTGGAAAGTTCAGCATGAGGAAGTAACTGCTTGAGCTAAAGCCAGGGTCGGGTGGGGGTGGAGAGTGAGAGAAGTATGGAGGAACTTCAGATTATGTAGAAGGAAATGAGAGGGAGGGGGTTATGAAAAATGGTGGAATGAGACAGACATCATTACCTTAGGTACATGTATGATTACATGAATGGTATGAATCTACAACCATAGAAACGAAAAGATATACCCATTTGTGTACAATGAATCAAAATGCAGTCTGTAAAAAATAAATAAAATAAATAAATAAATAAAAGCCAAGATCAATTCCTATATAGAAATGAGGAGAGAAACTTTAAAAATTACCCTTTTATTAAATAATTTAATTGAGTAAACTCCTTGGTATATAAATCTTATACCAGTTTTTTGTCTTTTTATTCCTTATTCCTTGGGACACCTGTTTTAAGATAGTAAAGATTAATTTAGACTGGACACGGTGGTGCACTCCAGTAATCCCAGTGGCTGGGGAGACTGAGGCAGGAGGATTGCAAGTTCAAAGTCAGCTTAGCAACTTAGCAAGACCCTATCCCAAATTAAAAATAAAAGGGCTGGGTTGTGTGACTTAGTGATTAAGCACCCCTAGGTTCAATCTCCAGAACCAAAAAAAAAAAAAAAAAAAAAGATTAGACAATTAGGTGGCAAATAACCATAGTGATGAAATTTTGTCCCTTAACTATATAAGTTGCTTTTTATTTATTTAAAATTTTTTTTAGTTGTTGATGGACCTTTATTTAATTTACTTATGTGTGGTGCTGAGAATTGAACCCAGTGCTTCACAGTGCTTCACACAAGCTAGGCAAGTGCTCTACCCTGAGCCACAACCCCAGTCCATAAATTGCTTTTTATTCCAAGGTTCCACATTGCTAACATACCCCTTAGTTTTAGAGTGAGATGAGAAGCAGGTGGAAGAGGGGACAAGCTTTAGACTCAGGAATCATATTGTCAATCTTAGGCCAATACTCACAGTGATCTAGGATAATTGGTAGACCCTCCCTTTTCTCTGGGTTCTTCATTATAAATTGAGATTACTTATATTTACTTAAGTTTCTCTGTTTTATGTGTGATGATTAAAGACTGCATTAAAGATTGATTTTTCATGAAGTTATGTCGTGATGAAGGTGATGGTAACAATGACTCTGAAGAAATGGGGGAAAGAGCCACCACTCTGGGAAGTCAGCCTTTTAGCCTGTTCCAGGGAATACCTAGTATTCCATTGTTCAGAAAACAATTCTAGAAGTCTAGAAGTTGTACCAGTTTAGAAAATACCACGGGCCAAAGTTGTGGTGTTGTATCCATGGGTAGAACGATGGGGTTTTGTTTTGGTTAACATTTCAGGATTATTTGCGTGATACGTACTGGGGAATAGAGAAGCCCTAAGATGAAAAAATAGAAGAATATTTTTCTCATGATTCCCAACTGTCCTTAAGACAAACAAAACTTGTCATATATGTATGTTAAAAATATCTACTTAAGTTATCAGATATCTCATTTCATAGAGCTAATAGGTTGTATGTGTGTGTATGTATATACATACATAATATGTATATATGTGTGTATTTTTATCTATATGTATATAATATCTATGAAGAGACTTATTTTAAGGAATTGGCTAATGTGATTCTGGAGGCAGGCAAGTCCAAAATCTGTAGCATAGGCTGGAAGTCTGGAGACCAAAGAAAGATTCGATGCTGCAGATCAAGTACAAAGGCCTCCTACTATAGAAGTCTCAAGGCTGGGGGAGGGGATGGGTCAGCCTTCTGTTCTTCTGAGGCCTTCAGATCATCGAATAAGGCCTACCTACATAAGGGAGAGCAAAACGCTCAAAGTCCATTGATTTAAATTTTTATCTGATCGCAAAAAAATGGCCTCCCAGAAACACCCAGAACACTGTGTGACCAAATTTCTGGGCACTGTGGTTCACTCAGGTTGACAAATAAAACTAACTTTCCTTGGTAAAATTTCATATTCATACTACAAGTTCCGCTTTGAAAATTCACTCTCCAGGAGACCTTTCCTAACCACAACTTCTGTGGCAGGCAGAATTCCAAGATGATCCCCAATGACACATGTACATGTATAATTCTCTGTTTGAGTGTGGGCAAACTTGTGAATAGGATGAGTACACTGCCAAGATTATGTACATTGCATGGCAGAGTAAAGGGATTTTCGTAATTAAGGTTCCTAATCGACTGACTTTCAATTAATCAAAAGAGAGATTATTCTGGGTGGACCTGGCCTAATTAGAACATCTTTGAAAGAGAAAGGCAGCAGCACAAACCCTCCTCTGGCCTTGAAAGAAGCAAACCACCATGCCGTGACCCGCCTGGTGCTGTGAAGACACCGCTGGGGAAGTGACGATGAACCACAGAGGACTGTGTAGTGTTTTAAGGAGTGAGAAGACGACTGCTTCAGAGAAAGTAAGACAGGGACCAAGAAATACACACTATATCACCTAATAAAATGATGGTCAGGGTACTTTTCAAAATGCGATCGCACTGGTGTGAACAGTGCAAATGCAAGATAATGAAGTAGATACAGCAAGCACGGATCAGTCTTTCAAGAAGCTGTATAAGGGGAGGGGAACATGAGAAAGACACAGGACCATGGGATGGTTTTCCATAATGGTCGAAGTATAGATGCCACTGGGAAGGGCAAAGCAAGATAGGAAATATTGACAGGAGAGCAAGGCACGGAATGAAGCGTCCAAGGAGGTAATCCTGAATAAAGGTGAAGCAATTTTCCTTGCAGAGGAGTGGCCTAGCTCTTCTGCTGTCCTTGTTTGGAAAACTGAGTTTGTGTATTTGCAGATGAGTTTGGAAAGGAGATCAGCTAAGGCAGGAAATAGAAACATTCTTACCAAGGACCACTATCTTCTCTGGGAAATAGGTCCGTAATAATCAGAGGGCGAGTGTTCAGGCAGGGCTGGAGGAGCATGAAGAATTAGAAACAAAAGAAAACTTTAACACGCATGCAGAAAAGTATACAAGTCATAACTATATCCACTGGTAAATAATTACAACATGAATCCACCCAGCTAGCCATCATATAAAGAAACAGAGGATTACCAGCACCCTCATAGAACTTCCCACCATGTAGCTAATGCTCTCTAAAGCAATCGCCATCCTGACTTCTAATATCAAAACTTATGTTTGTCTTTATCTGGTACTTTATTTGAAAAGAGAAAAATAGTTTGCCCTTGACTTCTTTTACTCAAGAGCGTGTCTATAAAATTCATCCATGCCATTGGGCATAGAAGATATTAATCAATTTGCATTAATATATAGCATAGACATTTGTGTTGTTTCCAGTTGTGACCATCACAAATACAGTTGCTATGGAAGGACCTGCTTCTTGTCTTTTGGTGCCTATACAGTGCATTTCTGTTGGATAGAAACAGAAGTGGCATTGCTGAGCATTAGGCTGTACACATGTTTAGTTTTATAAATATTGCCTGGGAAGGAAAGAGCTGGCAGTAATCAATTTTCTCCATTTATTGGGGATGCCCGGGAAAAAAAGAAAAATAACTCACGTAAGTCCTTTTGTAAACATGCTAATGAAAAACCTGACAAATACACCAATAATTGTCCCCACTCGCAGGACTACAATGGGAACCTGGAAGGGGGAGCGGGGATTGGGAGAGACAAGACAAAAGTCTGATCAAGTCTCATTTATTAAGGAAGTGAGTCCAGTTTATATTAATACAAAAGCCAATCAGAGGAAAGTAAGGAAGCATATTTAGCCAATCATAAAGCACCACGCAATCTAGCCTGATACACACATAGTATTGACTGACAGTTACGTGTGCAGGAAAGGCACCATCTTAGCTCAACACGTGGCAAGGCGGGGGCGTGGCCTGCCGGCTCCGGACAAATAATAACTACTATTAAGGAAAGTCCTTATCTATGGAATGCTTTTTAGTAGGATGTACCTGAACAGCTTATGTTGCTTTTTGTAAATAAACCTACAGTGTATGTACTTAAAGGGCATGGCTTCCAAAAATATGTTATTCAAGCCAGTAGTCATCAGAATAGAAAATGTAGGTGTTTCATGACTGAAATAGCTCCCATTCGTACATGTGATTTGTCTTCATCCATTTGATGCTTCTGCAACTGAATATGGGAGACTAGGTAATGTATAAAGAACAGAAATTTATTTCTCTCAGTTTGGGAGCTGGGAAGTCCAAGCACTGGCATCTGGTAAGTGCCTTCCACAGTGGAAGACAAGAGGTAGACAACACCTGCTGTCAGGTAAGTATTCTATGTATCTTCTGTAGTTTTTACAAGGGCCCCTGATCTTACTCATCAGAGAAGTGCTCTCATGGCCTAATCACCTCTTCAGGACCCATCTCTTAATCCTTGGCCACACCTGAATTTTGGAGAGGACATATTCAAACTGTACCATGATGCCTCATATGCATCATGTACAGACCTAACACTAAGAAAAATCTGGAGAGAGGCAGGGGTGAGCACCAATTTCTTTTTTCTCTGCCCGTGCCTTGCAATCACCTGTGTTCTTGTAATTATTTGTTGATATGGAGTGAGATTTCAGAATTTTATGAATCTAATTTGATAATCCAATTCTTCATGTTACCTCGCTACTGAATGATTTTCCGCAGTGGTTCCAGTTTGTCCTCACTACATTCATGTAAGAGAATTCTAATTTCATTAACTGCTGGCAATATCAGTCTTTTAAATCTCAGACACTTGGGGTGTGTTTTGTCTTCAAAATTGCCTTTATTATTTTTGCCATTTTATTTCCTATTAATTTTAGAACTTGTTTGTCAATTTCCACAACAAATATGCCTCAATTTTTATTGAAATAGCATTAAATCTATACACAAATATTTTCCCCCAGTATTTTATGTTGTAGTTTGAACTATGACCCTTCTAAACATATGTAGAAGTTCTAACCTCTGATACTTGTGAATATATGTTATTGAAATTGAATTTTTGTAGATATAATTAAAGTGAGGTTACATTTGATCTGGGTTGGACCTAAATCCAATGACTTGTGTCCTTTGAAGGAGAAGATAATTGATTTTCAGTCTTCTTTCTTCTGGCAAACTCATTTAAGGCTGTAAACTTCCTTCTAATTGAAGATTTAGCTGCTTCGCACAATTTTCAAAATATTTACACTTTCTTTTTATTAAAAGTATTTCACTAAAATTATTATCTAGATTTTTATTTCTTCTTTGACCCAGGGGTAATTTTGAAATGTATTGTTAAATTTGAATAATCTTGGTAATTTATAGTTGTATTTTTGTTATTGATTCCTAATTTAATTTCATTATGATGAGAACATATTCTGAATGATTCTGGTCTTTTGAAAGTTTTTGAAACTTGCTTTGTGGTCCAGCATATGGTTAGTGTTGGTAAGTATTCTATGTATCTTCTGTAGTTGCTAGGGTCAGTGTTCAATGTAAGTAGACCAATTCAATTAATTGTGGTGTTCACCTTTTTTTCTTTAACTGAATTTTTTGGTCTACATATTCTACCAGTTTTTCAGAAAGGTATGTTAAACTGTCACTCTGATTAAAAACTTATCTATTTGTACTTTTAATTCTGTCAGTATTTCCTTTATTTTTTGGTTATATTATCAGGTATATATACATGTAAAACTGATATAACTTTCTGCTAAAATAATGCTTTTACCATTATGAAATGTTTCTGTGTTAGTCACCATTCTGTCACTATGACAAAAATACCTGAGATAATCTACTTAAAAAGAAGGAAGATTTATTTTGGCTCACAGTTTTGGATTTTGCAATGCATGGTCAGTTGGCTCATTGTTTTGGGGCCTGCATCAGGTCAGTATACCATGGCAGGAGCTTGTAATAGAAAAATCTGTTCACTTCATGTCAGCCACAAAGCAAAAAGAAAGAGATAAAAAGGGGCTGGGGTCAAATATCCCTTTCAAGGATATATCTCTAATGACCTAACTTCCCCTAGGTTCAAACTCTTAAAGAATCTACCATCTCCCAATAGCACCATTGGATTGGGACCAAGCCTTTAGCACATGGAGTTTTGTGGGACACTTATCCATACCACAATGTTCCTTTACATCTGTAATCATGCTTTTTTTTTTTTTTTTAAACCAAAAATATACTTTGTGTGATATTAGTGTAAGTATACAAACTCTCTTTTGGTTTGTGTTTCCATAGTATATCTTTTCCAATTTTACTTTAGGCCCTTCTATGTCTTTATATTTAAGACATATTTTTATAAGTAATAAAGAAATAAGTTTTATTTATTTTTGTTTTTCAAATGTACCAATGTAGCCAGGTGTGGTGGTGCATGCCTGTAATCCCAGTAGTTTGGGAGGCTGAGGCAGGAGAATTATGAGTTCAAAGTCAGCCTCAGCAAAAGCAACTCAGTGAGACCCTGTCTCTAAATAAAATAGGACTGGAGATATGACTTACTGGTTGAGTGCCCCTGAGTTCAATCTCCAGTAAAAACTTCCCCCGCAAAAGAAAAAATCAAGTGTACCAATGTTTGTCTCCTGGTTGGAATATTTAGTAAGGGAAAATTTAATGTAACTACTTAAATATTTGTGTTTAAGTTTATTATTCTATTTATTTTATGTTTTTCTGATCCCTCAATAGTTCCTCTCTGCCACTCTTTTCCCATCTCTTTTGTATGTTTGCTGGTGATAATTTATCTCAATTTTTGTTTGTTTGAACATGGAATTATTAAGTTTTCATTTTAAAAAGGTATTTTTGCTGTGTGTAGAGTTTTAGAATAAGGCACCTTTGAAGATATTATTTCATCATTTTCTGACTTGCATTATTTTATTTGTAGTGGTACAGATTTCATTATTTTTCCTATGAAGATAATCCTTTTACTAACTTTGATTGCTTTAAAATGTTCTCCTTACCTTTGTTTTCAGCAGCTTTACTCTATTGTACCTAGATATGATTTTCTTTGTATTTGTACTACTGTGGGTTTGTATTTCAGATCAATATCTTTCATCAGTTTTGGAAATTCTTATCATTATCACTAAAAGTGTTGCTTCCTATCCATTTTCTCTCTTTATCTGGGAGCCCAATTACATGTGTCATACATTTTAATTACATTCTTTTGACTTTTAAAACTCTTTTTGAATTATCTTTTTGTTTTTTCAGTCTCTGGGATTTATTCTGATGTTTTCTTTTGAACTATTCTACTATTTTTGGGACTGAGGATTGAATTCAGGGTCTTGTGTATGCTAAACATATGATTTACCACTGACCTAACCCCCAGCTCTTGAATTATTTTCTTCTCCTTAATTATTTCTTCGTTTGATTAATATCAATAATTGTGTCTTTCAGTTTTATAATTTCCATTTGATTTAAAAAATTTTTAGTTGTAGATGGACACAATACTTATTTTATTTATTTATTTTTATGTGGTGCTGAGGATTGAACCCAGTGTCTCACACATGCCAGGCAAGTGCTCTACCGCTGAGCTACAACCCCAACCCCTCCATTTGATTTTAAACTAGTTTTCAGTTCTGAAATCTTCTATTTTAACAAGTTTAATATTTGAATTTATTATGGCTGTGTTTCTGTTGTCTTTTTCTTAGTTTTCGGGCAATTCTTTTATGTCTGATATTTTTAGATGGAATGTTCTATGTGGCATATGAAAAATTATAATGAAAAATTGAGACTCTGGACAATATTATCTATCTCCACTGATGATTCACTTTTGATCTTGAAAGACAGGTCTGAGGCTGATTGCCTTAATCCATTCAGGTCGTAAGGTGTTTCAAAACTTAGCATTAATCTTTGTGGGGACTGGCTTTTACTGACTCTTGGAAGAGTGAAGCATCTATCTTTGCAGTAAAGTTCCCCTCAAGACTAAATGGCATTGGGCTGGGGTTGTAGCTCAGTGGTAGAGTGCTTACCTCGCATGTGTGAGGCACTTAGTTTGATATGCAGCACCACCTAAAAATAAATAAATAAAATAAAGATATTGTGTCCATCTACAACTAAAAAATATATATATCTGTATCTATCTATATGACTAAAGACTAAACGGCCTGTATTGTGTCATGTCCTTATTTGTGAATTGGTCACTTAGGGTTAAGGAATGTTATTAACACAGTGGCTTAGATCCGGTTTACCTTAACTAACTATGGCAAGGGTAGAGGGATTACCCTGATTAGGTTACAATAATCAGATCCTTCTATGCAAGTGGACTTAATTCATTTTTCCAACAACCACATGGTGGAAAGAGTAGATAGAAAAAATTCTGAGAGAGAATCATAGTCTAACAAACAAACTGACTGCAAGAATATTAAATCAAAACTTGGGAAATCTGAGATTTAGTCTTGGCCTTACCATTGATTTTAATATGTAGACCTGGACAAGACACATCCTGTCTCTAAATTTGAGAGTCACTGTAAAATGAGGAAGTCAGATTAAATCAGTGATATTCACACCATGTCTCATATAGATGTGCTTCTATATTTACTGTGGGCCAAATGCGACCCCACTTAACTTCAGTAGAATAGTCTAATTGTTATTTTAGTTTCCACACAAGATTTTACTTGGAGTATTTATTAGCTAAATAAATATTTAAAAACTAGTAGACTAAATGATTTAAAATTTTTAAGTTTTATTCTTTTCTAGATGGAAGTTACTAGTCCTTATATATTTTCATGCTTATTTTTGAGTTTTTGATAAGAAACCTTTAATAACTACCCCATCTAATCTCTAAGAAATAGTTACCACAAATTTCATTTTAGGACAAAAACATAAAAATTAGAAACCGTATGAAGGCACAATGTAGTATACCCAGATTGGCCGGGAACATGACATTATAAATAAAGGAAAATAATGAGTAAAGAACTTTCTTTACATTATGAAATTATGAAACATTAGAGCTTAGCTGAGGTTTCAGAAGGGCTGTGGTAGGCACAATTCTAATATGGCCCCAAATTTCCTGGATCATGGTGTACATGCACCTTCTCCTAGTTGTTTAATCAAAACACTAATGTAAGTTTTTCGAGTTCTTTATACGTCCTGGAGATTAATGCTCTATCTGAGGTTCAGGTGGCAAAGATTTTCTCTCATTCTATAGATTTCTCTTTACATTCTTGATGATTTCCTTTGCTGTGAAGAAGCTTTTTAGTTTGACTCCATTCCATTTATTGATTCTTGATTTTACTTCCTGTGTTTAAGAGTCTAGTTGAGGAATTTGATTCTTAAGCCAACATGGTGGAGATTTGGGCCTAGTTTTTCTTCTAGTAGGCTCAGGGTCTCTGGTCCAATGCCTAGGTCATCAATCCACTTTGAGTTTTGTGCAGGGTGAGAGGTAGGGGTTTAATTTCATTTGGTTACATCTGGATTTCCAGTTTTCCCAGTACTGTTTGTTGAAGAGGCTATCTTTCTCTTCTCCAATGTATGTTTGTGGTACCTTTGTCTAGTATGAGATAACTGTATTTATGTGGGTTTGTCTCTGTGTCTTCTATTCTGTACTATTGGTCTACATGTCTGTTTTGGTACCAATATCATGCCATTTTTTTTAAATTAATTTTTTAGTTTGTTCTAATTAGTTGTACATGACAATAGAATGCATTAATACATTTTGATAGATCATACACAAATGAAGTATGATTTCCCATTTTTCTGATTGTACATATTGTAGGATCACATTGGTCATGCAGTCGCATATGTACATGAGGTAATAATGTCTATTTCACTCTCGTGCTATTTTTGCTACTATAGCTCTGTAGTATAATTTAAGGTCTGGTATTGTGTTGCCTCCTGTTTTACTTTTCTCACTGAAGATTGCTTTGGCTATTCTGGGCCTCTTATTTTTCCTTTTATTTTTCACGACATCTTTTTCTATTTCTTTGAAGAATGTTGTTGGAATTTTAATAGCAATTGCATTAAATCTATGTAGCACTTTTGGTAGTATGGACTTTATTTTTTTATTTTTTTTTTTGGGTGCTGGGGATCGAACCCAGGGCCCTGTGCTTGCAAAGCAAGCACTTTACCAACTGAGCTATCTCCCCAGCCCCTGGACTTTATTTATTAATTAAAAATGAAAGTAGAATATATTTTGACATATTATACATACATGGAGTATAACTTCCCATTCTTCTGGTAGTGCATGATGTGGAATTGCTTTGCTTGTGTATTCATGTATGAACATAGGAAAGTTATGTCCAATTCATTCTACTCTCTTTCCTAACCCCATTTCCTCTCCCTTCCATTCATTCCTCTTTGTCTAATCCAATGAACTTCTGTTCTTCCTTATCCCTCTCTTATTAAGAGTTAGCATTTGCATATCAGAGAGAACAGTCAGCCTTTGGTTTCTTGAGATTGGTTTATTGCACTTATCATGATATTCTCCAGTTCCACTTACCAGCAAATGCCATAATTTCATTCTTATTTATGCCTGAGTAGTATTCCATTGTGTACATATAACCATATTTTCTTTACTCATTCATCTGTCGAAGGGCACCTAGGTTGGTTCCATAGCTTAACCATTGTGAATTGAGCTGCTATAAACATTGATGTGGCCATGTCTCTTTATTATGCTTACTTAAAAGTCTTTTGGGTATATACCAAGGAGTGGGATAACTGGGTCAAATGGTGGTTCCATTCCAAGTTTTCTGAGGAATCTCCATACTGCTTTCCAGAGTGGTTGCATCAATTTTCAGTCCCACCAGCAATGTATGAGTGTACCTTTTTCCCCACATCCTTTCCAACATTTATTGTTACTTGTATTCTTGATAATTGCCACTGACTGGAGTGAGATGGGATCTCAGTGTAGTTTTAATGTGCATGTCTTTAACTGCTAGAGCTGTCGAACATTTTTTCATTTGTGACGGGTCTGTTCAGTTCCTTTGCCCGTGTATTGATTGGGTTATTTTTTTAAAACTATTATTATTATTATTTTTAACTGAAGATGAGTCTTTGCCCATATGCCCAAAAGGGATCTTCTTTTTAAAATAAAAACAGGGGAGTGAAGGGACAGTGAGTTGGCAAGGCGGCAGCCATTTCTCCCCTGATTCTGCAACCCCCACCATTTTACAATCTAGATTGTTAACTTCCTCTTCAGTCATTGGTCCGATTAGCCCGAGAACTTCCACTACTTAAGAATAGTTCCCCTGCCATTTTTTTCTCTGTCTCTCTCTTACTCTTTCTCTCTCTCTTCCCTTTAAGGGCAGACACTCTACTCGTCTGCTTAGTAAAATCTCTTGTGTGAGTTCCCATGTGCGGAGTGGTTTTCTGTGTGCTTTCAAAGACGCTGCACTCTAGATTAGAATTTCAGCCTGGACCAACACCTTGATTTCAGCCCAGTGAGATTCTGAGCAGAGAAGCCAGCATTGCCATGCCTGGACTTCTGGCCTCCCAAAATGTGAGGAAGTAAACTTGTGTTGTTTTAAGCCAGTAAGTTTATAGTAATTTATTATGGAGTAATAGCAAATCAAAACAAGGACACCTGGAAATTCTAGGCCAATCTCATTTCATGCATGAAGAAAATTATGCCCGAAGAATCGCAAGTAAAATGATTTGCTGGTGAGGTTTGCCAGTTGGAGCTGAAGGGAGACACACCCCAATAGCAGTGCTGTCAGTCTAGACCTCTTTCCACTATAGTGTTTACTTCTTGGCTTCCTGCTGATGTAACCAACTAGGTTTTATTATTCAAAAAGAGCCTCCTGTCTCGAAATCCCCTCCTGTTTCTACAACTTTGTATAGATCCCTAGGAAAGCAGGATCCTTGTTCTACTTGTAAAGGCCCCTGAGCCTCAGGAATCCCACCACTGTCTCACTCCAACTTCTAGAGAGTTCTTCCTTTTGGTTCACTTCTGTGCAGGGTTTATATAAGTGTGGTCTGCGGACCGCTTCTATTTGAGTCACTCAAGGTGTGTGCGTGTAAAGAATGCCAATTCCTGGGCCCGCCCTGTGTGGTTGACGCAGTGGGTGATGCTGGTGCACATTAAAGTTGTAGAAACGCTGTTGCATTCTTGATGCTGCAGTGTGTGCCCTTTCCTACTTGTTGGTTCCTCAGAGGAGATCGAAAACATCTGTTCATCATTCTATGCATAATAGACCATAGCATAATTTTGATTACCTCATTCCCACAAGACTCCAGTGAGATGGTTTATCTTATCATCATTGGAGAGTGTCCAATGTTAGGAACCTATATTCTTACCTCAGCACTTTGCCTGTTTTCCCCAGACTGCCACCATTTCCTTGTTCCCTTTGTTCTGCTTGCTCCAACCAAACACATTATTACCAAAGAAGAAAGGTTATTAGGACACACCTGTATGACCTCAATGATTGAGAGTCTTTTATTGACCATTTGGGGTTAATATGTAAAGATCCTGATGGTTTGTTTTTCAAGTGCTGTAAATACCGAGAGATTTGTGTTTCATCTGATGTTGGGGTTAAAAATCATCCTGCATATTTTGCTAGAAATAAAAGTTACCACCATTTTCACCTGCCAACATTAAGGAGGCTGACTTGAATGATGCTAGTCCCTGCTTGTCTGTCTTTATTTGTTTTCCCAGTTGTCTAGGTGTGGTTGCTCTATGAATTTATGTTTCCTTTGTTAAAGTGCTTGCTTTCTATTTGGGTGCATGGTCACTAGATGTTCATTAATGAATTATACCAATGACCAACAAAGTTATGAATCTCAAGATTTGAATGATAACATGCTTTGTGTCCAGTGGTAACCTTCCTTGGAGCAGAAAGATCACTCTTCTACAGGCTATAATTTTTTAAGTTTTTAAATTGGTGCATTATAATTATACATAATAGTGGACTTTGTTGTTACATATTTATACATGGGTATAGATTATTATCTTTTATAAGGATGCATACTTTTAAAATGAACTTTACTAGATAGCTTATAAGTACTAAAAGTACTTTTATGGAATAAAAGTTGAATATAATCTGGGGGAAATTAAAAAAAAGTCTTGATTGGAATCCAGCATTATGGGATATATAATAGTTCATTTGTTTATTGCCACATTTAAAGGTGGATGTTCTGGACTGGCCAAAAATGTGATCTGTTCTCCTTTGACCTTCAGCATAGTTGTCTCAGACTGTCTGTTCACATGGTTGGCCTGTAGAGATTAGAGGGTTTAAAGAATTAGGTGAATTCAAGGGTTGGCAAATTCTATTAGTGATGCTTTGTAACTCCAGGAAATAAAAAAATATGCTCCAGGCTCTTGGTTGCTCAGTGGTGCAAAGTTACTATAGCCAAAACCTCTGCCAACTTGTATCTATTCTGCCTCAGGCAATCAAAAGAGCTTTCACCAGAAGGGACTGGTTGGTTTAGCTGGGGTCCTGGCTAGTGAGTATGACAATGGAGAGGGGCTAGCCTGAAAACATACTCTTGTTGGACCAGTGTTCCTTCATCTACAATTTTCTAAGAGAAGTCAACAACCTGATTTTATGGAGAGATTAATTATTTTAACTGTTTGCAATGAATTCCATTTTCAGACAACATTGTGTATGTCAATTAAGATACATTTGTGGGTGGACTACACTTTTAGGCCCCACGTTGCCATTCAAGTATCCTAGTTCTTCATAAAGCTAAATTATATATCCAGAGAAGATCTAAGACAAAGACAAAAAAATCAAGTTGATTTTTCCTACTGTCACACTCAACACAACACAGAACACTTCTGTGACTGGATGCGTGGATTCTTGTCTCTCATCGACCTCTTCTCTGACCCTGGATGTCCTGAGATTTAATTCAATTCTGACACTGTCTACTTGGAATAGGTCAGATCACACAGGTTGGAGACTCAGTCCCACAAGGCTGCCCCTATTTCAGATACCCACTGTACATCTGCACCTCCAGAACTGACAACTGGCTATATATCTGAGGTTACCACATCCCCACCTTGGGATTGATCATCTGCTAGAGCAGTTCACTAAACTCAGGGAAACATTTGACTTACTATTGCCAATTTATTACAAAAGATGCTTTAAAAGACTACAAATGCACAGATAGATGAAGAAGGGAACTGTATGTGGGAGCTTTAGTCTCCACGGAGTTGGAGTGGTCAGCCACCTACTTCCCTGCTTGTGGATAAATTCAGCAAACCAGCAGCTCTCTGAACATTTTTCTTTGGTTTTCTTTGGAGGCTTCATTATGTAGGCTTGATGGACTAAAACATTGCCTGCTGGTGATCAAATTCATCCACATTTATCCTCCCCTCCAAAGGGCTTTGGGTGGGATTGTAAGTTACAACTCTCAATCACCTGCTTGGTTCCTCTGGTAACCAGCTTCCATCCTGAGGCTATGCAGGCCCCCCCACCTCAGTTATTTCATTAGCATACAGAAAGACACTTTATCACTGCCAAGGTTCCAAGGGATTTAGAAACAGGATGAAGATCAAATATATACATTTCTTATTATAAATCACAATATCATGGAAGATTTTCTGCCTTGGGAGTCATTTGATGACTACTTTGAAACTGTTTGCCTAATCTCCTGAGTTGGTTTATTTTTATTAACTCTAGGGAAATGGCTTCAGTTGCTTTGGGCTAGAGTATAATTCAATTTTTTTAAAAAAGCAATCTTCTATTCCTCAACCCTCTAGAAATGATTTGCCTTTTATCTTATTAGTCATTCCTCAAATATATGCTCCTGTATGCTGGGGTGAACCACCCAGATCTCCTCTTCTGTTTTGAGACTCTTAAAGGCCCAAGTACTAAATAAAGGCTTGATCTCCAACCGGTGGCCCTACTGGGAGGAAGTGGAACCTTTAAGAGGTAGGGCCTAGTGAAAGTAAGTTAGGTCAGTGGGGGCCATGCCCTTGAAGGGATCTTGGGATCTCAGCCCCTCTCTTCTCTCTCTGTATCCTGGTTGCTGTGAGGTGAACAGGCCTCCTCTGCCATGTTCTCCTGCCATGATGTACTGTGCCACCATAGGCCCAAAGCAACAGGACCAAGCAACCATGGATTCAAACCTCTGAAACTGTAAGGTCAAAGAAACCTTTCCTCCCTTTAAGTTTATTTACCTCAGGTATTTGTCACAGCAATGGATAGCTGAGCAACTCACCCTTGTTTCCTCAGCTACTGCAAGTTAGCACTTGCAGTAGCACTTGTCATAGCTGACAGTCCCTTCTCTCTTTGGGAGTTGTGGACTATAGGGAGCTGCCTCATTGTAAGTTTCAACTTCTCCTGGTACATGTGAGGCCAGTTTGCATTCAGTAGAACTGGTCAGTGTAGGGGTACCTAGGCCTGGAAAACTGACCTTGATTTGGGACAACTCTGAAGGTCTATCTCAGGTCCACAGTTGAGGCCTCACAGGATCCATCACAGGGTCAGCTGTATCCTCTGATGAGAAGCTTATAGGTCAGAATTGATGGGAGGAGATGATGTTACAGAACTGTGCTTTGTGATAGATGAAGCCCTAATGGTCAAGCCCACTGCTTGACCACTGGAAATAAAATGGGTTCAATTATGAGTTAAATAGTAGGTTTGGAATGGTAACTGACTGGGCTTGTATTTTGGCCGGCTATGGAAATGGTTAATAGCATACATCATTATTAGGGTCAATATAAATGACAATCAATAAGAGTATTGTTTATTTAAATAAATCAGATGGATGATCAGGAAGATAATACCAGTGAGTACAATAAAATGTCACTATCTTTGCTTACTTTCTAGATTGAACCATTTCTCAGACATTGACTATAGGATTAAGTGTTTTCTATGAAGAAGAATGCTGAAACACTCTGGCAAGTGAATGCATTAATCGAAAAGTTTCTCATTCTTTTAAAAAGAAGCCATTTACTCAGGTATCCCTACATTGAGAAAATCCTACACTGTGGAAATGGGAATATCTCAACATTTTAAAGACCGTTTGACCCACAATTCAAGTTGACACTGATATGTGGGGACCAAAAGCTTTCTGATTCTTCTCAGGTGAAATGGTGATGATGTATGGCAGTCCAGGTAACACATAGAGTCCAGCTCACGAAAGGTCCATGATGCTCAGTGGTCATTTCCCCATTTCTCACATACTTAATTAGAGTGAATAGAATTCTAAATAACACATGGGTCAAAGATTAAACCACAAGGGAAGTTAAGAAATAGTTCAAATTGAGTGATAGTTAAAATATAACATCAAAATTGTAAGATGCAACTAAAGCAACATGTAGAGGGGGAATTTCTAGCTTTAAATTCTTATATTAGAAAAGAAAAAGTCTTCTCAGAATAGACATATTTGGAAATTGTAGCATTGCCATACTGGTTTCTTGGCTTATGGGTTAAGAAGTAGGATGGGGAGGCTGACTGGAATCCTCAGAAACTGCCCCATATCCTAAGCAAGATGGCAGGTGGAAATACAACAGGGTAAGTGAGTGTACCTTTAGAGATTAATGTCCTCCCCTAAAGACTTAATATTAAAGATATCATTTAGTTCACCAGTTTTTATCCTATAAAAACCACATAGTTCCTGGCAGATGTAGTAGCATCAGTTGCAATTGCTGTGCCAGATATATTTTTGTTTAAGCGGATTAACACAACTCCAGATAAATGGGGAATACATTCTTTCTGTCCTTTCCAAGGAGGACATTCAGAACCAGTTTTCGTTTATGTGGACTGAACAATAGTATATTCATTTTTGGTCTTGCCCCCAGACTATGCTACCTTTTCTCCATCATAAGATGGGCTGAAGGAACTTGGATTATCTGGACTTTCTGAAAGAATTTACATTGATCTATTGTATTAATAAGATCATGTTAGAGCGGATGAGGAATAAGTGGCAAATACATGGGAAGACACATGAGTTCCAGGGTTAGAACATTTATCTCCATTGGAGAAGGATGTCAATAGAGAGAATGGAAAAGCAAAACCAAAAGAGGAATGAAAGGGCGGACAACGACAGGGAGAGAAAGACCTCAAGAGTCTCTTGTCTTCTTTTGGACTTTTCAGGGATGCGAGTTAAGAAATTACTCTCTTTAAGTAGATTAGTAGTCAGTATGTTACTGCCTAGGAATGCTGGGTTTGTTGTCTTCTTTCAGCAAAGAATTGAGGAACAGGACAGGAGAGATAGCAAGCAAGAAGCAGGTTTATTGCAAAAGTGACAGAGATAGTCTGGAGAGAACGGGCCCCAGAGCTGGGAATCCAGTGGGGGAGTTTTGGCTTGTCATTTTTATTGTCTCTGGAATTTCCTCCTTTCCATATCTCTTCCCCTGTCTACATGCTCCTCACTATTATTGATTGGTGACCCCTCTGTCCCCACATCTGTTTTAGTTTTTTTGTTGGATCCCTGTCTTAGGAGCATGAATACAGCAGTGTCTGTCTGATTGGGTCCCCAGCTTGTGTCCATGAGCACTTTTGTCAAGCAGGAAGCTGACCTCATCAGGAGACCCTCTCTAGGCTCCTTTGTTCTGGGCCTACCCCTGACCTCCTCACTGGC
This sequence comes from Sciurus carolinensis, assembly GCF_902686445.1. Lineage (NCBI taxonomy): Eukaryota > Metazoa > Chordata > Mammalia > Rodentia > Sciuridae > Sciurus > Sciurus carolinensis. The sequence continues at coordinate 61,376,719 of NC_062216.1, read as the reverse complement.
CATACTGCCCTGACTGCCTGAGTCCTTCTACATCTCCCTCAATCCTCTTTTGGACTTTTCAGGGATATGAGTCAAGAAATTACTCTCTCTGAGTAGGTAAGTAGTCAGCAGAGGTTAGGAAGGGTAAGGGGGAGGGAAGAAATGGGGAGGACAATGGGTACCAAAATCCATTTATCTAGGAGGAATAAGTTCTAGTATTCTACAGCACAGGAGAGTGATACAGTTTGTGACCATTTATTATACATTTAATAAAGAGCTAGAAGAGAACAAAAAATGTTTAAGGAGAGGGAAATGTTAGCTACCCATTGTCTACACGTATTAAATTGTCACACTATACACCCACAAAAATATACAACTACAAAAAATATTGAGCCTGGGGTTGTAGCTCAGTGGTACAGCTCATGCTTAACATGATTAAGGACCTACGTTCAATCCCCAACACAGATCCCTGCACATAAGTGAATAAAAGTAAGTTGCTCTTTTATTGTAAGCTGGATTCAGTTGAAGTTTTGCCAAATGTAATCATCGATAGTCATTGACAATCTGTGCAGATAATTTAGTTTCATAGAAAATGTACCCTTAAAATAAGGACATATTCTTCTTTAGGGCACATGTGTCTTAGAGACTATCCCATTTTCTCCTTCATTTCACCCTGTTATGGAATAGAGAAGGTCAAGCATTCATTCATCTTTATGCAGACATATAGCTTTATTATCATAGGTTAAGAGAAATCTCAGTAGACCACTGCCTTTATTATTATCTATTATCCTATGCCTTAAAGTATATAACTTAAACATTTGCACAGATAACTTATTTAATTTTCTAGGGGAATATGAAGTTTATTTTAGAGTAAAAATACAACTCCTCAAGTAAGATGCAGTATGAGTACTCTTCAGAGATTCCTTTCTCTTTTACATAATCAAGCACTTGGTAATACTTTCTTTGAAAGTTTTCTAGGTTAAAACTATAGTGGCTAATCTCTATGGAAGTATCCAGTTAGCAGTTGCAAAGAAAAAAAAAAAAGATTCTATTTATAATAGCAACAAAAAAGGGAACATGTCTATGACTCATGCTAAAAGGAAACATGTGAATCTCTATGAAGAAAATTACAAAATTCAACTGTGAGTTGTATAAGAATTTGAATAATGCAGACACTTAAAATATTTCTGAAGAGAAGCGTAATTAATATGAAAATGTCAATTCTTCCTAAATTATTTTATTGCTTGTGCTACAATGCTAACTGAAATTAATATTAACATTTAAATATTCTATATGTTTGGAATTAATATATACATTTAAATATTTTCTTTTTGTCTTCAAGATGCTGGGAACAGCATAGCACAGGCACAGGCCACCTGAAGAACTTGTCACTCTTTCTCTCATCCCAGTCACTTCTTCCCTACAGTCTAACCATCCCCTTCCAGTGAGGTCTTCCCATTGTGAGTTCTTCAAGATCACTCCATTTTCAAGCATGACTCATAAAACCTGATTGTGTTATTGGAAGGTTTTTTGTTTTTTTTTTTTTTTTGTTTGTTTCTTAAACAAAAGTCTCTTAAACTTCATGTAGGTCATAAAATCCTAGACCTTCAAAACAGAATACTCTCATTATTTCCATAAGATCAATACCTGATGAATCTATAGCTGAGAAACAAAAGATAGGCCATGTATCCATCAGATGCTCATAAAATAAAAGAATTTAAAAAATCTCTCCCTAATCCAATAATGAAAAGACGATGAGAACAAAAGTTTGGTGCCTGGGGGCCTGGTTTTTATTGTGTTAAGAGAGACCTGTTAGACAGCCAAGTAGAGAGGTGGAGTAGATAGTAGTGTGTGTGCATTTTGAGGCCAGAGCTTTAGAAACAAATGTGTGAGCAACTAGCATGAGGTGGTATGTAGAGCCAACACTGGACGAGAGCACTGAAGGAGTGAGGGTAGGTAGAGAAGACATGCACACATGTCGGTGTTGTGTATTATATGCAGGGTATTGCATGTGAATCCAAAGAAACTTTTAGAAATTCAAGCTTGATATATGATGGGATTAAGCAGAAAGGAATTTCAGTGAGAATTACAGAAACTGCAGGCTTCAATACTCTATTAAATGACTAACATGGAAAAAAGTGAGAACCCATGGAAATAGTTACCAGGGAGACCTCAACATTCCAGGAATAAATTGAGTTGAGCAGACTTAATTGTGATATAGGAGACCTGAATAAAGGATGGACCCGCAATCCAAGCAGTCTTCCCCCTAGACTGAATGTAGAAGAAACCTCTCCTTCAGGGATGGAGCCAGATGACTTCTCAGAGAACAACCACCAAAACTAAAATAACACTCAACTTTGCTTTGCTTATGTTAATCCAGTGTTCAGGGTATTCTTCACAGGAAAATGCTAATAGGAGATGAAGATTGGCAGGATTTGCGGATGGAATAGAAGTGGGGAGTTGACTGCCGAGGCTAGAAGGGGAATGGGCAGGTACCTGGGTAGCTGGGACAAGAGTTGTGTTGAAGAAGGGTAACATTGGGGGAAGGAAAGACTGAAAAGGCTGGGAATGCTTTTAATAATGGATTGAAGACATTAATGTGTCTTTCTGCTCTTTCCAGTTCTTTAAATTGGCAGTAAAATAAGTAAAATTATTAAGATTTTAGGGGATGAGAGCAGAAACAATGATGGATGAGAAATGTCAACACATTTTGTGGAATTTTGAAAGCAGAATAGAGGAAGATGGAAATCAAGTACGCCGATGAATTCACACCTGTTCAGGATTTGGCAGGAACAGGTTCCATGGAGGATGAGTTGAGTCAGGGAGCTAAAAGCAGAGGGGTTATTTGAAAGTTTCTTTTTACACAGTCTTACTCCATCCTCACTTCCACCTGAAATGTCAGATCACTACCCTTTTCCCCCTCAAGAGTTGAGGCTATTCTGTAAATACCAGAGAATTTAAAGTGGAGAGAGTCTAGGTTAAGGGAAACATTATCTGATGCTTCTGATCACACAGAAAACAGTTTTGAAGAGAATTTGCAAATGTTTGGGAGATAATGAGATTTTCTGATTAGAAAAGAAGAAAGAGGCATTCATAATTTCATGAAAACAAAGAAAACTGGCTAGGAAAGAAATGTAATCATAATACATGTTTTATGTACTCCCAATGATGGACACACTAAATACTGAATTAATTTATACCTGTGATAGCACTGTATTAGGATGATGGCAAAGAGGCCATGGAGGTGGAGCAGAGATGAATGTTTTCATGATAAACTATGTATTACTCTTTGATTTCTTCAATCCTGTTCTTGTGTTATTTTGCTAACAAATTAGAAGCAATTAGAGAAATTAAAAAAAAAAAACCACTAGAGCTTAGAAAAAAGGCAAAAGGCAAAGAGAAGAAGGAATTATATATTAACTATCTTTGAACCACTCCTATAACCATCTCAATTTCCTTAGCATTTGCATACTTGGCACTGTAGAGTACCATAAACATTTTTTGCAATCTTCCATATAGTCTTGAGGACCTTGGATATTTAAAGATAGGTAGAAAAGTTGAAGTCTATCAAGGTTAAAGAGAGAAGGGACCAGAAATGTAGGATGAAATCAGGAGACTATTTGAAATTAAGAAGGAATTGTTAATAACCAAATGATACGGATTGGTCAAGTAAGCAGCTTTTTCTGTCTTGGCTCTTCTGTAAAGAGACATTCCTCAAAGCCTCTTGTGTACTGATTACCATGTACTTTCACAGTACCCTGCATCTACCTCCTTTACACACATATCATGTAGTGTCTTAGTCTACTTAAAAATTAAATATTTTTTATTAACAGTGTATTAATTGTACACATTTGTGTTAGCTTTTCATAACTGTGACTGAAATATCCAACGAGAACAACTTAGAGGAGGAAAAGTTTATTTGGGACCAGAGTCAGTCCATGGTTGGCCAATATATTGTTCTGGGCTGGAGGTGAGGCAGATCATCATGGAAAAACGGTGTGACAGAAGAAGGCTGCTTAACTCATGTCATCCAGAAAGCAGAGAGGAAGGAATCAGGGAAAGAGTTTATTCAAGGTCATGCCTCCAGTGACCTACATCCTCCAGGCACCATTCAAATTATAATAGTCCATTCAAATTATTAATCCATCAAATGAATTAATCCACTGATGGGGTTACCACTCTGCTAATCCAATCTTCTCACTCAGAACATGAGGTTTTTGGGGACAGTCCTAGATCCAAACCATAACAATATTAATGATGCTCCTGAATGCCCATGTTTATTGAAGCACTATTCCCAGTAGCAAAGATATGAAATCATCCTAAATGTCTATTAATGGATGAATGGATAAAGAAAATGTGGTATAAACACATAGTAGAATATTATTGAACCACAAAAAGAATGAAATCCTGTCATTTGCAACAAAATAAATGGAAATAGAGGACCTTATGTTAGGTGAAATAAACCTTAATATCAATCTCTTTGCTGCCCCTATAATTCTAAGTTTCTTAGAAGGATCTGTAACCTAGCAATTTATAGTTGTTTTACATATTTTGATTCTTCCATATATTCCATATATCATTCATATATAAAATTTTGCATTCTGTTTTTTCTTAAATTTTCTCTGAACAGCCTTCATTTTGAGATTGAAACATTAAGAAAATATAGACCATGGAAGCTTCTATAATCCTATTATTTACATATTAACTTGTTAAAATTTTTTTCTAGTTGGTGTTAGATATAATGCTTAGGTTAACATTTTTTCACAAACATTTTGTATGCTGTATAACATACAACATGTTATACAAATAATTTGTAGTACTTAAAATTCTTTATTATTAGAAATATAGGTTATATCCATTCCTTGCCATGGTTGAATATTTTATGTTTACAGATTTGCTCATATTTCTGATTCTTTAGATTCCTAGAAATAAAATTATTTGGTCAAAACATATAATTTTAAGAATTATTTCATGATACTAAGTGGCTTTCTGGACAGATTAAATCAATTTTTATGCCTATGAGCAGGAAGAAAAAACTTTAATCTTAAAAACATTACATATTTTAAATAACATTCAATCGATTTGATAAATGAACTATTATCTCCCTGTTATTTGTATATCCTTGACTGTTAGTGAGGCTGTGTGTTTTCATATCTTTATTATATTTTTTATTCTGTTGTGTAAATAATTTAATTTCCTTAGCCTAATATCCAACTTTCTTTTTTCATTTCCTTAGCTTAATATCCAAATTTTCTTACACATAAACTCTTTTAATAAGTGTGGAAATTTTTTTCCTTTTTATTGTTTTCCTGTTTATGTTTTTCCATTTATATTTTGATTTTTTAATAAATCAATGTCACTGAGACATGTTATACAATTAAAATGCATATGGCAAATGGATGAAACTAGAGGTCATTATGTTAAATGAAATAAACGGGGTGCAGAAAGACATAAACTGCATGATCTCACTTTCATGTAGAATCTGAAAAAGTTGATCCCATAGAAGTGGAGAGTAGAATGATGACCAGAGGCAGGGGAGAGAGAAATGGGGAGAGGGGAAAATGTCAATCACTGGATACTAAGTTTTAGATAGGAGAAATAAGTTTTGGTGTTTTGCTGCACAGTAGGGTGATGATTTTTCCTTCTTTCCTCTCTTTTTTAAAATTCATTTTTTGTTTTTATTGGTGCATTATAATTATACATAATAGTGAATTTCATTGTGACATATCCATACATGCATATAACATAATTTGATCAATCTCATTCCCCAGTACCTTCCCTTTTCCTCCTCTCCTCCCTCCTCCTGATTCACTTGCTCTACTCTACTGATCTCTTTTCTATCCTTATTATTATTATTTTAATTAGTGGTATGTTTATACATGGACATGGCATAATTAGGTATATTTCCTTCTCTGGTACTTCCCCACGTCCTACCCTCTGCCTTTCCTCTTAGTCCCCTTCCTCTACTCTGTTAGCTTTCCTTTCTGTTTATGTGAGATCCCTTCTTTTTTTCCCCGTAGTTAATTAATTAACTAATTAATTAATTATTTAATTAATTTTTAAATTGTAAACAAATGGGATACATGATGTTTCTCTGTACATGGAGTAAAGGCATACCATTTGTGTAATCATAAATTTACATAGGGTAATGTTGTTTGATTCATTCTGTTATTTTTTCCCTTCCTCCCCACCCCTCCCACCCCTCTTTTCCCTCTATACAGTCCTTCCTTCCTCCATTCTTGCCCCCCTCCCTAACCCTAACCCTAAACCTAACCCTAATACTAACCCCTCCCACCTCCATTATGTGTCATCATCCAATTATCAGCGAGATCACTCGTCCTTTGGTTTTTTGAGATTGGCTTATCTCACTTAGCATGATATTCTCCAATTTCATCCATTTGCCTGCAAATGCCATAATTTTATCATTCTTTATGGCTTAGTAATATTCCATTGTATATATATATACATTATATATATTGTATATATATATACATTATATATATATATATATATATATATGTATATATATATATATATATGGAACAGTTTCTTTATCCATTCATCAATTGAAGGACATCTAGGTTGGTTCCACAATCTAGCTATGGTGAATTGAGCATCTATGAACATTGATGTGGCTGTATCTCTGTAGTATGCTGATTTTAAGTCCTTTGGGTATAGGCCAAGGAGTGGGATAGCTGGGTCAAATGGTGGTTCCATTCCAAGTTTTCTGAGGAATCTCCACACTGTTTTCCAGAGTGGCTGCACTAATTTGCAACCCCACCAGCAATGTATGAGTGTACCTTTTTCCCCACATCCTCTCCAATACCTATTGTTGCTTGGGTTCTTGATAATCGCCATTCTAATTGGGGTGAGATGGAATCTTAGGGTAGTTTTGATTTGCATTTCTCTTATTACTAGAGATGTTGAACATTTTTTCATTTATCTGTTGATTACTTGTACATCTTCTTCTGTGAAGTGTCTGTTCATTTCCTTAGCCCATTTGTTGATTTCGTTATTTGTATTCTTGGTGTAGACTTTTTTGAGTTCTTTATATCTTCTGGAAATTAGCGCTCTATCTGAGGTATGGTTGGCAAAAATATTCTCCCACTCTGTAGGCTCTCTCTTCACATTGCTGATAGTTTCCTTTGCTGAGAGAAAGCTTTTTAGTTTGAATCTATCCCAGTTGTTGATTCTTGCTTTTATTTCTTGTGCTATGGGAGTCCTGTTAAGGAAGTCTAATCCTAAGCCGACATGTTGAAGATTTGGACCTACTTTTTCTTCTATAAGATGAAGGGTGAGATCCCTTCTTTAAAATTTTTTATTAGTACATTACAGTTATACATAATAGTGAAGCTCATTTTGACATAATCATTCAAGCATGGAATATAATTTACTTCTTTTCAGTTCCCAGTACTTCCTTTTTCCCTCCCCTTCTTTCTTCCCCTGCTCTCTTTCCTCTACTGATTTTCCTTCTATTTATTTATTGCTTTTTAAAAAGTTACTGCTTCATAGATACACATAAAGGTAGAATTCACTTTGGTGTGTACACACACACACACACACACACACATAGTGTAATTTGGACAATTTCATACTGCAGTTACTTCCTTTTCCAATTCCTCTTCCCTCCCCCTCAATTTCCTTCCTCTATTCCATTGGTCTCCCCTCTTCTTTTTGTGAGATGTGTCCCCATTCCCCTTATTTTGTATTGCTTTGGCATATGAGAGAAAACATTTGACCCTTGACTAAGTTTGGATTATTTCACTTATCATAATATTTTCCAGTTTCATCCATTTACCAGCAAATCACATAATTTCATTCTTTTTTTATGGCTGAGTGAAACTCCATTGTGCATATTTATCACATTTTTTAAATTAATTAATTGGTTGACAGGCATCTAGACTGTTTACATAACCTGACTTTTGTAAATTGTGCTGCTATAAATATTTGTTTGAATGTTCAAATCTAATATGCTGATTTTAGATCTTTTGGATAAATACCCAAAAGTGGGATAGCTGGATCATATGGTGGTTCCATTCCTAGTCTCTTAAGGAATCTCTATACTGCTTTCTTTACATAGTGGTTGTACTAATCTGTAGTCCCACCAACAATGTATTTCCCTCCACATCCTTACCAGCAATTATTGTTATTTCTATTCTTTTCAATATTTATTCCAACTGGAGTGAGATGAACTCTCAGTATAATTTTGATTTGCATTTCTCTTATTCCTAAGGATGCTGAACATTTTTTCATGTATTTATTGGCTATTTTTGTATTTATAGATTCCTACTTTTAATAAATGTCTGTTTAGCTCATTTGCCCATTAATTGATTAGGTAACTTATTTTTTTTTGCTGTTAAGTTTTTGAGTTCTTTATGTATTCTGGATATTAATCCCCTGTTGGAGGAGGAGCTGGCAAAGATTTTTGCTCATTCTATATTTTATTTCTTCACACTCTTTGTTTCCTTTGCTGTGCAGAAGATTTTTAACTTGATGCCATCTCACTTGTTGATTATTGGTTTTATTTCTAAAGCTTTAGGAGTCTCATTAAGGAAGTTGGTGCCTACACAAATGTTTTGGAGTGTTGGCCCTAAGTTTTCTTCTAGTTACAGTGTTTCTGGTCTAATTCCTAGGTCTTTAAACTACTTTGAGTTGATTTTTATGCAACATGAGAGATAGGGATCTGATTTCATTCTCCATATGGATATACAATTTTCCCAGCACCATTTGTTAATAAGGCCATCTTTTCTACAGTGTATGCTTTTGGCAACTTTGTCAAGGATAAGATGAATATATATATATGAATTTTCCTCTGTGTCTTCAATTCTATTCTATTGATATGTCTGTTTTTATTGACAATATTATGACAATATTATGCTAATAATTATAGCTCTGTGTATAATTTGAGATCAGGTATTAGGATGCTTCCAGCATTGTGCTTATTGCTGCTTTGGCTATTCTAGGCCTTTTATTTTTATGTGTGAAATTTTGGACTGTTTTTTTTAGTTCTATGAAGAATGTCATGTTGCGATGGGGATTGCATTGAATCTGTAGATTGCTTTTGATAATATAGCCATTTTGATAATATTAGTTTTGCCTATCCAAGAACACAGGAGGTCTTTCCATCTTCTAAGTTCTTTATTTTCTTTCTTCATTGCTCTATAATTTTTAATCTAGAGGTCTTTCACCTCTTTACTCCCAAGTATTTTAGCCCCAGATTTTTATTTGAGATTATTGTGAATGGGATAGTTTTTTTGATTTCTTTCTCTGCACATTCATTATTGGAATACAGGAAAACTATTGATTTTTTTAATGCTGATCTTGTGTTCTGCTACTTTGCTGAATTTGTTTATCCTCTGATGAAGCTTTTGGGGTCTTCTAAGTACAGGATCATGTCATTAGTAAACAGAGATGTAGGATGACTATTGATGATAATAATGTGCTGTATATTTCAAAAAAGTTGGAAGAAAGGATTTTTGAATGTTTTCACCTTGAAGAAACGATAAATGTTTAAGGAAGAGATAGGTATGGTCACCATAACTTGAATATCACAAAATATAAACATGTATTGAAACATCATAAGGCACTCCATAAAGATGTATACATTTTTGTGTGTCAAGTTAAGGAATAAAAATAAATGGAGAAATGTGTGTGTATATTATATATATATGTATAAAATAAATTACAACTATTTCATGTTAGTTTAATGAGTTTTGACAAGTGTATTCACCTATGTAACTTGCAAAATAACAGGTATGGAACATTTCCATTTCTCCATTACTCTAAGGAGCCCTTGCAGTCAGTAGGTAACCCCCACCCCTAGCTCTTGGCAACACTTGACTTGCTTTCTGTCCCTATAGATTGTTAGTTTTTTCTAGAATTCTATATAAATTAAATTTTACTATATGTATTCTTATGTGGCTTCTTTTGCTTATAATAATGTTTGTGAGTTCCTCAAGGTTGTTGAATCTGTTATTGGTTGTTTGGATGTGAGACATACCCCAAAAACTTGCATGTGAGACAACGCAAGAAGGTTTGGAGGAGAAACAGTGGGGTTACAGCCTTAATCTAATTAGTGAATTAATCCCTGATGGGATTAACTGAGTGGTAACTGTAGGCAGGTGGGTTGTGACTGGAGGAAGTGGTTCACTGGGGGCATACATAGTGGTTCATTTTGGGTATATATATGTATCTGGCAAGTGGAGACCTCTTTTTCTGCTTCCTGATCATCATGTGAACTGCTTCCCTCTGCTACACTCTTCTACCATGATGTTCTGCCCACCTTGGTCCCTGAGGAATGGAGTGGGCCTTCTACGAACTAAAACCTCTTAAACTGTGAACCCTCAAATAAACCTTTCCATCTCTGCAGTTGTTCTGGTTGGGTCCTTTAGTCACAGTAGTGAAAAAGTTGACTAAAACAGCATCTATCAGTAATTAATCCTTTTTATTACTGAGTCATTTTCCATTATATGGGTATTTTAGAATTTAGTTATCGATTTACCTGCTCATGGACATTTTGGCTGTTTCCAGTTATTGGTCCTTAGGTATGAAGCTGCTATGAACTTTTTTGTGCAAGTATTTTTGTGGCCATGTTTTTATTACTCTGGAGTAGAGTTGTGAGTCATTTTTTTTTTTTACATATTTATTTATTTATTTATTTTTATTTATTTTATTTTTTTATTTTTTTTTACGTTTACATAGGGTAATGATGTTTATTTTATTTTTCCCCTCCCCCCACCCCTCCCACCCCTCTTTTCCCTCTACACAGTCCTTCTTTCCTTCATTCTTACCTCTCTCCTTAGCCTAACTCTAAACCTAACCCTAAACCTAATGCTAGCCCCTCCCACCCCCCATTATATGTCCTCATCCGCTTATCAGCGAGATCATTCGTCCTTTAGTTTTTTGAGATTGGCTTATCTCACTTAGCATGATATTCTCCAATTTCGACCATTTGCCTACAAATGTCATAATTTTATCATTCTTCATTGCGGAGTAATATTCCATTGTATAAATATGCCACAGTTTCTTTATCCATTCATCAACTGAAGGGCATCTAGGTTGGTTCCACAATCTGGCTATGGTGAATTGAGCAGCAATGAACACTGATGTGGCTGTATCTCTGTAGTATGCTGATTTTAAGTCCTTTGGGTATAGGCCAAGGAGTGGGATAGCTGGGTCAAATGGTGTTTCCATTCCAAGCTTTCTGAGGAATCTCCACACTGCTTTCCAGAGTGGCTGCACTAATTTGCAACCCCACCAGCAATGTATGAGTGTTCCTTTTTCACCACATCCTCGCCAACACCTATTGTTGCTTGGGTTCTTGATAATCGCCATTCTAATTGGGGTGAGATGAAATCTTAGGGTAGTTTTGATTTGCATTTCCCTATTTACTAGGGATGTTGAACATTTTTTCATATATCTGTTGATTACTTGTACATCTTCTTCTGTGAAGTGTCTGTTCATTTCCTTAGCCCATTTGTTGATTGGATTATTTGTATTCTTCGTGTAGAGTTTTTTGAGTTCTTTATAGATTCTGGAAATTAGCGCTCTGTCGGAGGTATGGTTGGCAAAGATATTCTCCCACTCTGTAGGCTCTCTCTTCACATTTCTGATAGTTTCCTTTGCTGAGAGAAAGCTTTTAAGTTTGAATCTATCCCAGTTATTGATTCTTGCTTTTATTTCTTGTGCTATGGGAGTCCTGTTAAGGAAGTCTGATCCTAAGCCAACAAGTTGAAGATTTGGACCTACTTTTTCTTCTATAAGATGCAGGGTCTCTGGTCCCATTCCGAGGTCCTTGATCCATTTTGAGTTGAGTTTTGTGTAGGGTGAGAGATAGGGGTTTAATTTCATTCTATTGCATATGGTTTTCCAGTTTTCCCAGCACCATTTGTTGAAGAGGCTATCTTTTCTCCATTGCATATTGTTGGAACCTTTGTCTAGTATGAGAAATTTGTATTTATTTGGGTTTGTGTCCATGTCCTCTATTCTGTACCATTGATCTACCTGTCTATTTTGGTACCAATACCATGCCGTTTTTGTTACTATTGCTTTGTAGTAGAGTTGAAGATCTGGTATTGCAATACCCCCTGCTTCGCTCTTGCTACTGAGGATTGCTTTAGCTATTCTAGGTTTTTTATTCTTCCAGATGAATTTCATAATTGCTTGCTCTATCTCTGCAAGGTACATCATTGGGATTTTAATTGGAATTGCATTGAATCTGTATAGCACTTTAGGTAGTATAGCCATTTTGACAATATTAATTCTGCCTATCCAGGAACATGGGAGATCTTTCCATCTTCTAAGGTTTTCTTGAATTTCTTTCTTTAGTGTTCTGTAGTTCTCATTGTAGAGGTCTTTCACCTCTTTTGTGAGATTGATTCCCAAGTATTTTATTTTTTTCGATGCTATTGTGAATGGGGTAGTTTTCGTAATGTCTCTTTCTGAAGATTCATCACTTATGTATAAAAATGCATTGGATTTATGAGCATTGATCTTGTAACCTGCTACTTTACTGAATTCACTTATGAGTTCTAAAAGTTTTCTGGAGGAATTTCCAGGTTCCTCTAAATATATAATCATGTCATCAGTGAACAGGGATAGTTTGAGTTCTTCTTTTCCTATTCGTATCCCTTTAATTTCTTTGGTTTGTCTGATTGCTCTGGCTAGAGTCTCAAGGACGATGTTGAATAGAAGTGGTGAAAGAGGGCATCCCTGCCTTGTTCCCATTTTTAGGGGGAACGCTTTCAGTTTTTCACCATTTAGAATGATATTAGCCATGGGCTTAGCGTAGATTGCCTTTATAATGTTTAGGAATGTTCCCACTACCCCAATTTTTTCTAGTGTTTTGAGCATGAAGGGATGCTGTATTTTATCAAATGCTTTTTCTGCATCTATTGAAATAATCATGTGATTCTTAACTTTAAGTCTGTTGATATGGTGAATGACATTTTTTGATTTCCGAATGTTGAACCAAACTTGCATCCCTGGGATAAAACCCACTTGATCGTGGTGCACTATCTTTTTAATATATATTTGTATGCGATTTGCTAAAATTTTGTTGAGAATTTTTGCATCGATGTTCATTAAGGATATTGGTCTGAAATTTTCTTTCCTCGATGTGTCTCTGTCTGGTTTAGGTATCAGGGTGATATTGGCTTCATAGAACGAGTTTGGTACGGTTCCCTCCTCTTCTATTTCATGGAATACTTTGAGGAGTATTGGAATGAGCTCTTCTTTAAAGGTTTTGTAGAACTCGGCTGAGAACCCATCTGGTCCTGGACTTTTCTTTGTTGGTAGGCTTTTGATGACCTCTTCTATTTCATTGCTTGAAATTGGTTTATTTAAGTTGTGTATGTCCTCCTCGTTCAGTTTAGGTAGTTCATATGTCTCTAGAAATTTGTTGATGTCTTCGAGGTGTTCTGTTTTGTTGGAGTATAGATTTTCGAAATAGCTTCTAATTATGTTTTGTATTTCACTCGTGTCTGTTGTGATGTTTCCCTGTTCATTCCGAATTTTAGTAATTTGAGTTTTCTCCCTCTTTCTCTTTGTTAGTGTGGCTAAGGGTTTATCAATTTTGTTTATTTTTCCAAAGAACCAACTATTTATTTTGTTAATTTTCCCAATTGTTTCTTTTGTTTCGATTTTGTTGATTTTGGCTCTGATTTTAACTATTTCCTGTCTTCTACTACTTTTGGTATTGGTCTGCTCTTCTTTTTCTAGTGCTTTGAGCTGTAGTGTTAAGTCGTTTATTTGTTGATTTCTACTTCTTTTTTGAATGCACCCCATGAAATAAATCTTCCTCTAAGTACTGCTTTCATAGTGTCCCAGAGATTTTGATATGATGTGTCTTTGTTCTCATTTACTTCTAAGAATTTTTTTATTTCCCTCCTGATGTCTTCTGTTATCCATTCATCATATAATAGTGTATTATTTAGTCTCCAGGTATTGGAGAAGTTTCTGTTTTTTATTCTGTCATTTATTTCTAATGTCAATCCATTATGATCTGATAGAGTACAAGGTAGTATCTCTATCTTCTTGTATTTGCTAACAGTAGCTTTGTGGCATAAAATATGGTCTATTTTAGAGAAGGATCCATGTGCTGCTGAGAAGAAAGTGTATTCGTTCTTTGTTGGATGGTATATTCTATATATGTCCGTTAAGTCTAAATTGTTGATTGTGTTGTTGAGATCTATAGTTTCTTTATTCAATTTTTGTTTGGACGATCTATCCAGTGGTGAGAGAGGTGTGTTAAAATTGCCTAGTATTATTGTGTTGTGTTCTATTTGATTTCTGGAATTGAGAAGGATTTGTTTGATGTATGTGGATGAGCCAATGTTCGGGACGTAGATATTTATGATTGTTATGTCTTGCTGATTTATGCTTCCCTTAAGCAGCATGTAATGTCCTTCTTTATCCCTTCTGACTAGTTTTGGTTTGAAGTCCACATTATCTGAGATGAGGATGGATACTCCAGCTTTTTTGCTGTGTCCGTGTGCATGGTATGTTTTTCCCCATCCTTTCACCTTTAGTCTATGGGTGTCTCTGTCTATGAGATGAGTCTCTTGCAGGCAGCATATTGTTGGATTTTTCTTTTTAATCCAATCTGCCAGTCTGTGTCTTTTGATTGATGAATTCAGGCCATTAACATTCAGGGTTATTATTGTGATATGATTTGTATTCCCAGTCAATTGACTCATATTTGTTTTTGACATGATTTGGTTTCTCTTTTATTTGGCTATTCCTTTAGGCTAGCGCCTCCTGTTGCTGATTTGCATCGTTGTTTTTCATCTCTTCCTCATGGAATATTTTGCTGAGAATGTTCTGTAATGCTGGCTTTCTTTTTGTAAATTCCTTTAGCTTTTGTTTATCATGGAAGGATCTTATTTCATCGTCAAATTTGAAGGTGTAAGTTTTGCTGGGTATAAGATTCTTGGTTGGCATCTGTTTTCTTTCAGGGCTTGGTAAATGTTGTTCCAGGCCCTTCTAGCTTTTAGGGTCTGGATTGAAAAATCTGCTGATATTCTTATTGGTTTCCCTCTGAATGTAATTTGATTGTTTTCTCTCGCGGCCTTTAAAATTCTGTGTTTATTTTGTATGTTAGGTATTTTCATAATAATGTGCCTTAGTGTGGGTCTGTTGTAATTTGTATGTTTGGAGTTCTATAAGCCTCTTGTACTTGGTTTTCCATTTCATTCTTCCGATTTGGGAAATTTTCTGTTATTATTTCATTGAATAGATTGTTCATTCCTTTGGTTTGTTTCTCTAAGCCTTCCTCAATCCCAATAATTCTTAAATTTGGCCTTTTCATGATATCCCATAATTCTTGTAGATTCTGTTCATGATTTCTTACCATCTTTTCTGTTTGGCCAACTTTGCTTTCAAGATTAAATATTTTTTCTTCAATGTCTGAGGTTCTGTCTTCCAGGTGTTCTATCCTATTGGTTATGCTTTCTATGGAGTTTTTAACTTGGTTTATTGTTTCCTTCATTTCAAGGATTTCAGTTTGGTTTTTTTTTCAGTATCTCTAACTCTTTATTGAAATGATCTCTTGCTTCCCGTATTTGGTCTTTTAACTGTTGATTGGTGTGATCATTTAATGCCTGCATTTGCTCTTTCATCTCCTCCTTCAATGCCTGCATTTGCTCTTTCATCTCCTCATTAGCTTCCCTGATCGTTTTAATTACGTACATTCTGAACTCCCTTTCTGACATTTCTTCTGCTGTGCTGTCATTGGGTTTTATTGATGTAGTATCTAGGTTTGTTTGGGACATTTTCTTCCCTTGTTTTCTCATATTGGTCAGTTGTCAGTGGGACCCTGAGATATTGCAGTTTTCCGCTATTGGCTTATAGTGTCCCGGTAGATTTCCAGTGTATCACCTCCCAGCCTTCAGTAGCCTGATGTCTTGGAGGAATCTGATAAAGCAGCTCATCAGAAGAAAACTGCCCCTAGCCCCCTACTGGTTCCACGGTTTGGAACCGGCTCTGTGCGGAAATGCTCTCACTGTGGGCCTGCACCGTGCAGCTGGCCGTGTGGGAGGAGCCCACTGCCGGAGTGTGGAAGGCTACCTTTGGAAGACTCTAGCTGCCCTGCCCGGCTCCAATAAGCCACCTCTATCTGGGCCTGCCACCCGGGCCGAGCTTTACCCAGTGGGCAGACTCACCCGTGTCTCTATTTCAGTCCGAGTCTCTCAATGCCTCCCCTTCTTAACTCCTGGGTTCTGGAGGGACTGGGGGTGCAGTCTCCCTCTAGGCCGCCATCTTGGATCGCCCGGTGAAGAAAGCCTGCAGCCGGAGTGGGCAGAGCCGCCTGAAGAGCTCTCTGGCTGCCCTGCCCTGATCCCATAGGCTGCTTACGGATCGAGGCTCTCCGCTGGTTCGTTGCCGGAGTACGCTGCGCTGCAGGGGCTCCGGGACTCGGAGCTTGTTCTGGTCAGAAAGGCTCTCACTAGCGGGCCAGTTCCTTTCCGAGAACCTGGAGAAGCTGGCTGTGTGGGCGGGGCCCACCGCCGGAGTGCGCAGGGCTGCCTGTGGATGACTCTAGCTGCCCTGCCCGGCTCCGATAAGCCACCTCTATCTGGGCCTGCCACCCGGGCCGAGCTTTACCCAGTGGGCAGACTCACCTGTGGCTCTATTTCAGTCCGAGTCTCTCAATGCCTCCCCTTCTTACCTCCTGGGTTCTGGAGCGACTGGGGGTGCAGTCTCCCGCTAGGCCGCCATCTTGTATCGCCCCATGAGTCATTTTTTTAAAGTGACTATATTTGGTGTTTTTCTGTATTATAATTTTGATTTATAATTTAATTTTGTTGTGATAAAATGACATAATTTGCAAGATTTCAATCTTTTGCACTCATGGAGCTTGTTTTATAGTCTAACATGTTCTAAGTCTTATAAATGTTCTATATACCTCTGAAAAAAATTCCTATTCTGCAATCAGTGGGTGTAGTGTTCTGTGGGTATCAGTTAAATTAAAGTGGTTGATAGTTTTTTCCCCAAATCTTTTAGTCTTTATGATGCTTTACCTCCTTATTTGACTGATTACTGCAAGAATGTGTTAAATATCTGATGTTGATTTGGATTGTCTTTCTCCCCCCACCTTTTTTTCTTGCTTTACACCCTTCATTTACATCGAAGCTATTTTATTAGGTGTATATACATCAATTGTTATATCTTTCTGACTTACTGACCCTTCCTTATAAAATTTCCTTTTTGAACCTAATATTCCCAGTCTTGGTGTTTATTTTATTGAAGTTCATTTAGCCATTCTGTCTTTCATTTGATTATGTTTTTATGGCATTCTAAGCTTTTCCTTTCAAACTATTTCTAAGGTGAGTTTCTTATAGATAGTGTACAATCAAGTGTATCATCTTGCTTTTTAAAAACTGTCTGGGAAATCTCTGCTTTTAGGGATATTTAGTCCATTTATGTCTGATGTCATTACTGATATAGTTAATTTACATGCACTATTTTGGAATCTTATTCTGTTTGTCTAATTTTTTTGTTTTCTGCAGTATGTTAGTCAGGTATTATTTTATTATTTTATTTTATTTTAATTCCTCTATTAACTTTTTAGTATACACACACACACACACACACACACACACACACACACACACATACACACACACCATTAGCTATTTCCCAAGAATTAGGCCAACTTTTCTTCTCACCAATAAGTAACAGCACATTCTTGGAGTTCTTATTTACACTTGTAGAATCCAGAGCTCTCCGTAATCCAGTAAATAACATTTCTCTTCTCTATCAAATTAATTTATGGGGTCATAAAGTTTTATTGATGGTTACATGGTATTGCAGTATGAATATGCATACTGGATATAGAATAAAGGACTCATGTATTTTGTGCCTTAATATCTGTTTTAATTCAACCCCATATATCTCTCATTTGATTATGGAGTCCTGCTGGATACTCTAGTGGTTTAGTGAATCAGTTAATTTCCAGTACAATATAGATAATTGCAGTTACATGTTCATTTGTCATCCCATGGCCAAATGCAGATTCTCCCGAGGGTCCAGTAATCACTCAAAAGTTTTAAACAAAAGAATAATTACTAAAATTCTATAAGATTTTGCTATAATATTTCTACTGGGAATTACTAGAGTCTTCATATAAAATCCTGATTGATAATGCACATTTTTATAATTGATTGTTCCTAAAGTTCAAATAGCAGAATTACTTGCTCCACAATGGGTAACTGGAGAGACTTCTATTGCTTTGAACCTGTCCTTGATTGAGAGCCTTCTGGGTCACTTACTAAGTAGGCTAGCATAACCCACACAAATATGGTTAGGTTTTCCACAAAATATAAGCGGACCACAAAAAGTCATGAGTGATGTGTTGCAGCAACTTGTCTTTTTTATTGAAGAAAATATTTTCTAGCATTAACCAGATATGACACAGAACACTGGATCCCCAGAAATATTGCTAAACAAGATGCTGAATTTTTTTCACTTTTTTGCATACATGTATCTGTCTACCTGCTATTTCCTGCTTACCAGGTTCAATTAGCATGATGTCAATGGAGTAGAACAGTGCAATGTCATGTGAAATGGTGAAACAATTGGTTTTAGAGAGGTGAAATAGCATTGCATCAAGATTTTGAAAGATTTTTCTGTCTGCCTAATGAAAACAAAATGCTTCTGACATATATATATAATATATAAATATTAAATATATAAAATATATATATATATATCTATTTTATTTTGAGGGATAAATAAAAACCATCTTCCAGAACAATATCTGCTACCAGGTAATAAATAGGATCTTTGTTGCCTTTTAAATTGTAATTTAACCACAAAAAAGAGGCCACATCTGGAATAGCATCTCCAATTAAAGC
Source organism: Sciurus carolinensis (assembly GCF_902686445.1). Lineage (NCBI taxonomy): Eukaryota > Metazoa > Chordata > Mammalia > Rodentia > Sciuridae > Sciurus > Sciurus carolinensis. Next base: position 61,357,886 of record NC_062216.1, on the reverse strand, counting down.
AATCACCTAATTGATTGAATTATCAATGATTAAATGCTATCTTCCGGGCTCTACTTGTCTTCTGGCATAGACCAAATGGTGTTTCAAATGACTTTATGATAAGAATCACCAATCTTGAATCTTTCAGGTTATTTAGGATTGCATTAAATTTAGAATTTTCTAAATGATATTACTTGTAGTTTAATACGTTGGTAGGGAGGAACTCTGGAACTTTTTGCTGATATTTCTTTTCATAGTAATTCTTACTGAAAGGATCAGGAAGCCAATGCAGATGTTTTGTCAGTTGCTGAGCATTTTTTCCAACCACATCCATAGAAACTAGAAAGATATTTCTGAAATAGGTTCAACATCTCACTGGACTGACCATATAGTGAACTTAGGTCACAACTCCGTTTGCCATGTGACTTCCATGAACTCCCACTTTATTGCATTAAGTGTGCTCTGTATCCACAGAGATTAGGCTTAAGTCAAAACCAGTGGAAGACTTGACATCATAAAGCTGTCCATTATGAGTCACATATATGTGGTCATTTGACTGGCGACCATATTGATGTTCAAAAGTACTTTGCCACTAAATAGTGTTGGTTTGATTGGATATCAAGGCAGAAAAAAAATCTTGATTCTTATCTAATATGGCATAGAAAAATTCCAGGCGAATAATAGATCTTGATGTGAAAGATAAAACAATAAAGCTCTTAGGAAAAATAGATTGTTTAATAATCAGGGAGAGAAGAAAAGATTTTTTAAAAAATTTGCATAAGAAATCTAGACAAAGATTTCTTAAAATGGTACATAAGATGGTAATAAAAGTATCAACAAAAAGGCCAGCCATGAAAGAAAAAATTGATAAATTGGACCTTATTAAAGTTAAGAATGTGCTTAACACAAGAACTATTAAGTGAAGAGGCAAGCCTTAGAGTAGGACTTGTATCCATAATATTTAAAAAAACTTCTAAAAATTAATAAGAAAAAGAAAGAATGCCCAACAGAAAATGGGTGAAAGATGTGAACCCAGAAGAGCATAACAAAGTGGTAAGAAGCATGAAATGCTGGTCAAATTTACTGACTATATTAGTCAGCTTTGTGTTGCAATGAAATGCCTCAAGCAATTATAAACAGAAAAGATAAATTACAAATTTAAAATTTAATATTAAAATTAGAAAATTATAAATTAGTTCACAGTTCTGGAGCTTACACTCCATCCCATTTGCTTTGGGCTTCTGGTGAGGGCGCTGGGTGGCAACAGTAGGGAGTGTTCTGGCAGGGAGTGTGACTGAGGAAACTGTTTACTTGATAAGCCAGGAAACAGAGAGGCTGAGAGACCCAAGTTCCATAATCCCCTTCAAAGGCAGACCTCCAATGATTATTGCCCATATTCAGATCATAGTACTAGCCATCAGAGAAATGCAATTTTAAATCACAAATCATTAGTAACACACACACACACACACACACACACGCACACACACAGCCCTCACATATTTGCTAAATTGAAAAAAACTCTGAAGATCAAGCATTGTAAAGGATGGGAATGACTAGAACTCTCACACATGGCTAATGGGAATGTAAATTGGTAGGAAATTGACAATATTTACTAACATTGAGTTACACGTATCCTATAACCTATCAGTAGATACCCTGCAAAAAATGCACACATTTTCATCCAAAGGCATGAAAATAACAAAAAATTATGAAAATTGATAAGCAGATGATAGCATCTCTGAATTCTCAGAATTATAAAGCCCCACTCGTCTGTGTCTTCTGTCTCATTACATTTTGCATTTTCATTAATAATTTTTTTTTAGGGTCTCACTGAGTTTCTTTATTTTTTATTTTTTTTATTGTAAACAAATGGGATACATGTTGTTTCTCTGTACATGGAGTAAAGGCATACCATTTGTGTAATCATAAATTTATATAGGGTAATGTTTGATTCATTCTGTTATTTTTCCTTTCCCCCCCACCCTTCCCACCTCTCATTAATAATTTTTAACACATTTTTATCACATTAAAAGTTTTAAAATTCTGATGTGGTCTTTCCAAATAGCAGCACTTTCTTGTTTTATAGTAAAAATTAAAAAAAAATGAGAATGCCAAATAGTTATCTGGTTTCCTGCTGTATCCGTTTCCTGTTGGATCCTGTGGTGGATAACTTCCAGATATTTGTTCTTCATTTTACTCTTTACAAGGAAAATCTCTTTTACTGTCTTGCTCTATTTTCCTCCATAGCCTCCTTGCTATATTTTTCTTTTATTGACTGTCAAATGTGCTGAATCCTTTCTAATTCACTGTATGACAACATAACAGTATGTAGAAATTGTACTTGCTTTCATTTTCTGCACTTGCCTTATGGTTAAATTCCTCCTATGATCTAACAGATATTCATGTATATGGTTCTCTTCCAAGGAAGCATCCAAAACCCACTGCCAAATTCTTTGATTCTTTTGGATCAATGTATACCTGGTACCCTGTAAGTTCTAGAATGTACAGAACCACAGCTGAATTTCTTGCCTTTATTCTCATTCTTTCCTGTTCCCTCCCTTGAATTGAGCACAGAATACAGATAGCAGAACACTGAAACATTTCACATTCATGACTGTACTATGTAACGTGTAACCATAACCTTCTACTTTGTGACTTTAGAAGGTTATCCTTTTCTTAGCTCCTCACTCCCACACCTTACCACTATCCCTGGCAGGTGGCTTTCCTTGGGGAACCATTTTTATAATCACTTTTTCAATGTTGAAGGTGAAGAAAACTATAAAGTTATTTTGAGATGAGAGCTCTGGGCTTTCAACTATGCTTATTGCTTAAATGACTCATTTCAGTTCATCCAATTTATACAGCATGTAATGCCAACTTGTGCTTCAGTAAATTTAAAAATTTTGGAATTTCAAGGGTTCTACTTTGAAGTTAAAATATTAATTCTGGTTTTTGCTTCATCTGTCAATCTAATTTAAGTTGGTGTTGGTACTTTCTCAGTGGAATTCCAAGATTATTCAGGAATAGAAGGGACTGAGGTATTTTCAAATAAAGGAAACCAAATTTGGAAGACTAGGTTCTCAGTAGAAATTATAGCCATCATTGCTCCTAATCTGATACACTGTTTAAGTCTCTCTTTCATCTCTACTCAAAAAAAGGATCATTAGTTGGGTTTTCTGTTCATTGCTTTTAGGATCTGATCTCAGGCCTCTGAGGAGTCTTGGTTTATGTATTCTATTTTTTTCCACATGCTTTTTAAGAATATAACATGACCATGCTTAGGAATAGAAGGGAAATAAATGGATTATTTCTCCAGTGTCCTCAAATATGTCTTCCATTGTGCAGACACACTTCTTTTATTTTCTCTTCCCTTCTTATTTTGATATGAACAACATATTATGTGATACCTCTGCTAGAAATATTGAGCCGTTTCAATGGTAGAGTTTGAAGTTTTTGTTATGGCAGAGTCTGCATAGGCCTTTGATAATAGAACCGGTATTATTTAGAAGAGTTCACACTCGTCCCTTTCCTGGACTGGGTGGGCCCAGTCCAATCTGTGGGTTCTAGTTTCCAGATTGTAGTTTCTTCACTCAAATTCAATGAGAACCTGATCTGAGCACTTCTTTCTCATTTAAAGATACAGTCAATAAGAAAATTCCAAAAGAAATAAATAAATTAACATTCCCATTGACAATGTCTTAAGTCAAACTTTTTCTGTAAGTGGTCAGATGGTAAATATTCTAGGCTTTATGTATCATAATCTGTGTTCTAACTATTCAGTTCTACTCTGGTAGCATGAAAGGGACAGATAATATGTCAACAAATGTGCATGGCTGAGTTCCATTAGAAAACAGGTAGCAGACAGATGGGCTCATAGACTGTGGTTTGTTAACCCCGAGTTAAACCCAAGATTACTTATTCTTTAGTTCTTTATTTTAAAAACTTTAAAGAAATTTGTGCATATTTATTATACAGAATGATGGGTTTCATTTTGACATATTTGTATATAGATATGAATGTAGTTGAATCAATTTCACTAATACCTCCCCAGATCTCCTCTCTGCCCTCCACCTGATCCCCTTCCTCTACCTTAATGATCTCTTTTCTTTTCTTTCTTTCTTTCTTTTTTTTTTTTTTTTTTTTGTGGTGCTTGGGATTTGAACCCAGGGCCATGTGCTTGTGAGGCAAGCACTCTACTAACTGAGCTATATCCCCAGCCCTAATGATCTCTTTTCTACTTTCATGGGTTCCTTCTTTTTTTTCCTGTTTTTTCTCTTTTCACTCTAGCTTCCATATATGAAAGAAAACATACAATACTCTTCTTTGAATCTGGCTTATTTCACTCAAAATTATATTTAGTTCCGTCCATTTTCCTGCAAATGTCATAATTTTCATTCTTTATGATTGAATAAAACTCCATGGAAGTATATGTATATTTTACATACATATATATAATATATATTTTCTTTGTCCTTTATTTCTGTATCCATATCCTGATTTTTGTTTGTTCAGTTCATTTTCCCAGTAGTTGATTGGGGTATTTGTTTTTTTAATGTTTTTTTTTTTGTTCTTTATATATTCTGGATATTAACTCTCTGTCAGAAAAGTAACTGGCAAAGATATTTTCCCATTCTCTAGGCTGTCTCTTTACTCTGTTAATTGCTTCCTTTGCTGTACTAAAGCTATTAATTTGATACTATCCCATTTATCACTTCTTATTTCCTGAGCTAAAGTGTCCTCTTGACAAACTCTTTCCCTGGACTTGTATGTTGAAGCATTTCCCCTATTTTTCTTCTAACAGTTACAGTTTCTGGTTTTATATATAGGTCTTTGTTCCATTTAGTGTTGACTTTTGTACAGGGTGAGAGACAGGGATCTAATACATATGGATGTCTAGTTTTCTCAGCACTGCTTGTTAAAGAGGCTGTCTTTTCTTCAGTTTATATTTTTGGCACCTTTGTTGAGACCAGATGACTAGCTGCATGGATTTCTCTCTGTATCTTCTATTCTGTTCCATTGGTCTACATGTCTGTTTTTATGCCAGCACCATGCTGTTTTGTAGCTATAGTTCTGTAGTGAGATTTGAAGTTGGGTATTGTGATGCCTCCAGTTTTATTCTTTTTGCTTAGGATTGCTTTGCCTATTCTGGGTCTTTTATTCTTCCATATGAATTTTATCTTTTTTTTTAATTTTGAGAAGATTATCATTGGTATTTTAATGGGGATTTACATTGAATCTGTAGATCTCTTTTGGTAGTATGGTCATTTTAACAATATTATTTCTGCCTAGCTATGGATGTGGGAGGTCTTTCCATCTTCTGGTGTCTTCCACAATTTCTTTCTTCAGCATTCTGCAATTTTCCTCGTACAGGTTGTTCACCTCTTTGGTTAGATTTATTCCTAAGTATTTAACTTATTTTTTTTTGAAGTTATTATGAATGAAATTGTTCTTCATGCTTTATTTCTCAGCAGGTTCATTATTGATTTACAGAAAAGGTATTGATTTTTGTATGTTGATTTTGTGTCCTGTTACTTTGCTGAATTTGTTTATCAGTTCTAGAAGTCTTCTGATGAACCTTTGGACTTTGTAAGTATCATCTTCAAACAGAGATCTTCCTTTCCTATTTGTATCCCTTTTATTTCTTTTTCTTGCCTAATTACTCTGGCTAAAATTTCAAGTACTGTATTGCATAGGAATGCTGTGAGTGGACATACTTGTCTTATTCCTGATTTTAGAGGAAATGCTTTTAGGTTTTCCCAATTCAGTATGATGCTGGCCTTGGGTTTGACATATATAACCTTTATGATATTGAGGTAATTTCCTTCTACCCCTAGGGAAGGAATTTTTAAAATTAGGATTTTCTAGAGGAAAAATACCAGCTGTATGCATGTGTGAGTGTCTTTATATATTTGTAAATATAGAAATAAATTTATAATATATTTATATATAATGAATATTTATATTATATAATTTATAAATATATATTTGTGTTATATATTCATTCCTATCTATTTGCATCTATATACTTATATATGTATATACATATATATGTAGGATTTAGTAGGATTTAGTAGGTTGGCTTATAGGATCAGAAGTTGGATAGTCCCACAATGGCTGTCTGCAGTCTGGAGAGTCATAGGAACCAGTAACTGCTTAGTCTAAGAAATTGGAGTCTCAGAAGAAGTAACAATGATGCAGTCACCGTCTAGGACTGAAGACCTTGAAACTCCCTGGAGTGTGCTTTGGAGCAGTGAAGAAGCTGAAGTCTGATGTCCTCAGATATCACAGAAGCAACCGAAGCACCTGTTCAAGAATTGAGCTTGCATCTGTCTTGGCTGCTCCTTGTTTCACATTTTATTCCATTCATATCTATTGGACTGTGCTACCCATAGTTAGGGTAGATTTCCTCCTCAATTTGCTGTCCCACATGCCAATGTTTTCTGGAAACACCCTAATTGATATACCCTGAAATCTCTTAGTCTTGGATATCTCTTTATTTAGTCAAGTTGAATTTTTCTGCATTTACTGAGAGGATCATGTGATTGTTGCCCTTGGTTCTATTTATTTGCTTTATTACATTTATTGATTTATTTTAATTGAACCATCCTTTCACCCCTGGAATGCAACCAACCATATCATGTTGTATAATCTTTTAAATATGTTTTTGGATTTAATTTGATGATACTTCGTTAAGGACTTTTGCATCTATGTTCACCAAGGATATTGGTCAATAATTTTCTCTCCTTGAAGTGTCCTTATCTGTTTTGTTATCAGGGTGATAGTGGCTTCACAGAATGAGTTTGGAAGTATTCCATCTATTTCTGTTTCTTGGAATATTTTGATTGTTGGAATTTGTTCTTCTTTAGAGATCTGGTGGAATTCATCTGTGAATCCATCTGTACTCTATTTTTATTTGTTGGAAGACTTTTTATTACTATTTTAATCTCATTGCTTGTTGTTATGGTTTGAATGTGAGGTATTCCCAAAGGCTCACATGTGAGACAATGTAAGAAGGTCCAGAGAAAAAATGATTGAATTGTAAAAGTCTTAACCCAATCAGTGAATTAATCCCTGATAGGATTAACCGAATGGTAAGGTGTGAATGAAGGAGGTGGGAATTGGGGTGTGGCTATGGGGTGCATATTTGTATCTGGTGAGTGGAGTTTCTCTGCTTTCTGATCATGTTGTGAGTTGCTTCCCTCTGCCACACTCTTCTGCCATGATGTCCTGCTTCACATTGAGCCATAAGGAATGGAGTCAACTGTCCATGGACTTAGACCTCTGAAACTTTGAGCCCCCAAATAAACTTTTCCTCCTCTAAAATTGTTCTGGGTGGGTCCTTTTAGTCACAGCAGCAAAAAAGCTGACCAAAACACTTGCTACTGGTCTGTTTAGGTTTTCTACATTTTCTTGGTTCAATTTTGGTAGATAGTATGTTTTAAAAAATGCCTCAGTTTATACCCAAAGGACTTAAAATTTGCATACTATAGTAAAAAGCAGTTATATCAATGTTTATAGCAGTTCAATTCACAATAGATAGATTGTGGAACCAACCTAGATGCCCTTCAACAGATGAATGAATAAAGAAACTGTGGTATATATACACAATGGAATATTATTCAGTCATAAGGAATAATAATATTATGGCATTTGCAGATAAATGAATGGGATTGGAGAATATCATACTAAGTGAAATAAGTCAATTCCAAAAAAGGCTGAATGTTTTCCCTGATAAATGAATGTTTTCCCTGATAAATGGATGATGATATATAATGGATGTGGTGAGTGGTGGTGAGAGAAGAATGGAGGAATTTTAGATTACATAGAGGGAAATGAGAGGGAGGAGGGGGTGAGGGTATGAGAGATGGTGGAATGAGACAGACATCATTACCCTATGTATGTGTGTGATTACACGAATGATATGAATCTACATTGTGCACAACCATAGAAATGAAAAGTTGTACCCCATTTGTGTACAATGAATCAAAATGCAGTCTATAAAAATAAAGAATAATAAAAAATGTATTCACTTCTAGATTTTCTAATTTATTGGAATATAAGTTTAAAGTAGTCTAATTATTCTCTGGATTTCAAAGGTGTCAGTAGGGATATAACCTGTTTTTTTCAGGAACTTTATGAATTTGGGCATTCTTTTTCTTTTGGTTAGTTTTACTCTGAGTTTATCAAATTATTTGTCTAAAAAAAAAACCCCAACCCTCTGTTTTATTGATTGCTTGGTATTGTTCTTTTATTATCTATTTCATTGATTTAAGCTCTGATAATTATTACTTCTTTCCTTCAACTGGTTTTGGGTTATTTGTTTTCACTTTTCTAAGACCTTGAGTTGCAACATTAGGTTTTTTATTTATTTATTTTTTTAATGTAATCACTCAGCTATAATCTTTTCTCTTGAAACTGCCTTAGCTATTTCGTAGAGATTCTGGTATGTTGTGTTTCTGTTCTATTTTGATAGCAAAAATTTTAAATTTATGCCTTGATTTCCTTGATTCACTTATCATTCAAAAATGTATTATTTGTCATTTCTACAACTGCAGAGTGCTGGGGACTTGAACCCGGGCCTCCAGCATGAGAGGCAGGCATTCTACGAGATGGGCTATATGGCAAATAATCCATTCGACAAATGGGCTAAGGAAATGAATAGACACTTCACAGAAGATCTACAAGCAATCAGCAAACATATGGAAAAATGTTCAACATCTCTAGTAATAGGAGAAATGCAAATCAAAACCACCCTAAGATTCCATCTCACCCCAATTAGAATGGCGATTATCAAGAATACAAGCAACAACAGGTGTTGGCGAGGATGTGGGGAAAAAGGAACACTTATACATTGCTGGTGGGGCTGCAAATTAGTGCAGCCACTCTGGAAAGCAGTGTGGAGACTCCTTAGAAAACTTGGAATGGAACCACCATTTGACCCAGCTATCCCATTCCTTGGCCTATACCCAAAGGACTTAAAATCAGCATACTACAGAGATACAGCCACATCAATGTTCATAGCTGCTCAGTTCACAATAGCCAGATTGTGGAACCAACCTAGATGTCATTCAATTGATGAATGGATAAAGAAACTGTGGTATATATATATATATACAATGGAATATTACTCAGCCATAAAGAATGATAAAATTATGGCATTTGCAGGCAAGTGGATGAAATTGGAGAATATCATGCTAAGTGAGATAAACCAATCTCAAAAAACCAAAGGAAGAATGATATCGCTAATAAGTGGATGATGACACATAATGGGGGGTGGGAGGGGTTAGTGTTAGGGTTAGAGTTAGAGTTAGGGAGTGGGGCAAGAATGGAGGAAGGAAGGACTGTATAGAAGGAAAAGAGGGGTGGGAGGGGTGGGAGGGGTGGGGGGAAGGGAAAAAATAACAGAATGAATCAAACAACATTACCGTATGTAAATTTATGATTACACAAATGGTATGCCTTGACTCCATGTACAAACAGAGAAACAACATGTATCCCATTTGTTTACAATTAAAAAAAAAAAAAAAAAAAGAACAATGTGTAGGAGGAAATGGTAGTTGAAGGAATTCTTAATTTGGGAATGGTGGATAAAGTGAAAATCTAAATAAACTTTTGGTTTATGCCAGCATTTGAGAAAACAAACAAACAAACAAACAAAAATGTATTATTAAATCTTCATGTGTTTATGTCTTTTCTGTAGTTTTTATTGTTGATTTCTAATTTTGTTTCATTATGATCTGATAAGATGCAAGGAATTATTTTAATTTTATTGATATATTTGCTCAAACTTGCTTTGTGGCATAAAATATAATCTATTTTGGAGAGATAGAGGAAGATGGTGGAATAGGAAGGTTATTTCCCTGGTGGCTCTGGGGTGTGAAACCAAGAAAAGCAGACAGGCAGCTTTTCAGTAAAGTGGATGAATGAATAAAAGTTAGGTGGGGACTTCACTGGAATTTAATACTTGACATTAAAAACAGATCAGGAACTCAGGAGATTGAATATAATAAAATAAGGAAGAAATTCTCAGCACCGTAGCTGCAGCAGTGGCTGGAGACACAAACCAGAAGTTCCCTCCATGAATTCAGGAAAGCAATAAGGGAATTAAAGGAAGCCCCACTCTCGGCAGGACTGAGGCACGTTGGGGTACAGAGTTTGGAGATTGGAGTCTTGTCCCACTGGGCAGTAAGGTGTGCTGCAGAATATCCTGGTGTGGGAAAGAGGCTGCATCTCCTCATTCGGAGGAGAGGAAGGAACCATTTTGCAGCTGCAGTGCAGGGGCCTGCAGTTGAGGGGAGCCAATTTCTGGCAGACCCGATTCTGGCTTAAAAAACAAGTTGGGCTAAACCACGCTGTGTGACAGAGATGGTGCCTAAGTGATCAGGAAAAAACCAACCGTGGAGAGAGGTTTACACAGAGGAATATTGTTGTGCAAACCCACCTGGCATCCTCCCACTTCCAATCTCCTGCTTGCAGAACCTGCAAAGCCAGAAGCCCCTGACTGGGAATTTGAACGGGCAGGGACAGGAGAGATTGAGTTTCAAGACTGAGTCAGAGACCAGGAATTATGGGGTTCACAGGTGATGTAGTAGGCTAAGATCTGGATATTGCACGGCATAAGTGGAACAAAAAAGGAGATTCTTGGGGTGCAAGACCAGCAGTTGCTGGGCCCTGGAGCTGCGCTGATTTAAAATCTCCAGGCCAATTGGCATTTAGCAAAGAGACTGGAGCATAACTAAGTCTAAACCCCACCTCCAGGAGTCCCATCTCCAGGGCTAACCCTCTTACCCTAGCAACTCCACCCTGATGGTAGAACAAGTATCATATTCTAGACAACCCCACCTAACTGTTGGGAAGGGAAACTGAGAATCTTTTGAACTCCAACAGAAGCAATTGTTCAATTTTTCATCAGGGTTTTTTAAAAAAAATTTTATTTTTTCTCTCACTTTTCTACCATTTTGAAACTAATTAGTTTTCATACATCAGTTTATTGAGGACTAGAATGCCCTATTAATATATTTGTTTTGTTTTGTATTCTTTTAATTTTACTTTAAAAAAATTCACTTTATATTTTCTCTCATTTGTTTCCCTTGATTCTCTTTCTCTCTTTTCTCCTGCTAACGGTCAACCTCTATTATTACATCTTTCATTCTTCCTTTTTTGCTTCTATCTTCTCTCCTCTTTCCTCATAAACATCACATCCTATACCACTTCTGTTTTCTCTATGTCCACTATTTGAAATTGTAAATCCTTTTTCAAACTTACTGTATTTATTAAAGGAGTTATTTGTTACTGTATTTCTTAGTAGGAGTTATTTGTTTTTAGGCTGTATATTGTTTGGATTTGGTTACTGTTATTTGTCTCCCCCTTAATGGAAAGGTAGTGGAAAACCTTCAGGGACACTATATGTCTACAGGGTTGAAACCGTATTGCCTGAGATTCACACTGTAGATGGATAGACACACAAACAGTATGAAGAAACAAGAAAATGAGTCATCCTAAACAAACCAAGATGCTCCAATAATAGAATCTGTTGATAGCAGAGTGGAAGAAATGTCAGAGAAGGAATTTAGAATGTATATAGTTAAACTAGCTGTGAGGTAAAGGATGATGAAAGAGGTGAAATCAGAGAGAAGATTTATAAGGTGAAAGATCACTTCAATAAAGAGATTGAGGTTCTGAAAAGAAATCAAGCAGAAATGCTTGAAATGAAGGAATCAAAAAAACCAAATAAAAAATTTAGTGGAAAGCATGACCAACAGACTAGAACACTTGGAAGACAAGAGTTTCAGGTAATGAAGACAAAATGTATAATCTTGAAAATCAAGATGACCATGGAGAAAAGATGTTAAGAGACCATGAAAAGAACTTCCAAGAAATATGGGATAACACGAAAAGATCAAATTTTATCAGAATAGATGAAGGTGCAGAGATACAAATTAAAGGAATGCACAATCTTATTTTTTTAAAAAAATATTTTTTATTTATTCTAATTAGTTGTACATGACAATAGAATGCATTTATACATTTTGATAGATTATATGTAGAGTATAATCTCTCATTTATCTGATTATACATATTTCAGGATCACATTGGTCATGCAGTCATACATGTACATGAGGTAATAATGTCTGTTTCACTCTACTATCATTCCTTCCCCCATACTCCTTCCTCTTCCTTCACTCCCCTGTACCTAATATAAAGTAACTCTATTCTTACCTATCCTCCCCACCTCCCCACCATATTGTGAAATAGATTCTGCATATCAGAGAAAACATTCAGCCATTGTTTTTTTAGGATTGGCTTATTTCACTTAGGATGATATTCTCTAATTCCATCCATTTACCAGCAAATACCAGAATTTCATTGTTCTTTAAAGCTGAGTAATATTCCATATATCACATTTTCTTTATCCATTCATCTGTTGAAGAACATCTAGGTTGGTTCCATAGTTTAACTATGGTGAATTGAGCTGTGCTAAACATTGATGTGGCTGCGTCACTGTAGTATGTTGATTTTAAGTCCTTTGGGTATGAACTTAGAAGCGGGTAACTGGGTCAAATGGTGGTTCCATTCCAAGTTTTCTGAGGAATCTCTATAGTGCTTTCCATACTGGCTACATCAATTTGCATTCCCACCAGCAATGTATGAGTGTATTTTTTCCCCTATATCCTCACCAACACCTATTGTTGCTTGTATTCTTGATAATTGTCATTCTGATTGGAGTGAGATGAAATCTTAGGGTAGTTTTGATTTGCATTTCTCTAATTGCTAGAGATGTTGAACATTTTTTCATATATCTGTTGATCAATTGTATATCTTCTTCTGTGAAGTATCTGTCAGTTCTTTAGCCCATTTATTATTTGGGTTATTTGTATTTTTGGTGTTTTTTTGAGTTCTGTATAAATTCTGATTAGTGCTCTATCTGAAGTGTGTGTGGTAAAGATTTTCTCCTACTCTGTAGGCTCTCTATTCACATTACGGATTGTTTCTTTTGCTGAGAAAAAACTTTTTAGTTTGAATCCCATTTATAGATTCTTGCTTTGATTTCTTGTTAAGGAAGTCTTGTCCTAAGCCAACATGATAAAGATTTGGGCCCACTTTTTGTTCTATTTGGTGCAGGGTCTCTGGTATAATTTTTAGGTCCTTGATCCATTTTGAGTTGAGTTTTGTGCAGGGTGAGATATATGGGTTTAATTTCATTGTGCTGCGTGTGACTTTCCAGTTTTCAACTATTTGTTGAAGAGGCTATCTTTTCTTCATTATATGGTTTTGGCAACTTTGTCTAGTATGAGATAACTGTATTTATGTGGGTTTTTCTCTGTGTCTTCTATGCTGTACCTTTGGTCTACCTGCCTCTATTGGTGCCAAATCCATGTTGTTTTTGGTACTACTGCTCTGTAATATAGTTAAGGATTGGTATTGTGATAGCTCCTGTTTTACTCTTCTTGGTAAGGATAGCTTTGGCTCTTCTGGGTCTCTTATTTTTCCAAATGAATTTTGTGATTACTTTCTCTAATTCTACCCCATTCACATTCTTCATAATGTCACTGGGATTTTAATTGGAATTGCATTGAAACTGTATAGCACTTTTGGTAGTATGGCCATTTTGACATTATTAATTCTGCCTATCCAAGAACATGGGAGATCTTTCCATCTTCTAATGTTTTCTTTAATTTCTTTTAGTGTTCTTAGTTTTAATTGTAGAGGTCTTTCACTTCTTTTGTTAGATTGACTCTCAATTATTTAAATTTTTTGAGACTATTGTGAATGGGGTAGTTTTCCTAATTTCTCTTTCAGAAGATTCATCACTTATGAATAGAAATGCATTAGATTTATGAGTGTTAATTTTATATCCTGCTACTTTACTGAATTCATTTATTAGTTCTGGAAGTTTTCTGGTGGAATTTTTTGGGTCCTCCAAATATAGTATCATGTCATTGGCAAATAGTGATAGTTTGAGTTCTTCTTTTCCTATTCATATACCTTTAATTTCTTTGATCTGTGTAATTGCTCTGGCAATTTCAAGGACGATGTAGAATAGAAATGGTGAAAGAGGGCATCCCTGCTTGTTGCAGTTTTTAGAAAAACGCTTTCAGTTTTTCTCCTTTTAGAATGATGTTGGCCTTAAGCTTAGCATAGATAGCCTTTACAACGTTGAGGTATATTCCTAATATTCCTATTTTTTCTAGTGTTTTGAGCATGAAGGAGTGCTGTAATTTATTAAATACTTTTCTGCATCTATTGAAATAATCATATGATTCTTAACTTTAAATCCATTGATTTGATAAATTACATTTATTGATTTCCAGATGTTGAATCAACCCTGTATCCCTGGGATGAACCCCACTTGAAAATGGTGCGCTATCTTTTTAATATGTTTCTGTATGCGATTTGCCAGAATATTTTTGAGAATTTTTGCATCTGTATTCATCAGGGATATTGGTCTGAAGTTCTCTTTCCTTGATGTGTCTTTGTCTACTTTTGGTATCAGGGTGATACTAGTTTCATAGAATGAGTTTAGAAGGGTCCCTTCCTTTTCTATTTCATGGAATACTTTGAGGAGTATTGGTATTAGTTCTTTGTTGAAGGTCTTGTAGAACTCGACTGACAATCCAATCCATCTGTTCCTGGACTTTTCTTAATTGGTAGCTTTTAAAGTTGTTTTCTATTTCATTACTTGAGATTGTTCAGTTTAAATTGTGTATGACCTCCTGATTAATTGTAGGCAGGTCATATGTCTCTAGAAATTTGTTCATGTCTTTAATAATTTCTATTTTATTGGAGTATAAATTTTCATAATAGTTTCTAATTATCTTCGATTTCAGTTGTGTCCATTGTCATATTTCCTTTTCATCATGTATTTTAGTAATTTGGGTTTTCTCTCTTTTTCTCTTTTTTAGTGTGGCTAGGGGTTTATTAATTTTATTCATTTTTTTCAAAGAACCAACTTTTCATTTTGTCAATTTTTTCAATTGTTTCTTTTATTTCAATTTCATTGATTTTAGCTCTACTTTTAATTATTTCCTGTCTTCTACTACTTTTCTAGGGTTTTGAGATGTAATGTTAGGTCATTTATTTGTTGATTTTTTATTCTTTTAATGAATGAGCTCAAAATGAAATGAACTTTCCTCTTAGCACTGCCTTCATAGTGTCCCAGAGATTTTGGTACATTGTATCAGTATTCTCATTTACCTCTAAGTATTTTTTCATTTCATCCTTGATTTCTTGTACTGTGCATTCATCATTCAAAAGTGTTCATGTGTTAGAGTAGCTTCTATTTTTAATTTTATCATTGATTTCTAATTTCAGTCCATTATGATCTGTTACATTGCAGGGTATTATCTCCATTTTTTTATTTCCTAAAAGTTGCTTTGTGGCATAAGATATGGTTTTAGAGAAGGAGCCATGTGCTGCTGAGAAAAAAAGTGTATTCACTTGTTGATGGATGAAATATTCTATATATATCTGTTAAATCTAAATAATTGATTATATTATTTAGTTCTATAGTTTATTTAGTTTTTGTTTAGAAGATCTGTCTAGTAGTGAGAGAGGTGTGTTAAAGTCACCTAGTATTATTGTGTTGTGGTCTATTTGATTCTTGAAATTGAGAAGGATTTGTTTGACTTATATAGATGCTCCATTGTTTGGAGCATAAATATTTACAATTGTTATGTCATGCTGTATAATAATTCATTTCAGTAGAATGAAATGACTTTCTTTGTATCTTCTGATTAACTTTGACTTGAAGTACACTTTATCTGATATGAGGTTGGAACCCCTTGCTCATTTATGCAATCCATATGAGTGATATGTTATTTCCATCCTTTCACCTTCAGTCTGTGGATGTCTTTGCCTGTGAGGTGAGTCTCTTTGGGACAATATATTGTTGGGTCTTGTTTTTTAATGCAATCTGCAAGTCTATGTCTTTTGATTGATGAATTTAGGCCATTAATATTCAATTATTACTGACATATGACTTGTGTTCCCCATCATTTTGGTTTATTTCTGGTTTTTAATTTGATTTAGTTTCTTTTTTGACTATTCCTTTAGTGTAGTTCCTCTTTTCCTGGTTTTTGCTTTTTTTCCATCTTCATCCTCATGGAATATTTTGCAGGCTTTCTAATTATGAATTCGTTTAACTTTTGTTTACCATGAAAGGTTTTTATTTCATCTTCAAATCTGAATCTTAATTTTGCTGGATATAAAATTCTTGGTTGGCATCCATTTTCTTTCAGAGCTTGAAATATGTTTTTCCATGACCTCCTAGCTTTGAGGGTCTGGGTTGAGAAATCAGTTGAGATCTGAATTGGTTTTCCCCCTATATGTAATTACCTTTTTTTCCCCTCATGCCTTATTCTGTATTTTAGTCATTCTCCTTACAATGTGTCTTTGTGTGGATCTGCTGTAGTTTTGTACATTTGGGGTTCTGTCAACCTCCTGTATTTGATTTTCCATTTCATTCTTTAGATTTGGAAAATTTTCTGATATTATGCCATTGAAAAGTTTGTGTATTCCTTTGGTTTGTATCTCTTCTCCTTCTTCTATCCTGATAACTCTTAAATTTGGTCTTTTCATGTTATTCCATAATTCATGGAAGTTCTGTTCATGGATTCTTACAATCTTCTCTGCATGGTCAACTTTATTTTAAATATTAAATATTTTGTCTTCATTGAGGTTTTGTCTTCCAAATAATCTAATCTGTTGGTGATACTTCCCATTGAATTTATAATTTGATTTATTGATTCCTTCATTTTGAGGATTTCTGCTTTTTTTTTTTCACTATCTCTAACTCTATTGAAGTGACCTTTTGCTTCCTGTATTTTTCTTTGAGTTCACACTTTATACCATCTTTACTTCATAGATCATATTAACTACGTACATTCTAAACTCCTTCTTGGACATTTTTTCTGTGTTGTCAGTTGTCAGTGGATTCTCTTATTGGGACATGTTGGTTTGTTTGTGGCATTTTGTTCCCTTATTTTTTCATGTTATTTGTGTTTTCCCATCTGGTCATATGGATCTGAGACAGTACAGATTCTACCCTGCAGACCTATATTGTCACTGAAGATTTCCAGTATTCCGCCTTTAAGAAGGAGACCAGTATCAACAACACCCAGTGCAAACAATATACAGCTTCAAATCTAATAACTCCCAGCAAGGTGTCCACTGCCCTCTCACTATAACTGCAATGATGAGTTCAAATCACTGTCCACAATAAAAACAGAAAATTTGCCAAATGGATTTACAATCTCAAATAGTGGACAATGAAAGGATAGAAACAGTGCAGGACATGGTGTTCATGAGGGAGAAAGAGAGAAGCCAGAAGCAAAAATCCACAGAAGCATAGAAGAGGAATCAACAGAGATTGGCTATTAGGTGGAGAAAACGTAGAAAGGTAATGTAGAAAGACAGACAAGAAAGAGGAAGAATACATATAAAGGAAAGAAAAAATTAAAAAATATAAGAATATACAGAATATACAGCAGAACTGCAAAACACCATGCATGTATCCCTGTTTCCAACAAACTGATGCACAAAAATCACCCTGCTCCAAAAGTGGTGGAGAGAGATCAGAGAAGAAAAAACTAAAAATAAAATAAATCTCAGTGGAAAATTAAACAACTGTCTCTGCCAGTGTCAAAAAGTTTCTCAACCCTGTCTCTGACTTCCCACGAGACTGGCTGACCCAGGCAGACCCTGGCAGACCCAGTCGCTATCTCATCAATTTGGGCTTCAGAAGTCCTGGGTTCAGCCATGTTGCAGTCCCAAGATCTCAATGCCACTGGAATTTGGAGAGAGACCAGCAGGGATGGGCAATCCTGAGAGACAGTAACTAGATGGTAGCCCTCCCAGGAGGAAGGCCTCAATTGCAGCCAAACCCTTAGGCACCTGGACACTGAACCTCCAGGCCAGTGTCCCCAGATAGGGGTGGCTGCACCCCAACGTGGCAGTGGCAGGAAACCCACAGGCACCCCAAACAAACCCCAGCGTCTCAATATGGTTGTGGCCAGGTGCAACCAAACCTGAAGTCTCCTGGGCAGCAGACCTCTGGCAGTGGTGGAAGTGGTAGTAGCAGGAGTCTGTGGCAGCAGGCAGGGGTTCAGCAGCAGCTTCAGACATCAGTGGTGTTGGCAGCAGTGGCAGCAGTGTAGGTGGCAGACAGGCATCCAAGTCAGTGTCTGGGGCAGCAGACCTCTGGCAGATGGCAAATGTGGTAGTATCGACAGCTGCAGCAAGGCCTGGGGAAAAGACCTCTGGGAACCTATAGCAGCAGCATCAGCGGCAACTGTGCCCCAAGTGAAAAACTGGGTGACAGCAGCAGTGCCCCTGGCAGCAGCACCTGGGGAAAAGACCTATGGGTGTCAGCAGTGTGAATAGCAGTGGCACCTGGAGTATACACCTCCGGTGTCTGCAGCAGCGCCCTCAGGAGCAGCTGCACCCTGCCTCCCAGAGAAGACCAGATTGCATAACCTTTCCAATCAGAAAAATTCCCAACCTAAAGAGTGAAATGTAAGATTGAATACAGGAGGCTCACAGGAACCCAAATGTGCAAAATTACAACAGATCCACACCAAGGCACATTATTATGAAAATACCAAATATACAGAATCAGGATAGAATTTTAAAGGCTACCAGAGAAAAATGTTGGATTTTGTTTAGAGGGAAACCAATTTGGATCTCAGCTGATTTCTCAACCCAGACTCTCAAAGTTAGGAGGTCTTGGAATAATATATAAGGAGCGCTGAAGGAAATTGGATGCCAACCAAGAATCCTATATTCAACAAATTAAGCTTCAGATATGAAGGTGAAATAAAAACCTTCCATGATAAACAAAATTTAAAAGAATTCACAACTAGGAAGACTGCACTACAGATCATCCTCAGCAAAATATTCCATGAAGAAGAAATGAAACATAAAAGTGAAAACCAGGAAAGGGAGGAACTACACTAAAGGGAGAGTCAAAGGGTAAACTAATTCAAATTAAAAATCAGAAATAAACCAAAATGACTGGGAATACAAATCATATCTCAATAATAACTTTGAATATAAGTGGCCTAAACTCATCAATCAAAAGACATAGACTTGCAGATTGGATTAAAAAAACAAGACCCAACAATATGCTGTCCCAAAGAGACTCACCTCATAGGCAAAGACATTCACAGATTGAAGGTGAAAGGATGGGAAAAAACATATTCCTCACATAAATCTTGTAAACAAGCAGGAGTTTTTATTCTTGCATTAGATAAAGTGTACTTCAAGTCAAAGTTAATCAGAATGGGTGAAGAAGGACATTTCATACTGTTTAAAGGAATCATATGTCAACAAGACATAATGATTGAATATTTAGCCCCAAACAGTGGAACATCTATGTACATCAAGAAAACCCTTCTCAATTTCAAGAATTGAATAGATACCAACACAATAATACTGGGTGACTTTAACAGATCTCAGTTACCACTGGGTAGGTCCTCCAAACAAAAACAAAACAAGAAAATTATAGAACTATATAATACAACCAATAATTTAGAATTAACAGATATATAGAGAGTATTTTATCTGTCAATGATAGAATACACTTTCTTCTCAGCAGCATATAGATCCTTCTCTAAAATAGGCCATATATTATGCTACAAAGCAACTCCTAGGAAATGCAAAAAAATAGAGTCAATATCTTGTGCTCAATTGAATCATAATGGAATAAAATTAGAAATCAATGATAAAATAAGAAATAGAATCTACTTGAACACCTGGAGACTAAATAATGTGCTACTGAGTGACCAAAAGATAGTGAAGAAACCAGGGATGAAATAAAAAACAATACTTAGAAGTAAATGAGAAGTAGATGACACAACATTTCAAAGTCTCTGGGACACTGTGAAGTCAGTTCTAAGAGAAAGTTCATTACATTAAACTCATTAATTAAATTAATTGAAAATTACCAAATAAATAACCTAAATTACATTTAAAAGCCCTAGAAAAAGAACAAATCAACACCAAAAGCAATTGAAGACAGAAAATAATTAAAATCAGAGATGAAATCAATGAAATTGAAACAAAAGAAACAATTAAAAAGATCAACAATAAATAAATAAAATTGTAAACCCTTAGCCATGTTAACAAAGAGAGAGAAACTCAAATTACTAAAATTCATGATGAAAAAGGAAATATCATGACAACCCTACTGAAATACATTTGATAATGAGAAACTTTAGAAAATTTATACTCTAATAAAGTAGAAAATCTTGAAGACAAATTGGTAGAGACATATGACCTACCCAAATTGACTCAGGAGGATGTATGCAATTTATTTATTTTTAATTATTATTATTTTTTTCTTTTTTACAGATTGCATTTTGATTCATTGTACACAAATGGGGTACAACTTTTCATTTCTCTTGTACATGATGTATAGTCACACCATTCATGTAATCATACATGTATATAGGGTAATGATGTTTGTCTCATTCCACCATCTTTCCTTCCCTCTGCCCGCTCTGCTCCCCTTGTTCCCTCTACACCATCCAACATTTCTCCATTTTTCCCTTACACTCCTGCCCCCTGCATGTATCAGCATCCACTTATCAGAGAAAACATTTGACCTTTGGTTTCTTGGGATTGGCTTATTCACTTAGCATGTTCTCCAACTCCATCCATTTACCTGCAAATGTCATAATTTTATTCTTCCTTATGACTGAATAATAGTCCATTGTGTATATATACCACAGTATCTCTATATATTCATCTATTGAAGGGCATCTAGGTTGGTTCCACAATCTATTTATTATGGACATACACAATTTAAATAGATCAGTTTCAAGCAATGAAATAGAAGATGCCATTAAAAGCCTACCAACCAAGAAAAGGTCAGGACCAGATGGATTCTCAACTGAATTCCAAAAGATCTTCTGTAATGTTTAATTTGAATTGCCAACTTGATTTAAGAGATGCTGATGATTAAGAGGCCTCTGGGTGTGTCAATTAAGTTTGTCTAGGAATGATTGGAATGTGGGTTAGCCAACTGAAGTGAAGACCCTCCATAACCATGGCATCATCATCCAATAGGATGGTGACTTGGATGGAATAAAATTTGAAAGAACAGGAATTAGCAGCAGATGCAAACTTGACTCTTCTTGAATTGATTGATGCTTTGATCATCTGAGGATTTTGGACTCGTGCTTCTTCACTCTTCCAAAATGGACTCTGTCATTTTGGCAGAGTGATTCTCCAGGGTTCCAGAAGTCTTTATCTTGGACTAGGGTAGCACCATTGATTCCTCTGTCTCTGGGGATTCCACCTCAGGGACTGTGCAGCTACTGGTTCCTTGAGCTCTCCAGCCTGCAGACAGCCATTGTGGATTACCCAGCTTCTGGTTGTGTAAGCCAATCTAATAAATCCCCCTTTTATAATCATACTTCCTGTTGATTCCATTTCTCTAGAGATCCCTGGCTAATAAACCTTCAAAGAAGAATTAACATAAATACTCCTCAAATAATTCCATGAAATAGAAAAGGAGGAAATCCTTCCAAACTCATTCTATGAAGCTAGTATAACCCTGATACAAAAAGCAAACACAGACATATTAAGGAAATAAAATTTCAGACCAATATCCTTCATGAACATAGGTGCAAAAATTCTTAATAAAATACTGGCAAATAATATACAAAAAGTATTTTAAAAATAGTGCATCATGATCAAGTAGGGTTCATCCCAGGGATACAAGGTTGGTTCAACATATGGAAACAAATAAACATAATCAATCATATCAATAGACCTAAAGACAAGAATCACATGGTTATCTCAAAGATACAGAAAAGAATTTGACAAAATACAGCACCCCTTCATGTTCAAAACACTAGAAAAACTACAAATAGTAGGAACATACCTCAACATTGTAAAAGTTTTATATGCTAAACCTAAGGTCAACATCATTCTAAATGGATAAAAATTGAAATTGTTCCCTCTAAAAACTGCAACAAGACAAGGATGCCCTCTTTCACTAGTTTTATTCAACATCACCCTTGAAACTTTAGCCAGAGCAATTAGGCAGAAGAAAGAAATTAAAGAAATATGAATAGAAAAGGAAGAATACAAACTACTCCTATTTACAGATGACATTATTCTATATTTAAAAGACCCAAAACTTCCACCAGAAAATTTCTAGAACTAATGAATTAAGCAAAGTAGCAGAATATAAAATTAATATCCATAGATCAACTGCATTCATATATCAGTGATGAATCTACTGAAAGAGAAATTAGGAGAATAATTCCATTCACAATAGCCTCAAAAAATATAAAATATTTGGGAATCAATCTAACAAAAGAGGTGAAATACCTCTACAACAAAAACTACAGAACACTAAAGAAAGAAATTGAAGAAGACCTTAGAAGATGGGAAGAACTCCCGTGCTCTTGTACAGGCAGAATTAACATTGCCAAAATGGCCAAATTACTAAAAATGCTATACAGATTTAATTCAATTCCTATTAAAATCCCAATGACATTTTTCATAGAAATAGAAAGTGATGAAATTCATTTGAAAAAATAAGAGACCCAGAAAAGCCAAAGCAATCCTTGGCAAGAATAGTGAAGAAGGAGACATTACAATACCAGACCTTAAACTATACTACAGAGCTACAGTAACAAAAATGTCATGGTATTGGCACCAAAACAGACATGAAAGTCAATGGTACAGAATAGAAGACACAGAGACAAACCCATAAATATAGTTATCTCATACTAGAAAAAGGTGCCAAAAAGATAAATTGGAGAAGAGATAGCCTCTTCAACAAATTCTGCTGGGAAAACTGGAAATCCACATGTAGCAAAATGAGATTAAACCCCTATCTCTCACCCTGCACAAAACTCAACTCAAAGTGGATGAAGGACATAGGCGTTAGACTAGAGAGCCTATGTATACTAGAAGCAAAAGTAGGCCCAATTCTCCATTATGTCGGCTTTGGAGTTCATCTCCTTAACCAGACTCCTAAAGGGCAAGAAGTTAAATCAAGAATCAGTAAATGGAATGGATTCAAACTAAAATGCTTTTTTTTTAAATTGCAAAAGAAACAATCAAGAACATGAAGAGAGAGCCTAAAGAATGGGAGAAAATCTTTGCCACCCACACCTCTCAGATAGAGCTTTAATCTCCAGGATATATAAAGAACTCAAAAAACTTAACACCAAAAACTCCAATTAACCTAATTAATACATGGACAAAGGAACTGAAAAGGCAGTTCAAAGAAGATATACAATCAGTAATAAATACGTGAAAAAATGTTCAATATCTCCAGCAATTTGAGAAATGTAAATTAAAACTATACTGAGACTTCATCTCATTCCACTGAGAAGGGCAGTTATCAAGAATACAAGTAACAATAAATGATGGTGAGGAAAAGCTACACTCATACATTGCTGGTGGGACTGCATATTGATGTAACCACTCTGAAAAGCAGTATAGAGACTTCTTAGAAAACTTGTAAAGGAACCACCATTTGACCCAGCTATCCTACATCAATGTTTATAGCAGCTCATTTCACAATAGCGAAGTTATGGAATCAACCTAGGTGCCTGTGAACAGATGAATGGATAAGGAAAATGTGGAATATTATTCAGTCATGAAGAAGAATGAAATTATGGCATTTTCTGGTAAATGAATGGAATTGGAGACTATCATGCTAAGTGAATTAAGCCAATCCCCCAAAGCCAAAGGCCAAATGTTTTCTCTGATATGCAGATGCTAACTCACAGTAAGTACGGGTGTGTAGTGAAGAATAGAAGTACTTTGGATTAGCTAAAGGATTTCCCCTTTGGGAAGGGAAGGGAAGGGGGATGGGAATAGGAAAGATAGTAGAATGAATCAGACATTACTATCCTTGTGTATAAGTGATTATATGATCAACTATAATTCTACATTGTGTACAACTGGAAGAATGAGAAGTTATATTCCATATATGTATAATATGTCAAAATACATTCTATAAGTTAAAATATAATAAAACAAATAAAAAATTATAATATATTTTGGAAAATTTTTATGAGTAGCTAAAAAGAAAGTGTATTCATCTGTTGTTACATGCAATATTGTGTAGCTGTCTGTTAAGTACATTTGATCTGTAGTATATGTTAGCTCTGTTAGTATCTTTGTTGATTTTACATCTGGACAATCTACCTTTTACTGAGAGAGGTGTATTGAAATCACCCACTATTCTTGTATCAGGATACTGATCTGTGCCTTTATGTTGAGTATTGTTTGATTTATAAAACTAGGTGCATGAACATTCAGGGCACAACTTTTCATAAGCATTATATTTTCTAGTTGGATCACTCCCTTTTCTAATATGTAATTACCTTCTTTGTCTCTTCTGACCAATTTTGACTTGAAATTGGCTTTGTCTGATATGAAAGTTGTCACTTCTACTCAATTTTGAATTCCATTTTTGTAGAATATTATTTTATATTCTTTCAATTTCAGTTTGTGCATGTCTTCACAGATGAAGTGTATATATTGCAGGCAACATATATTTGGGTCTTACTTTTTAAAAAAATATCCCCCCAACCTGCCAGTCTGTCTTTTTATTGGGGAATGAATTTATATTCAGTGTTATAATAAAGAGATATGTATTACTTCCTGTCACATTATTTCTAATGTTTAATTTGATCCTAATTCTCATTTGCTTTTCTATTTTTATAATGAGATTTATTCTTTCCTGAGCTCTCATTTTTATATCTTCTTCTTTTTTTTTTTAGGGTTCCTTCAAATATTTTTCACAATACTGGTTTTATGTTCCTAAATTCCTTTAGTTTATACTTATCTTGGAAAGTTTTTATTTCACATATGATTCAGAAGGATAGTTTTGCTGGATATAGCAATCTAGGCTGGCAGTTATTTTCTTTCAGGACTTGAAAGACATTGCTGAAAACCCAGCTGGTGTGTAGGGTTTTGGCTGAGAAACCTACTATTGTTCTGATTAGTTTGCCTTTATAAATGGCTTGTCCTTTCTCTCTTACAGTTTTTAAAATTCTTTATTTATTTTGGATTTTTGGTATTTTAGCTGCAATGTGTCATGGAGGGGTACTTTTCCATCTTGTCTGTTGGGGTTATAAATGCTACAGTATCTGAATGTTCATTTCATCTTCAAGATTTGTGAAATCTGTCATTATTTCACTGAATAGGCTATCAGTGCTATTAGTTTATATCTCTTCTCCTTTATTAATAACTATGAGCCTTAAGTCAAATCTCTTAATGTTGTTCCCAAAGTTCTTGTATATTCTGATTACAGTTTCTTGTTTTTTGTTTATTATTACCTGAATGTTCCAGTTCATCCACTTGGTCGTCAAACTCTGAAATTCTGTCTTCTCTTTGATCTAGTCTATTGGAGAGACTGAACAGTTTTTTATTTGACTTATTGTGTCTTTCATTTCCAAGATTTCTGTTTGGTTCTTTGTTCAATCTTTCATTATTGAAATGTTCTTTTATATCCTGTATTATCTCCCTCATTAATTCTTTTTACTCATTGACGATTTAACAATCATCTTTTTGAATTCTTTGGCATTTTCTCCATTCAGTATCAATGAATTCAGTCATTTGGTAGTATGTATTTTTAGAGGTATCTTATTACCTTGTTTTTTGTGTTTCCTATATGTCTATATTGAGATTTGTGCATCTGTTGGGATGGTTATCCCTTCCTCTGTAATGTGAGGATTTTTTAGTAAGCTTCTTTCTCTTTATGGTGTTCTCCATGCTGAGGGTTTATCTAAGTGTCAAAACATTCACTTAAATGCTCAAAGTGCTGTGTTCATTTTCAGGCACCAAGGTAACCTATTCTTTTGAGTCATTCTAGCTGCATCTCTCCATGGACTTAAGGTCCTAAAATGAAATGCTATAAATAACAATAACAACAAAACCATAAGTGTTCCACAGTGTGGGGATGTAACCAAATAAAACAAGTTTTAGTTCTCAGGAAGTTATTCTCCTGGTAGTCTAAATTTTAACTTTTGAATGATTTAAGGTTATTTTAAGGGTTTCATTTTTAGTTTCTGAATATGATTTCTGGAACTGGACATAAGACATTCTCAAGAAAGGACAGCTGTCCCCAAATTTCACTTAGCATCTAGTCAAACAGAGTGGGAATCTGTTATCTTTGATGGGAAGGTATCAACAACAACTCTTTCTTTCAGATTGTTGTTTTACTGTTTGAGGTGGAAGAAAGTATATTTGCCTATTTTTTAAAGCTTGAGCAAACATATACTCAATTTGGTGCATGGTTGGTTGATTTGACTCAAGAATGGTAAATTCCCATGCTGGAACCTGACCAACAGCTACATTGTTCCCTGCTGCTTCCCACACAGATAATTACCAGAGGCTAATTGACAGATGCCAGCGGGAAAGGAAATGGAGTGAAGGGCAGCCCACAGAGCCAGGAATTGGATTTTGTCACGAATCATGGAGAACTATGTTTGTTCTCAAAGAAAAAAAGTCTAGAAGAATATCTAGTTAAGAAATATGACAACAAAATGAGCTATACAAAGGGCAGTGCAGAATTGCTTTGGAATTAGATGATCTGGATTAAAATTCTTATTGCCTCACTTAATAGGTGGAACCTCGGATGAGTTACTTAACTTCTCCTGGTCTTAATTACTCATCTGCATCATCAACACAGAGGTAAAATCTATCTCAACATTGTGATGGATAAATTAAAAAGTGTATATAAAGAACTTATCTCAGTATCTGGGTCATAGAAAATGATCAATGAAAGTTAGTTATTATTATTTTCTATCCATGCCTGCAATCTAGTGTTTTTCCTAAATTTTGTCCTTTATTCAACAATAATGAATAAGCATTTTATCTTTCTTATTTGCTCAAATGTATTGAAGATTTTGGGTATTTATTAACTTATAAGATAGAAAACTCAGGTAAATGAATTTGAGTGAGTTGCTCAAGGTAAGAAATTGATGGAACTAGAACTAAAATCCACCCAAATGATTTTCTTATTAATCTGCAATTAAAGAAATTTGACCTTCTTCAGACAGGTGCCCTGATTTTCTTTGACTCAGCTTAGTTCTCACATATTCCACCAATCTTAGCACCAAAAGTCAGAGTTACAAATGGAATAAACTTTGGTGAATTATATGCCTCTCATCTCAGTTCTTCATTTATAAAATGAACAGGTTGGTATTAGAAATGATACCTATGATTTCTTCAAATTCTGAAACTCTAAACCTAGAGGTTTTATAGAGAATCTTATCATTGAGGTTGAATAACTACAGTCATGAAAATAGGTAAGCCATGGTTAGCCAGTGCCATAATTTTCATGAAAGCATTGATGGAATTAAAAGACCAAAACTCAGGATTTTAGTTATTACCAAGACAAGCTCTTTGCATCAGCAAAATACTACTGCTCCTTGTATTTGATGGTCAGCAACAGAATACCCCTGAAATTTGTGTCATGCTGTAATAAGAGTAAAACCAGGGATTTTAGAGTTTGAGGGAAACTTAAAAGTATGGAATGAATCAGCTATGCAAGTAGCAAAGATGTAGTAAGGGCCTTTTTCCCACTGAGCAACCATATAGGCAAATTTATTTTTATCTGATAAATTATTAGTCATATAGATTCTTAATAACAGAATGATGTGTTTAAGAATATAATTACACAGAGAATCTACTTATTTTGCCAGTTATACTTCTCAATGTTTAGGATATTTAAATTGAACTACTTCATGTTTTAGGAGGAATTTAGTAATGAAGCTGAAGAACTCTAACTACTTTCTAAAATTCCACTAAAATGCTCAAATCCCAAATTAAGATAATATTTCAAAATGCAATATGGGGAAAACTGTACAAATATTTAGCAAGGTTTTTACTATATGGATCTGTTTAAAATTGTTAATTTGAACTGCATATTGATCATGAATTTAAATTATAGCTGAATAATTTAATATATAATTAGTGCTACTACTGCATATGAGTAGTTAGTTTATAATTGTAATAAATATAATCCTTGATATAAATACTTCAAAATCAGAGATTTTGAGAGATTTATAATTTTTCCTTAAAATCTATAATTATTTCAAAAGGTAGGACGTTCTCTTTAATGTGAGATACGCTGTTCTATAAAGGAAGATGTATGAATACCCTGAATATGGTGGTCATCATATTTAGGCAATATAGTGATTTGGTTAAAAAAGTGGAATTTACAGTGAGACAGACTTGCACTTAATTTTGTTTTTTGCCACTCCCCGTGTGACCTTTAGTAAAATTCTTGACCCATCTGTTATGGTTTGGGTATGAGGTGTTCCCTCAAAACTTATGTTAATGCAGGAATATTTAGAGGTCAAATGATTGCATCATGAGAGCTGTAACCTAATTAGTCCATTCTACTTTGAAGTGACTGGGTGGTAATTTTAGGCAGGTAGGGTGTGACTGGAGGAGGTGGGTCACTGGGGGTGTGCCTTGAAAAGGTGAATCTGCCTTGTGACCCCCACCCCTCCTCTGTTTTCTGACCTTGCCATGAGCTAAGCAGCCTTTCTTCTACGGGGCCCTTCTCCCGTGATATGCTGCCTCACCTTGGGTTCAAAGAATTGGAGTTGGCTGTCTCTGCACTGAGACCTCTGAGACCATTAACCCCAAATAAACTGGTCCTTTTCTAAGTTGTTCTTTTTGAATGTTTTGCAATGCAAAAGCTAACTAAAACAGAAAGTTTAGTGCCAAAAAGTGGAGTTGTTGCTGTGACTAACCTGACCTTGTGGTTCAGAAGCCTTTGGAGCTGGTTTGCAGGAGAAATTTTGAAAAGTTTAGAGATAAAAATTGGAATAGATTTAGAATTTTTTAAGCAGAGATTAGTGGGCAATTCTAGTGGGAGCTCAGAGACCAGAATGGTGATAGGAATATGGACTGCACTTATGAGGTTTCAGAGGGAAATGAGGACTCTTTTGGGAATTAAACTGGAGACCACTCATGCTATATTCTGGTAAATATATTGGAAACATTTTGCCCTACTCTGAGAGTTTGTATGAGGCTGAATTTAAAAGAGATGGACTAATTAATCTGGTGGAGGAAATGTCAAGGCACCACAGAATTCAGTCAGCGGCATGGATATTCCTGGAAGCTTATAGCCAGATTTACTCTGAGAAATGGGACCAGAAAACAGAGCTAAAGAATGTTTAAAAACTTGCAGTCTGGCCAGAAGAGTGGATGTGAAGCTGGGCCAAGAAAATTGTGCTTGTTGGAGAGATTACATCCCCTAAAGAGATGATAAGTACTTTGCACAGAGACAATAGAAAAGGTGCCTCAAGAGCATCTCAGAAATTTGCAAGACCACACTGATTGCAGGATCTAGAGAGACAATTCTTTGAGAAGAGATCATGGGGGTAACCTACTTGCATAGGGAGGCCTATGAAATTGTTTCACCCTACTGATCCATGCAGGTACTCAAAGAACACTTCATCCATGACCCCAGGGAACCAAGCTACTATAAAAACTGGCTGCAGTTCTTGGTATCCATGTGGTGCTGATTCTGCAAGAATGCAGAATGCTAGAGATAAGGGGTCATGGAAGCTTCTACTGAGATTTCAGAGGAAGGCCTTTGAGCCAGGCAAAGAGCAGCAGGGTTGGAGTTCTTGCAGGTAGTCCTTGAGAGGGTGTTGCATGAAGCCAAGGTGGGAATGGAGACCCAGGAATAAATAAATTCCAGCAATGTAGACTGTCTGCCAAGGAAAACTTCCAGTTGTGGAGAGAGCTAGCCTGAGGGACCATGAGCACTGCAACCAGTAAGGCCTAAGGGGTGGGGCTATTCAATCCCTTTGGAGTTTACATCTCACAGCATGTGCCCTGGATGCTGGATGTGGAGTTACAAAACATGCTTGTCTGGTTGGGCTTTGGTCTTATTTTCTTCCCTTCCCTTCTTTCTATACTCCTATTCCTCTCTTTTGAAAAGGGAATGTTTACTCTGGGCCACTGTATATAGAATATACGTAATTTGCTTTTGATCTTTATAGTGGTTCACAGCCAACAACTTGCCTTGAGTCTCAGAGGAGATTTTGGACTTGGACTTTTGGACAATGCTTAAATATTTAAGACTATGAGACTCTTTTAACCACCTCCCCTGTCTTTGTATATTTTATTTAGAAATAGTGTTTTTCTAAGTTGCTTAGGGTCTTGCTAAATTGCTGAGGCTAGCTTTGAATTTACATTCCTCCTGCCTCAGCCTCCTGGGATTACAAGCATGTGCCATTGTGCCTGGTAAGACTATGGGACTCTTAAAGATGGACTAAATTCATTTTGCATTTTGAGATGAATGGGCCAGGAGTGGAAAGTGATGGTTTAGATACAAGGTATTCCTCAGAGCTCCTGTGCTAATGCATGAAAGTTCAGAGGTGAAATGATTAGATTATGTGAGCTCTAACTTAACCAGTAAATCCTAGTATGACTGGACTAACTGGGTGATAACTGTAGGAGGTGGGTCCCTGGGGGTGTACCCTGTAATGTTTCTGCCCACCATAAATGAAGGAGTACCCCTGCCCACCATGAGCAAAAGAGCATTCCTCTACCATGCCCTTCCACCATGATGTTTTCCTCATCTGGAGTAAGTCAACAAGGGAGTTGACTGACTATAGATGGAAACTCTGAATCTGTGAGACAAAATGATCTTTTCCTCCTCTAAGTTGCTCTTGTCAGGTATTTTGGTCACAGTGTCGCAAATCTAACTTTTACACTTCCCTTCGTAATAGCTCCTTCTTCTTTCAGTATAGCATGCAGAAAACAGGGCAGGTAAAACATGTACTGTCCATTCAGTGGCTTCCTAAAAGTCTGTGAAAAAGGATATCACAGCAAGTAGGGAGATGGGTCCAGCACTGAATGAGGAAGAGATATTACAGTTTGACTGAAGTAGAAATAAAAAGAAATGTTTGGACATTTAGGATGTTAAATGTATGTATTGGCACTCAAGAAAATGTTTGAAAGTTGAACTTAGAAGCAAGGGTTCCAAAGGATCTCTTGTTCCTTTCTGTAGAAAATCAGTAAAGAATTGTTATAAATTAAGTAACTGAGTTTTGCAGACTAGATGTCTTAAGTGAAGTCTGTTCACATGATCTGCAATACTGTGAATATTTTATGTTAACTAAACTGTCATAATTTTTAAGAAAATACTTATTCTATATTTCAAGTGTTTCTGGGTGTGCAAAGAAAGGGATGTGTGATAGTTCATGTTTGTGTGCACATGTGTGTATTTGTATGTGCCACCTGTAAAACTAATTATAGGTAATTAATGAAAAATTGTGGAGGTCATAAATGATATTTAAAGTCTAAGGTTGAGTGACAGCATATAGAAAATCAGGCTGAAAAATGAAATCTTCAGCAATACCTAGAGTCAGTATGTGCACTTACATCATCTGCCTTTTTCACCTGATATAATTTCCCCAAAGCAGTGTGCATAATCTAAAAAATAAAAAATATTTCTTATTATTTTTTTAAATAAGAAATAATTTTATGCATCAGTGAAACCCAAAATTTACATTTATTTTATACTAGAATGACAGATCCTAATACATTAGCCCAATTATTCCAATAGTTAATGGTTGTTTTAATAGTTAACATTAGGTAATATTGGTTAGCTTAGCATATACTAGTAAACACTTTTCTCTGCTTTAATTACTCTGTAATGTGGTTGTGCTCTAATGTGATTCTGCTTTTGTTAATTTCTTTCCTAACCACTATATTCTTTACATTTAAGAATTTGCTCATTACTAGAACTCATGTATGATTTTCATTGTTTAGCAATTCAAACTTTAAAAAAAAATCCCTACAAAACTGCAAACATCAGGAAATAAAAACAATGTGAACAGTATCACATTCACCAAATTGACATCATGGAAGGAACAGCAAATGAAATGATCACTATTATATGTGCTGCTAAAATTAGTTCAGCAGGGATACTCTGAAAGGAGCATTGAAAATAACATGGCAATTTGTATAATTGTGAAGCTAGCTACATCTTAGTTCTCTTTCCCTGTGAGATGACAAACTCTCAAACATTCAGTAGATGGGGCTTGACTCCATGAAATTCATTTTGTTTTTATATTAAGCAACAACAACAATGAACTAATCAGGTCATGATATCCTTTGGTGATTTTCTTTGCCATTTGGATTAAGTCCAAGTTTTTTTTTTTTTTTTTTTTTTTTTTTTTAGTTGGGGTTAGAACCCAGGGCTTCTTGCATGCTAAGTATGCACTCTACCACTTAACCACTGAGCTATACCCTTAGTCCCCAAATTCAAATTCTTGATGGGAGCTTAAAAAGTCATGTAGGATCTGATGCATGCCACTCATTCCTGCCTCTTACATCTCCACAACTTGGCCTTCCAGGACTTCTTTCATATTGTTGCACATGTAAGGCTCCCTCCTCTTGTTACTTCTGCTGCCTTCATGTGCTATTTTCTCCACCTGGAATCTTCTCCCATACTCTAATTCCCAACCTCCCTAGCAGACGTCCA
Organism: Sciurus carolinensis; assembly: GCF_902686445.1. Taxonomy (NCBI): domain Eukaryota; kingdom Metazoa; phylum Chordata; class Mammalia; order Rodentia; family Sciuridae; genus Sciurus; species Sciurus carolinensis. The sequence goes on along the minus strand of NC_062216.1, from coordinate 61,325,413 downwards.
CATCTCCCTTACTCAACTTGCTCTTTTAGCTTTAGCATGTGTATTTTGTATTCTTGTATCCCAGGTGTTTCAGTGAGTCTCATTTAAGTTTCCAGATAAAACCTCCTTTCCCCACAAACAAACAAACAATCAATTAGAAGCAGAGTCATAGTATTTTTTCAGTTCTAAGTGCTGAGTTCCTTGAATATTGATTTTGGGGCAGGATACAGCACTCCTCTGTTATCCATTGACCTTTATTAATAGTTTGGATCTTCCATTGCGCAATTATACTAGTTTATACCTGAATGGAGCTCCCATAAACTATAATAGTAAAATAAATGGAATCAATAAGAAATGAAAAGAGAATAGAGTTCAAACTTCTGGAACATTCCATATGATATGCTTGATCATCTTCAAAATCTTCCATAATTTTCTTATGGGTGGTCACTTTGTATGTATGATACCAAACCCCATTGCTGAAAAAGTCCATTTATGCTATTATTATCTCCAAGTGAATTATTTCTATATTATTATAAAGAATAACTTCAGAGGTGAGATACAATATTCATCCTTAGGATAATGCTTTGACCTTCTTTGCAGAAGGAACACACGCAAAAATTATCTTAACACTTAGTGTTTGGGAGGCTATGTTGTTGACTTGCCCCCATGATAGCAGGAAGTCCATTTTGGCTCAGTTTGAATTCTAGTTTCCAACAGGTCTGTGCCCTTGCTCCATAAGTCCTATGAATTTTTAGCTGATACTATCAGAGAGTGAAATATGCTAATATGTCAAACTGTCAGTGACTGCTTTCCTTAAATATAAGAGGAACTTTATGACCAAATGCCAACACTGTTTGAATTTTATTTTATTTGAACAGAAAGCCTGCATTATGCATAAGACGTTAGGCTGTGTGGATAAATTATGGTGTCTAAATAGGTGCAGAAGCATTCTAGAGGTCAGCAGCTTAAGAAGCAAATCCTTTATGTGTTAGAGTGATGCATCTTAACTTAGGATTCTGAAGGATGTGAATATTTGAGAGGTAAAAGATGTAGTATCAGAAAGAGCGTATATAACCCTACATGGAAGCTAATTTTGACTGGAAGATGACTATTGCAGTCTTGTCATTAAAGATGTTCACTGCTAATTTTGCCTGTCTTCCAGGTATATTCTGGGCAGTGAAGTTAGATGTGGATGTGTGATTTTACTTGGCCAATAGAAACAGAGCAGAAGTACTGGGGGTCTTTTCTAGGAAGAAGGCCATTAGAATCAAAGTGGGATTATCTATGTATCATTTTCCATGCCACACTGACTGGGGATGTTCCACATTGAGGAAGCTCCATTAGCCTGCATCCCTCAGTGAGGATGATGAGGATGTATTGAAATAAGCCTCTAATATTTTGAGCCCTGTGATTTTGGGATTGTTACAATATCATAAACAAGACTGTCCCACTGATAGAGTCAGCTAATATTATCATCCTTAGATCAAAAAAAGTTCAGAATGTCAGGATACTGCTGATTCTCTGAAATTGTTACCATCTTATTTAGTGGAGGATATTGGGAGAATGTATAAGGGAACAAGAGATTAAATATCATAGAACTATGATTCTATATATTATAGTTAACTAGCTAAGTTGAATAAAAAGTTAAATTCGTGTTTATAATTTCTTCTATTAGATAAGTTTGTTAATAATTGCTTAGCATAATTAATTGCACATTTACTATTTACTCACAAACAGTAGATATTACACCCTCATGTATTTTTCTCCTAAGTCTTGAAAATTTCCAGGATATTTGATTAGGATTATCCAAATTCTTTGAATATGTTAGCACCTGGAGATAGAGTACACAATGACTATGGTGGAAATCTTTTAAAAAGTGAAGAATTACCCAATCCTTATTTTGAAGCATATCATTTAAGAAATTTTCACACTCTGATTTATATTATAGATTAAAAAAATACACCAGGATACTCAACTACACTGCATATTTTCTTGGGGGAAAGATATAACTTTAGGTGCTTAAAAGAATTTCTGATCCATAGAGTGTGCTCTGAAATGTTTTGAATATTTGAATGTTTAGAATTAAACAAGTTGGCACATGATAAGTCATGTCATATGAAAGGTGACCCCAAAAACTGCATTAAAATTACTGCCAAGGAATTACTTTACTTCCTGGAAAAGAGAGAGAGAGAGAGAGAGAGAGAGAGAGAGAGAGAGAGAGAGAGAGAGAGAGAGAGAGAGATAAAGAGAGAGGATGCACAGTTAGAGCCATAGCTAGTTGTTGGGAGCTCGTTTGGAATAAGCTCTCATTTGATCAGAGAGAACGCAATTTTGTTTGATATGGAGATTTCAGAAGGACAAGAGGGTTGGAGGGATGTCAAAATGGAACCTACCAGGATAATTGTCTTTCAACTGTGGCAGTCATTTAACTCAAAGAAAAGTGTACTCAGTGTAGAAGAGAGGCTTCATATCTTTAATAGTCACATGGACAGATGGTAAACCTGAGAGAAATGCCCAGTAGTTTACAATAGTCTTGCCTTGAGAGATAAGGCAAAGCAAACCCTTGCTGATACATTTACTCATCAATATCATTAGTTTAATTTAGAATTAAGCACATAGTTGCATGCTTTGGTTTTTATTTTTTTATCCTTCATTTTTCTAGTTTCATTAGGGTATAATTAACAAACAGGAATTGTATACATTTGATGTGCTTCACTTAATATTTTGATATATGCACACGTTTTGAAATGACACTATACACAAGCTAATCTCATGTAGTTGTGTGTGTGTGTGTGTGTGTATTGAAAACACTAAAGATCTACCCTCTTAGCCAATTTCAAGTACACAGTACAGTATTGTTAATGTGGTTACCTTGCTGTGCACATTAGATGTCCAAAACTCTTTCATTTTGCATAAATAAAATTTTGTACTTTTTGGCCAATGTCCCTCCCCCCACCCCTCATTTCCTTGCCCCCAGCAACCACCATTCTATTCTCTGCTTCTATGAGTTTGACTACTTTGGATTCCACATATAAGTGAGATCAAGCTGTATATGTCTGCCCGTGTCTGATTTATTTCCCTTAACATAAACACTCTCCAGGTTCAGTGGTGTTGTAAGTGGCAGAATTTTCTTCTTTTCTAAGGCTGAAGAATATATCAGTGGGGTGTGTGTGTACCACCTTTTCTTTATTCATTCATCCAACAACTGGCATTTAGGTTGTTTCTATATCTTGGCTTCTATTTTGTGAACAATGCTGTAATGATCATGGAGGTGCAGATATCTATTCAACATCTGATTTCATTTCCTTTGGATATATACCCAGCAAAGGGATTGCTGGATTATATGTGTTCTATTTTTAATTTTTTGAGGAATCTCTGTACTGTTTTCCATAATGGCTAGACTAATTTACAGCCATTATGGAATATTTAATTTCTGTCCACAGTGTACCAGAGTTCCTTTTCTCTATATCTTTACTTATACTTATTATCTTTTTTTATAAAAGCCATTTTAACAGGCATAAGGTGATATATCATTTTCATTTCCCTATGCATAGTGATGTTGAACATATTCTTCTTTGAAAAATGTCAATATGGGTGTTTACCCATTTAAAAATAGATTTATTTTTAAATTTAAGATTTTTGGCTTTTGCTGTTGAGTTATATGTACTCATTATGTATTTTGGTTATTAATCTCACATTATACATATGGTTTGAAAATATTTTCTCCCTTTCCATAGGTTGTCTTTTTATTCTCTTAACTATTTCCTCTCCTGTGCAGCTTTTTATTTTGGTGAATACCACATACCTATTTTTGCTCTCCTGATGATGCTTTTAGTATTAATGACCAAAAAATCTTTGCCAAGGGCAAGAAGACTTCTCCCTGTTTTCTTTCAGTAGTTTTAAAATTTTAGGTCTTACATTTAAGTCTTTGATCCATTTTGAATTAATTTTTGAGTGTGATACAAGATAAGGGTTCAGTTTCATTCTTCTTCATATAGGTATCCAGTTTTCCTAGTACTGTTTACTGGAGACTATGCTTTCTCCATAGCTTGTCCAAGATCAGTTGCTCCATTGACCTAATGTTTACTTTTACGTATTTCAGTGTTTTTTAAAAGAAAATTTTATTTTGTCTTTTAATATTGTAAACTCTATTACATGAGTTCTCATGTGTATGTCATCTTTCTTAAATTCTAACACTTAATGAACTATATGATTTTGTTTGTTCTTTAAAACATTTGGAATGATGCTGTACAGAAAACTGGAGCAGCTGATTTCTGGGTAAGTCCATGTCCTAAGCACTGTATTGAAAATTTTATTAATATTATCTAAATTTATCTGCCCAATAACCTCATGATGCACACATTTATTCTTTCATTTAATAAATACTATGAAATGCCAACTATTTACCAGGTGCTATGTTAGAAACTAATATAATTACCTCTGTTTTACAGATAAGAAAACTAAGACTTAGAAAATTTCCTTTAACTTTGCCAAGGTTGCTATGGTGTGACCCCATACATGTCCACATCTTAATTCCCAGAACCTGCTAATTTTTTACCTTACATGACAAGAGGAATTAGCAGATGTGATTAAGATTCAGTCCAATACGTGACTCCTTTAAGAACAAAAATTTTTCTTTCAGCTATTATCAAAGATAGCCATATAGACAGAAGAAAGGTCAGAGAGGTGCAGTATTGTTGGCTTTGAAAGTGGAGGAGGATCTCCAGTGCAGGCCTCCCCCCATAGGCCCCTCCCCCCAAAACCCCACACCCCCTGTGGACCACATACACCTGGCTGCAGCTCCCTACCTACCAACAGCTTGGGAGGCCTCTGCCGCCATCTTGGATTATCCCTACCACTGCTTCCACCATCTTTAGTTGGGGAAGCTACGATGGGGGCTGGGGGACACCTGCCAGAGACTAAAAGCTCATTATCAAGGTACCTACAGCTTAGCTACTGCTGCTGTCACCAACTTGGGATGTAGCTGCTTATATCTGGGAATAACAGCCAGGACCTGAAAGATCATTACTAAGGGCCCTTCAGTCTTGGTTGCATTTGAGCTATCCCTGTTAGGCATGCTAATAGCCACCATCTTGCTGGTCAGTAGGTAGCAAAATGTTGTGAGGGTATCTTAATCCGGACTTGTCCAGCTAACTAGCCCAGCACCCACCAGGATCCCAGAGACAACTCAGGAGCACTTGCTGGGATCCAATATCAACCTGGTCCACGACTCCACTGAACACCTGGTCCTGCTGGTTTGACAATCAACAGGGCCCCCTGGCTTCTCAATCCCCATTCTCCCACCATCCCCTAACCACCAATGGGCCCAGTGCCTGCAGCTATGTGGATGACTCACAGCTTTCAATGTGTGGTCCCGATTGGTCAAATGCAGAACAACTTTCTGAGACAGGGAGAGAGGTTCCTGATTGGGAAATCAAAAGGGCAGGGGCAGGAGAGATACATTTTAGAGACTAAATTATAGACCAAGAATTGTGGGGTCCACAAGTGAGGGAAGAGGTTAAGACCAGGCTCCTGTGTCACATGAGTGGACCCCAAAGGAGAGTCCTGGAGTGCAGTCTTCCTGAGGGAATGACAATTACTATGCCCTGCCTCCAGGAGTCCCACCTCCAAGTTTAATCTTCCCACCTTAGTGACTGTCATCATCTTGAGGGTGGAGTTACCAGCAAACTCCAGACAAACCCATCGACCAGAAAAGGAGGGAGACAGAGAAGACATTGAACTTCAACAGAAAAAATTGTGCAATTTTCCTTCAAGACTTTTTTTTTCTATTTTTTTCTTTTCTTCATTTTCTTTTTTCTGTTTTCATTTCCTGCTCTCACATCCCCACCATCTTTGAAATCAAATGCCTTTCATGCATCAGGCTACTGAAAACTGGGAGGTTTGACTAGTCTATTACAGTTCAGTGGTAGATTTATTTTTATTTTTGTTTTTTATTTTCTCACTCTCTCTATTTTCCTCTTATCTGTTTCCTCAGAGTCTCTTTCTCCCTTTTCTCATGCTAAGAATCAACGTCTTTTGATTCTATATTCATTCTTCCTAGGATCTAGTACCTCTACATTCTCACTTCTTACCTCATTAGCATTACATCCTACACCCCTCCCCCATCCTCTTTTCCAGCATTAGAAATTATAGACCTTATTCCAAATCTATTGTTTATGCTATAGATAATAATCAAACACATCATCTCTGTTTATTATGATAATACTATTAACGTCTTAATGGGGCTATTTGGTTTAAAATTGCATATTGTTTGCATTGGATACTGTTAATATTGATCTCCCCCTTAAAAGCAAGGTACTGGAAACCCGTGGGAACACTGTAAACTTATAGGGGAGAAACTAATACCTCAGATCTGCACTGCTAGAGGGGAAGATACACAAACAACATGAAAAAACAAGGGAATAAAGCACCCCAAACAAACCAAGATGCTATATTAATTGAATTCATTGACAGCATGGTAGAAGAAATGTCAGAAAAGGAGTTCAGAATGTACATAATTAAAATGAGCATTGAAGTAAAGGATGATATAAGACAGAAAATGTAGGCAACAAAATATCACTTCAACAAACAGTTAAAAGAGCAAATGCAGGAAGCAAAGGTTATTTCAATAAAGAGATAGAAATTCTGAAAAACAAACAAACAAACAGAAATCCTTGAAATGAAGGAAACAGTAAACCAATTAAAAAACTCAATAGAAAGTATCACTAACAGACTAGATCACTTGGAAGAGAGAACCTCAGACAATGAAGACAAAATATTAAATCTTGAAAATAAAGTTGACAAAACAGAGAAGATGGTAAGAAATTATGAGCAGAACCTCCAAGAATTATGGGATGACATAAAAAGACCAAATTTAAGAATTATTGGGATTGAGGAAGGCACAGAGATACAAACTAAAGAAATGAACAATATATTCAATGAAATAATATCAGAAAATCTCCCACCCTGAAGAATAAAATGGAAAATCAAATACAAGAGGCTTACAGGACACCAAAGATATAAAATTACAACAGATCCATACCAAGGCACATTAGAGTAAAAAGACCAACATACAAAATAAAGACAGAATTTTAAAGACTATGAGAGAGAAGTATCAGATTACATACAGAAGATATCTCAGCCCAGACCCTAAAATCTAGGAGGGTCTGGGATAAAATATACCAAGCTCTGAAAGAACATGGATACCAATCAAGAATGTTATATCTAGCAAAACTAACCTTCAGATTTGTTGACTAAATAAAAACCTTCCATGATAAGCATGAGTTAAAAGAATTTACAAATAGAAAGCTTGTACTACAGAACATTCTTAGCAAAATGTTCCATGAGGAGGAAATGAAATACAACAATGAAAGTCAGCAAAGGGAGAAACTACAATAAAGGAAAAGTCAATCAAAGGAGAAACCAAGTCAAATTAAAAGTCAAAAATAAACCAAAATGACTGGGAATGCAAATTATACCTCAATAATAAACCTGAATGTTAATGGCCTATACTCATTAATCAAAAGACATAGACTTGCAGATTGGATATAAAATTACCCAACAATGTGCTGCCTTCAAGAGATTAATCTCATAGGAAAAGACATCCACAGACTGGCTCAGTAAAAAAGCAGGGGTTTGCATCCTCATATCAGATAAAGTGGACTTCAAGCCAAAGTTAGTCAGAAGGGATAAGGAAGGACATTTCATACTGCTTAAGGAAACCATAAGTCAACAAGACATAGCAATCATAAATATTTTTGCCCCAAACAATGCAGCATCTATGTACATCAAACAAACCCTTTTCAATTTCAGGAATCAAAAAGACCACAACACAATAATACTGGGTGTCTTTAACATACCTCTCTCACCACTGGATAGATCTTCCAAACAAAAACTGAACAAGGAGACCAAAGAACTCAATAATACAATCAATAATTTAGATTTAACAGACATATATGGAATATTTCATCCATCAATGAGTGAATACACTTTTTTCTCAGCAGCACATGGATTCTTCTCTAAAATAGACCATATGTTATGCCACAAAGCAACTCTTAGCAAATAAAAAAAAATAGAGATATTACCTTGCATTCTATCAGATCATAATGGAATGAAAGTAGAAATCAATGATAAAATAGAAAATAGAAATTACTCCAATAGCTGGAGACTAAATAATATATTATTGAAAGAAGCATGGATAACAGAAAACATCAGGGAGGAGATAAAAAAATTCTTAGAGGTACATGAGAACACCAATACAACATAACAAAATCTGGGACGCTATGAAAGCAGTACTAAGAGGAAAATTCATTGCATTGAGCTCATCCAATAAAAGAATAAAAATTTAACAAGAAACGAGCTATCATTACATCTCAAACTCCTAGAAAAAGAACAGATCAATACCAAAAGCAGGAGAAGATAGAAAATAATTAAAATCAGAGGTGAACTCAATGAAATGGAAACAAAAGAAGCAATTCAAAAAATAAAAAAATGAAAACTTGGTTCTTTGAAAACAATCAATAAAATTGTAAACCCTTAGACACATTAATGAAGAGGAGAGAGAAAACTCAAATTATTAAAATTCATGATGAAAAAGGAAGTATCATGACAGACACTATTGAAATATAAAACATAATTAGAAGCTATTTTGAAAATCTATACTCCAACAAAATAGAAAATATCAAAGACATCCACAAATTTCTAGAGACATATAATTCATCCAAACTGAATCAGGACGACTACACAATTTAAACAGATCAATTTCAAGCAGTGAAATAGAAGAAGAGATCAAAAGCCTACCATCCAAGAAAAGCCCAGGACCAGATGGATTCTTAGCTGAGTTCTGCAACATTTTCAAAGAAGAACTAATATCAATACTCCTCAAAGTATTCCATGAAATAGAAAAGGAGGGATCCCTTCCAAACTCATTCTATGAAGCTAGTATCACCCTGATACCAAAAACAGACAAAGACACATCAAGGAAAGAAAACTTCAGACCAATATCCCTAATGAACATAGATGCAAAATTCTTAACAAAATTCTGGCAAATCACATACAAAAACATATTAAAAAGATAGTGTACCATGATCAAGTGGGGTTCATCCCAGGGATGCAAGGTTGATTCAACATCTGGAAATCAATAAATGTAATTCATCATATCAATAGACTTAAAGTTAAGAATCATATGATTATTTCAATAGATGCAGAAAAAGTGTTTGATAAAATACAGCACCCCTTCATGCTCAAAACACTAGAAAAAATAGGAATATTGGGAATATACCTCAACATTGTAAAGGCTATTTATGCTAAGCCCAATGACAACATCATTCTAAAAACTGCAACAAGCAGGGATGCCCTCATTCACCATTTCTATTCTACATTGTCCTTGAAACTCTAGCCAGAGCAATTAGACAGATCAAAGAAATGAAAGGGATATGAAAAGGAAAAGAAGAACTCAAACTATCACTTTTTGCCAATGACATGATTATTTATTTAGAGGATCCAAAAAAATTCCACCAGAAAACTTCCAGAACTAATAAATGAATTCAGTAAAGTAGCAGGATATAAAATCAACACTCATAAATCTAATGCATTTCTATTCATAAGTGATGAATCCTCTGAAAGAGAAATTAGGAAAACTTCCCCATTCACAATAGCCTCAAAAAAAGTAAAATACTTGGGAATCAATCTAATAAAAGAGGTGAAAGACCTCTACAATGAAAACTAAGAACACTAAAGAAAGAAATTAAAGAAAACCTTAGAAGATTGAAAGATCTCCCATGTTCTTGGCAGAATTAATATTGTCAAAATGGCCATACTACCAAAAGTGCTATACAGTTTCAATGCAATTCCAATTAAAATCCCTGTGACATTATGAAGAATGTGAATGGGGTAGAATTAGAAAAGTAATTATGAAATTCATTTGGAAAAATAAGAGACCCAGAAGAGCCAAAGCTATCCTTACCAAGAAGAGTAAAGCAGGAGGTATCACAATACCAAACCTTAACTATACTACAGAGCAGTAGTACCAAAAACAACATGGGTCAAATGGTGGTTCCATTCCAAGTTTTCTAAGGAGTCTCCACACTGCTTTCCAAAGTGGCTGCACTAATTTGCAGTCCCACCAGCAATGTATGAGTGTACCTTTCTCCCCACATCCTCGCCAACACCTGTTGTTGCTTGTATTCTTGATAATCGCCATTCTAATTGGGGTGAGATGGAATCTTAGGGTGGTTTTGATTTGCATTTCTCTTATTACTAGAGATGTTGAAAATTTTTCCATATGTTTGTTGATTGCTTGTAGATCTTCTTCTGTGAAATGTCTATTCATTTCCTTAGCCCATTTGTCGATTGGGTTATTTGCATTCTTGGTGTAGAGTTTTTGAGTTCTTTATAGATTCTGGAGATTAGTGCTCTATCTGAAGTATGATTGGCAAAGATTTTCTCCCACTCTGTAGGCTCTTTCTTCACATTGCTGATAGTTTCCTTTGCTGAGAGAAAGCTTTTTAGTTTGAATCTATCCCAGTTATTGATTCTTGCTTTTATTTCTTCCTTGGCCTATACCCAAAGGACTTAAAATCAGCATATTACAGAGATACAGCCATATCAATAGCCAGATTGTGGAACCAACCTAGATGTCCTTCAATTGATGAATGGATAAAGAAACTGGAATGGAATATTACTCAGCCATAAAGAATGATAAAATTATGGCATTTGCAGGCAAATGGATGAAATTGGAGAATATCATGCTAAGTGAGATAAGCCAATCTCAAAAAACCAAAGGACGAATGATATCGCTAATAAGTGGATGATGACACATAATGGGGAGTGGGAGGGGTTAGTGTTAGGGTTAGAGTTAGGGTTAGGGAGGGGGGCAAGAATGGAGGAAGGAAGGACTGTATAGAGGGAAAAGAGGGGTGGGAGGGGTGGGGGTGAAGGGAAAAAATGGCAGGATGAATCAAACAACATTACCCTATGTAAATTTATGATTACACAAATGGTATGCCTTTACACCATGTACAAACAGAGAAACAACATGTATCCCATTTGTTTACAATAAAAAATTATATTAAAATTAAAATTTTAATAAATGAAAAATGAAGTTAAAACAACAACAACAACAACAACATGGGATTGGCACCAATAGAGGCAGGTAGAAGACAAAGAGAAAAACCCACATAAATACAGTTGTCTCATACCAGACAAAGTTGCCAAAACCATATAATGAAGAAAAGATAGCCTCTTCAACAAATGGTGCTAGGAAAACTGGAAAGCCACATGCAGCAAAATGAAATTAAATCCCTATCTCTCACCCTGCACAAAACTCAACTCAAAATGTATGAGGACCTAGGAATTAGACCAGATACCCTGCACCACATAGAAAAAAAAGTGGACCCAATCTTCATTGTGTTGGCTTAGGACCAAACTTCCTTAACAAGACTCCCAAAGTGCAAGAAAAAAGCAAGTATCAATAAATGGGATGGATTCAAACTAAAAAGCTTTTTCTCAATGAAGGAAACAATCAATAATGTGAAAAGAGAGCCTACAGAGTGGGAGAAAATCTTTACCACACACACTTCAGATAGAGCACTAATCAGAATTTATAAAGAACTCAAAAAACACCAAAAATACAAATAATCCAATCAATAAATGGGCTAAGGAACTGAGCAGACACTTCACAGGAGAAGATATACAATCAATCAATAGATATATGAAAAAGTGTTCAACATCTCTAGTAATTAGAGAAATGCAAATTAAAACTACCCTAAGATTTCATCTCATTCCAATTAGAATGACTACTATCAAGAATACAGAGAACAATAGGTGTTGGCAAGGATGTGGGGGAAAAGGTACACTCAAACATTGCTGGTGGGATTGCAAATTGGTGCAGCCACTCTGGAAAGCAATATGTAGATTCCTCAGAAAACTTAGAATGGAACCATCACTTGACCCAGTTATCCCCCTCCTTGGTTTATACTCAAAGGACTTAAAATTAGCATACTACAGTGTCACAGCCACATCAATGTTTATAGCAGTTCAATTCACAATATCGAGATTGTGGAATCAACCTAGATGCCCTTCAGTAGATGAGTGAATAAAGAAACTGGGAGATAAATATATATATATATATATATATATATATATATATATTTTTTTTTTTTTTTTTTTTTTTTCCCAATGGACTATTACTCAGCCATAATGAAAAATACAATTCTGGCATTTGCTGGTAAATGGATGGAGTTGGAGAATATCATGCTAAGTGAGATAAGCCAATTCCAAAGACCCAAAGCCTGAATGTTTTGTCTGATAAGTGAATGCTGATACACAACATGGGGTGGGGGTTAGAGAGTAAGGGAAGAATGGAGGAACTTTGGATTTTGTAGAGAAAAATGAGGGGATGGGAGGTGCTGGGGGAAGGAAAGATTGTGGATTGATACAAATATTATCACCTTATGTACATGTATGATTACATGAATGGTGTGACTCTACATCGTGTACAACCAGAGAAGTGTAAAGTTGTACTCCATTTGTGTACCATGAATCAAAATGTATTCTGCTGTTATGTATAAATAGAACAGACAATAAAAAAGAAACCAGAAAATGGAGGAAAGGGCCAAAATTTCATGAATGTGGTGATTTCTAGAAACTAGAAAAGTTTGGCAGATTATCTTTTTTTGGATCTAGAGATGAATACAGCCCAGTGTGCACCTTTGAAAGCACCCAGAAACCACTCTGGATGTGGGAACTCATGAAGAGATTTTATTAAGTGGACAGGCATAGTGTCTGCTCACAGGGAGAGAGAGAGAGAGAGAGAGAGAGAGAGGGAGAGAGAGAGAGAGAGAGAGAGCGCGCACAAGGGAGAGAGAGAAAGAATGGTGGTGGAGCCATTCTTAAGTAGTGGAATTTTGCCAGATAATAACAATGGACCAATGACTGGCAAGGAAGTTCATGGTCTAACAATCTGGGTTGTAAAGTGGTGGGGAGGCAGAATAACGGCAGCAGCAAAATAACAGATCTGCTGCCAATAACCTTGATTTTTTGTAAGGCCTAAGATCAGTGAGAACTGTGTTATGTATTTGACATACAGATTTGTTTTTCTTTTTTGGGTACCAGGGATTGAACTCAGGGGTACTTGACCACTGAGGCACATCCCCAGTCTATTTTGTATTTTGTTTACAGACAGGGTCTCACTGAGTTGCTTAGTGCCTCACTTTTGCTGAGACTGGCTTTGAATTTGTGATCCTACTGCCTTAGTCTCCAGAGCCACTGGGATTATAGGTGTGCACTACTATACCTGGCATGACATATATAATTTTAAGATAATAAATTTGTATTGTGTTAAGTATCCAAATGTGGTACTTTGTTATGGTGGCAATAGAAAACTAACGTAGTTATATAGATAGTGTCACAGCCAAAATTTTATATCAGGTCTGTGTGACTCAAATTATTCATTTTATTATGTACTGATTAACATAAATTATAGCCATGTAAGTGGTTTTTGTCTTTTTGGATTGAACTGATCCTGGTTACAAATGCTAACATTGTCTTGAATATTTATCCTTTCCTTCCTCCCCATACACGCAATAAATCTTGAGTTTGGAAAGTAGCAGCATTAGTTGATAAAGCAGAAAACAAAACACCCTATAGAGGGAGAGAGAATATTTTCATTTTAGGCAAGCCAGAAAAAAAATCCAATAAGAGGATGGGGTTAGAATACTATAAAGATCTGTATAGTAAATGCTCTAAATTGAAAATCCAGTTAAATCTGGCCCCAGGTTGTTAGTGTTTCATGCACTTGTTAGAAATAAGCACATATCAATCCTTGAAGGAATATAATATCAGCGTTGACGTCAGGGAATTTCCACAAAGTGGATTCCAATATAAAGTTGTAATTTAAAAAATTACTGAATAAAATAGCAAAGAAGTCCCTTTAGCAGAAAAACAGAAAACCATAGAAATAGACATATAATAACTAGTTATTAGGTTTATAAGAATACCATGTTAAATGTGTTTATAAGAATAAAAGATTGTATGGAAGTATAATATGGGGAATAATAGTATGACTCTTGACTAAGTAGATTAAAAAACTTAGATACTTAAAAAATAAAAATTAAAATTAGAAACTCAATGACTAGAATATATAGTTGATTAGACATAGCTAAAGAATGAATTAGTAAATTGGAAGATAGAACTGAAGAAATTATATAAATGCAGTTCAGAGAGGTAGAGATGGAAAATATGACATTCAGAGAAATGAAGTATAGAATTGGAAGGTCCAACATGAAATATAAGTGGTTGTATAAATAAGTGGGATAGGGAATGACAATATAAAAAAGAAGTATTAGTCTAGAATTTTCTACAAATAAAGGACTTAGATTCTTATATTCAGGGAACCCTAAAAATTTAAGCAATATAATAAATAAAAAGGAATTCATATTTGGATATACAATAGTAAATCTGAATTATGACACTAAAGACAAGGATAACATAATAACCTGAAAGAAATGGTGATTACTTACAAAAGATGAAAAAGTAGACTGAGACCAAAGAATTATAACTTCAAAACACTGAGAGAATGAAGTGTCATCTAGAATTCTATATCTTTCAAAAACATATTTCAAAAAGAAAAAAGAGTAAAGACTATAACAGATCCTCACTAGAAGAAATTGCATTTTTTCTTTTAAAATTTATTTTATTGGTGCATTTTAGTTATATATAATGGGATTCATTATGCCATAGTCATATGTGTACCTAACATAATTTGATCAATCTCCATGGAAGAACTCCTAAGAGACACTTTTCAGAAGGAAGAATGATTCAGAAGGATGCTCCAAGATATAAGGAATGGTGTGTGTATCACAAAAATCTTATTCATTTTCTTAGATACCCTTAACTCCACCTGCTTTCCAAGCATTCAGGCACTTGCTTCATCTCAACAGTTGCCACATCCTATGGACATCTGTTTGGGGATAGTCAATGTCTTATCTTCCTTGGATGTGATTATGCCTCTGGACTAAGCCAGCTGTATGCCTGGTGTCTCTGGTTATTTCTGCCACTTTCAGACCTGAATAAAACTCCATATAGCAGGGTATAGGATGTAGATCCTGAGGTGCCACTCAGAAGCCAGATGAGAAACCTGGAGGTGCCGGAGGAGTTAATTTCTAATATGGAGAACTTTACTGCAAGTAAACGGGATATAAAACATCCTAATATACACATTTTCTCTTCTTCTCCTCTTCTATATACTATTCTAAAGGATGATTACCTCGTGCAGTCCTTTGTGAAGTGAGAACCAATCTGATAATCATATCATGTTACATTTTTAAATTTCCTTTCTCAATTACCCTTTTCTTCTCCTTGGTTTATAAAATGTTTACTGAAAAACCCAAACTAAGATGTGAGCAATGAAGATGATAAATTTATTCAAAGAGTGCCCAAATTACAATAATTATTAGAATAAATTATAAGAAAAAGTTGAAAATTTTAGGTTTAAGAATAAAATAAAAATAATATCCTGGGAAATAACAGATAGGGTGATGATTGCAGTTTAAGAGGTTCTAAGGTTCTTACCTTGTTTAATACTGAATAATTTTGGACTTTGCAAATTTAATCAAGAATATTAAGTTTTTTAGGGCAACTAGTTTAAAAAGAAACAAAGAAATTTGGTGGAGTGATTTCCAAAGAGTAGAGTTAAAAAAAAAAAAAAAACAAGAGGATGCAAACAATTTAAAAACTCTCAGGCTATTCAAAAGGAGGCAAGAAGGAGTAGGAAGTAAGCATGAAGAATAAAATGGTTATTTGTAATCATAATCAATAAAGTGAAACTCTGCACTTAGAAGACAAAAACTCTTAGCCTTGATGAAAGCATTGAAAACTGGGCTCTAGAACATTTATTACAAATAACAGCTAAAATGAAGACACAAGTTGTTGGTCAAGGAGGGGAAGAGAATACCATTCAAATACTACCTTCCTCCCAAAGTTGATATAACTACTCTAATGTCTATTATGGTTCGGATGTGAGGTGTCCTTGAAAAACTCATGAGTGAGACAATGCAAGAAGGTTCAGAGGAGAAATGATTGGGTTGTGAGAGTCTTAACCTAATCAGTGAATTAATCCCCTAATAGGGATTAACTGAGTGGTAACTGAAGTGGTAGGGTGTGACTAGAGGAGGTGGGCATTGGGGCATGGCTTTGGGTATATATTTGTATCTCATGAGTAGAGTCTCTCTCTCTCTGCTTTCTGATCATCACCTGAGCTGCTTCCCTCCACCACACTCTTCCACCATGATGTTCAACCTCACTTTGAGCCCTGAGGAATGGAACTAGCCTTCTTTGGACTAAGACCTCTGAAACTGTGATCCCTCAAATAAGCTTTTCTTGCCCATAGAGTTGTTCTGGTCTTTTAGTCACAGCAGTGAAATAATTGAATAAAACAATGTCTGACGAAGTAGATTTTTTTAGGACATATAGAATTTTTAAAGACAAAGGGAATTGTCATTGATAAAAGTCTTAAATTATGGAAGAGGTGACCTTCTAAGCTTGAATGCTGCTAATAATACAGTGTTGAAATATATAAAACAAAAATGTACACGCTATGAAAAGAAATTTAAAAATTCACAGTCTGATTTTTTAAAACAATTTTTTCTATAAATGATAAGAGAAAAATTTGTGACAATATATAGAAAATTTGAGCAAAATAATTATTTCAGACTTCAAAATTTCGATGATTTCAAATAATCTGTTTAGTTTTTGTTTAAATACATAGTCTAACACAGGTGTTCTTAATTGGTAAAAAAAAAAAAAAAAGTGTGTGGGTGGTATGTGAGAACATTCTGTGCAGTATGGTCATTCAGGGACCCAGGATAACAGATGGTCTCAACATATAATTTCCAAGATCACACTGAGTATCAGACTCTAGCCAGTAGATACGCTAAGAAAGCATGGAAGATCTCATGGGGAGTTTATATGAGATAGATTCAAAGTGGCTTATTTCCTTTCCATCCAAATGCATTTGCCAGAGATCAAACAGATGGCTATACCTAACTGCAAGAAAGTCTTTCTAGGTACAGGATCAACATTAAATAACAGTGAATTGCATTTTTATGTAGACCATTAAAAGAGTTAGAAAATTCAATTAAAACGATGGTATCATTTACAACAGCAACAGGAATGTAAAATATCAGGAATAATTCTAACAAAAGATGTGCAATTTTGTTGTAAGACTTAAGAAGACTTGAATCATTCACAGATACATTATGTTTATGGAAGAGTCAATTCTCCCCAAATGGATCTATAGATTCAAAGCAATTGAATTAAAAAAAAAAGTCCCCACTGGAACTTTTTCAGAATCGGACAAACTAACTCTAAAATATGTATTAAAATGCAGAGTAAAGAATTGTCAAGATGCTCTTTATGAAAATGAGTCAGGTGGTGTTGTTGGTGGGGGGCAGGGAGGTTTGGCCTACCAGAAAGCAAGAATTATTATAAAGCTACACTGATTAACATAGTGTGATATTGGCACGAGGTATGCAGCAGATTGATGGAGCAGAACTGAAGTCCAGAAACAGATCCAAGTGTATTTGGAAACCTGATTTATGACAGAGCTGGTAATGCATATCACTTGGCAAAGATGAACTCTCCAATAAACGGCACTGGGAGAGTTACCCATGAGGGAAAAACTTGATGTGGATTTTGATACACAGTCATATAAAATGACTAATCCAAGACAGATCAAAGACACAATTGTAACAATCAAATATTAAAAATATTTAGAAAAATAAGGGTGAATATCTCTATGATCCCAGAGTAGGAAAAGATTTAATAAAAATAAAGAGAACAAAACATTATCTAAGTTATATGAAACTAACATTAAGACAGAGTCTCTGTTCTTCAAGGGATTCCTAGGAGAGATGAAAATGTGAGTGACAAATGGGAAGAAGAAATTTTCTACGCCCATGACTATTTGTTAATATCCACAATATATGGATATTATATATGATTCTGTAAGAAAGATAATTTATTTGATAGAAAAATGGACAAGTAATCTATATAGGGCATTTCACAAAAGAGTAAATGCAGACATATGAAAAATTCAATCTTATGAGATATTTGTATTAATAGTTAGAATTCAGCTGTAAAGCTTCATCTTTCTTTTTAGAAATGTTTGTTTTTTCACTGTTGCATGCCCTCCTTTCATTCTTCTTCATTAGCTATCTCTGTCTTTCTCGTGCTCTGCTTGGTGTGACGAGTTGGTAAGTGAAATGCAATTTTAAAGGTCTCAGGTGGGTTTGTTTCCTTTCATAGGATGTGTGCTGCTTCAGGCACTGTTTGGGTCAATTTCCTAATTTTTGCTTTTATCTCAATTGAATGAGTCATACTTGTCAGTTTGGTGGAGAAAAAAGAGGAAATTGATCAGTTTCCTTTGTTCAAAAAAATCATCAAGTTTGTAAATTGCACATCTCGAACTGTCTGGTTTTTGACAATAGAAGAGTAACTTAGGTTAAGAGAATTATGTGGCTTAGTCTATTGATTCATGCCTCTGGCCTTTAATGCACACAGTTATATTATTATTCCAGGAAACTGGCTTCTTGTCTTATCATTTATCAATTTGTATATGTGAAGACAATGCATTTCTTCCCAAATACTTGAAAGTTTGACACAGATACGACACCATGGAACTATGTTTTATTGTAAAGGCAAAAAATTCTGACTTCGCAATGAGAAGAAATAATGTTTTTATATTTGCTTACTCAAACAGTTTCTGTTCATTGCAGAGCTTCCTTTTCTTTGCTCAAAGTCCCTGGAATAGAGGAAATCCCTACCTCCCAGAGAGCTTCATTAGTCCCAGAGAGTACAAGTGAATGTTCTCACCTACGTGCTCAGGAGGGATGCTCCTAATGTTTAATTATTCTGAAGGGAAAAGTGCAATGAGGTCACGGATAAGCTCAAGAAAGAAGAAAAAATGTACTGCAAGATACAGTCAAAATCAGACAAAGGTTATTCATTTTTGTTTTTGTTTTTGAACCAGGTGATTTCTACCATTCACAAATTTGGTGTTCTGACTCTTTTTCTGATTACCATACATTCATTTGTCAATGTAATTATTGAGCAAAGCTACATATCAAGTCTCTCCTGGGTATTTGTGATATGCAAGTGAACGCAATGACAAAAATCCTGTTTTCAACAGAGCTTGCCTTCTAATGGGGAAAGACTGACAATAGCCTATAAGCACAATGAACAAATGAATTCAATGAAATGTTGGAAATTGATAAGTATGATAAAGAAAAGGAAAAGAGCCAAATAAGATATGTTGGATTATTAATGAGATGGTTGTAATCTTGAGTGGGCTCCATTAGGTGAGCAGAAATTAAAGGAAGAGGGCTGAGGTTGTGAATGCTTGCCTAGCATGTTCCAAGCACTAGGTTCAATCCCCAGCACCATTATGTAGAAGAAACAAAAGCCTAAGAGCAGATTTAAGTTACTTTGGTTGGTTGTTGTGGCACATGTCTATAATCTTGGTGACTCAGGACACTGAGGCAGGAGGGCTGCAAATTCGAGGTCAACTTCAGCAGCTTAGTGAAGCCTTCAGAACTTAATGAGGACTCCTACGTTCAACCCACAGTACCAAGGGGATTGGAAAGAAATCAAAAGAGGTGAGGGAGTTTACCAGGCTGATACCTGGAAAGAGTTCTAGACAGAGAAAATAGCCAGTGCAAATGTCCTACGGTGCCGGGGTCCAACCCTAGCAGAGGTCGGGGGTCCTAGGTGGATGGGAGGCATTGGCACAGTGGAGAAACAGCACACAGAGACACCAAGTGTTCTGAGGCTGAATCTCTCTTTATTTTTTCTGCTAGTCTTTTTATAGATATTTTTCTTTAGTAATGATTATATCATTTTTTGTTAGTTTAAAACAAGAAAAACCTTCAAAAGTACAATCTATGCTTCTTCTCAAAGTATATATTCCCTCTGTATGACAGCCCAGACCAAAACAACCTTATTTCCCAGCTAGATTAAAACAACCTTGTCTCTCAGCTAAACTGAAACAAACTTGTCTCCCAACTAAACTGAGGGCACCATGATCTGCCAGCCTTCAACCTTCAGAACAAACACATCACTAGATTTTCTGAGAAACCACCCCCACCATGAACTCCAGTGTTTAACAGTGAAAACAGTTTTTACCATTATTAAAGGGCAAAGAAATCAACTTATAGTTAATATTTAGTCTATTCTAATTTCATATAATGGCGGACTACAATCTTATTCTGATTCTCAAAGAATTAGACTAAACATAGGAAAAGCACAAATTATATTTATGATTAACCTAAATGTTTTTATTATGTAAAGTATCTCTAGAATCAACTATTGAAACTAAGAAAGCAACAAAGGCTAAACACCGCATCCAAGTTCAGAGTAATGCCTTTTTATCTATATATTATTATACTAAAGCAATCACAGTCTCCTTTTAACTTGAACACAGCTACAATTGTTTATTTTTGTATATTTTATCTATGTACTATTGCCACATTTTTATTGTGCACTATTTTGTGTCCCAATACAGTAAAACCTTCCCAATGTTTTTCCAATAAGTTTCTAAATGATATATTGATTATTATTATTAAAAAGCAACTACACATGGAGACATGCCATGCCTATGGCCCCCAAGAGGGAGGACGATCAACAGAACTGTGTCAAGTGTTGAGTCCTTTATTCCAACAAACCGTGTCAAGTGTTGGAGTGGCAGGAAATAGACGTGGCACTAAGGTAAGAATATTTTGGGTGCACTTAAGGAACTGCAAAGGGACAAGAGTGGTGGCGGTGGAGTAAGCACAGGAGAAAGATATAGGAGATGAATTCTGACAGTGCAGAGAAAGGGTCAATGTTGGGGGGAAGGCAGGCCATTAGGCTCTGTAGACCATCAAAATAACATTAACATTTTGCTCTAAGTTAAATGGTTGCCTGTAGTGAGAAGAAATTGCTAGAAAGCAAGTGAACAAGTAGAAAAACCAGTTAGGATGTTGTTGAGTCATAGAGGTGAGCTGTTACTGACTTGAGTCAGGCACAGCCAGTGGGAGGAAGGAGAGTGGATGGCTGTTCTTTACAGACTGGATGTCGGGTGTCAAGAAAGGCAGAGTGAAGCATGACTCCCAGGATTTGGGTTGAGCAGGAGAATAGTGATGACCACATGCAGAGCAGTTTTTGAGGGAAGGGAAGGCCAGGAGTTCGGTTTTGGATATTTTAAACGTGTGATATCAACTAGCAATTTTTATTTGCTCTAGTTAGTTATACATGACAGTAGAATGCATTTATGCACTTCAACAAATCATACATAAATGGAGTATAATTTCTCATTTTTCTGATTGTACATATTGTAGGATCACATCAATCCTGCAGTCATATTTGTACATGAGGTAATAATGTCTGTTTCACTCTACTATCCTTCCTATCCCTATACCCCTTCCCCTCCCTTCACCCCCCTCTACCTGATATAAAGTAACTCTATTCTTCCCTATGGCCCCCATTGTGAATTAGATCTGCATGTCAGAGAAAACATTTGGCTTTTGGTTTTTGTGTTTGGCTTATTTCACTTAGCATGATATTATCCAACTCCATCCATTTACCAGCAAATGACACAATTTCATTCTTCTTTAAATTTGAGTAATATTCCATCATATATATATGTGTATATATATATATATACACATATATATATATCTCATATATATATATACATATATATATATATCTCACATTTTCTTTATCCATTCATCTGCTGAAGGACACCTAGGTTGGTTCCATAGTTTAGCTATTGTGAGTTGAACTGCTATAAACATGGATGTGGCTGTGTCATTGCAGTGTGCTGATTTTAAGTCCTTTGGGTATAAATCAAAGGATGGGATAGCTGGGTCAAATGGTGGTTCCATTCCAAGTTTTCTGAGGAATCTCCATGCTGCTTTCCATAATGATTGGACCAATTTGCATTCCCACCAACAATGTATGAGTGTGCCTTTCCCCCCACATCCTTACTAATATTTATTGTTGCTTGTATTCTTGATAATTGCCTCAACTAGAATTTTATATGAAGTGTATTGTTGGAGTTACAAATTTGAGAACTGACACATATCAATTGCATTTAAAGTTATGTGTTTGGTTGAGACAGACAAGGGAGTGATTAAAAATAGAAAACAGCTTTGCAGTTCCAGTGGTACTCCGGGGTTGGAAGGGCTGACTAAGAAAGGGCAACTTGCCGAAGAGATGGAGACCGAGGGCCATGGAAGTAGGACAGAACCCAGAAAATGTGGGAACCTGGGAGTCAAGTGAAGAAAATATTCCAAGGAAAATGAAGAATTCACTGTATTAATGTGGGTGAAGTGGTGGGGGAGGGTGAGAAAAGAATGGAGGAACTTTAGATTACATAGAGGGAAAATAGAGGGAGAAGGGGGTTAGGGTATGAAAGATGGTGGAATGAGACAGACATCATTACCCTGTATACATGTATGATTACACAAATGGTATGAATCTACATGGTGCACAACCATAGAAACAAAAAGTTGTACCCCATTTGTGTACAGTGAATCAAAATGCAGTCTGTAAAAATAAAAAAAATAATAAAAATAAATTTAAGAAATGCAAAAAAAGAAAAGCATTGGAGAAATCGAGTACATCCTCATGAGAACTGGCCTTTGGATTTTGCAGTGTGGGGGTTTCTGGTGACCTTTGTAAACAAATGCTGTTTCATTGGCTTGATGGGAGATGAAACCCTGAAGGAAGTCAGTTGAAGAGAGATGGAAGGAGAGGAATTGGAGAAAGTGCAGATGACTCTTTGGAATAGTGTTGCAAATAAATATGGGGAAAGGTTTTTGTTCTGTTTTTTTTTGTTCGATTGTTACTGAGAAGAATAAGAGCAAATAAAAGGAAAAATCTAATAAGGAAAATCTGATGATGCAGGAAAGAGTTCTCAATGACCATGAATTTCACTCTCTGTTCCTCAGATCATTTCTCCTTAAACTGCATTTGTTCCTTAGCATATGTGTCTGGCACAGTCTTTGGAGCTCCATCATTAGTATCTCCGTAATACAACAAAAATGATTTGAAACATTAAAAGAGAGATATGTGTGAAACTGACAAATGGCAATGAATGCAGCTTTTCAGATTTTAATGATCAAAAATTTAATTAAACATGAAGACTTTTTTTGAGATTTAGAATGTATTTTATAATTGTAGGAATAAAGAATGGAAATAAGGTTGCTTTCTCATCTGATGTTCTAGGGAGATTTGGAAGGGGCTGAAGGAATTTACCTTCTCTTCAAAAGGAAATACCAGAGGGCAGAGACAGAAATGCCTGAAAAATTCTATACTTTCCTGCTGCGTGACATCTTCTGTTGCCTTCAATCAGTCATTGAAACTTCATGCTGAACAATCCATCAAGCATACTCTTAGGTTTGAGTGGTCTGAGTTGTATGCCCTGTCATATTCCTGATGCTAACTCTTTACCCTCCCTGGGACACCATTGCCTTGTAATCATGGCAGGCTATTAGGTGTAGGATCTTCAGTGTTCAGATCATCTGATAAAAATAATAAAACCTTCAGAGATACTTTAAGAACCTTTTTTCCTGGGTTTGGGGGTTTCCTGTCTTTTCTGTTCCTTTTAAGAAAAATGAAAAAATATGTTTAAGTGGAGAACTCAATTATGGAAGAGTGACTCGTCAGTGATCAAGTTTGTAGGAATGTCTTGGAAAGAAGATTTTTTGAACTTGAAAAAAATTCCAATTTTCACATTTTTTTAAAGTTTAAGCAGCTCAGAGAATCAAAGCAGCAGCCATTTACTGCCTATTAGGAGAGTGTCTTGCATTGTTAAGTTTGAGATTTAAAACTACTTATTTAAGAATAAAAAAAGAATATGAAGAAATAAGAATAAATCATGCTAATTTAACTATTGCCAACATTATTTTTGTAAAAATAGGCTTAATGAAGCAATATATATTCCCCAGAGATTATCTTGCCATTCAGGTATGCTGGGAACTATGGGAACCTTTAATAACCTTCAATGCTTACTGATTCAGATGCTTATAATTTGATACCAGCAAAATGCATCACTAGAGAACCCAGCAGCTAAGCCATAAAACCTTTGATTTACACCACTGGGGCTATCTGAAGTGAAATTGCTTTCCCATTGTGTGCCGGCACTGAGAAAGAGACCTCATCATTGGCAGGAAAGAGATTTGAGCTTTGTTGTTTCCAAGGTAGATCAATTTTCATTTATTAATAATATCTCATTATGTGGTACTTAAGTGGAGGATAAATAATTCTTTTTTGTATCAAGGGTATTCCATGGCACTTGTAAGTGCTTTTGTTAAGTGCTTTCTCATTTACTTGGAGAAGAGTAAAGTAGCTGCTAAAGAATCCTCATTTAAGACCTGACTATAAATTGTTGTTCATCTGTAGTTTTGGGGGGCATGTGATCAGGGAAAGAGGGATAGTTAAAGAAAAATGCAATGATATTCTCTTTCCTTGGCTAGGAAGCACCAATATGAAAATCTTGTAAGCTCTATTCTTAAAAAAAAAACAAGAAGTCTTTGTGACAAGGCAATTAGTTAAGAGGAAAAGTACTGAGGATGATGACCTTTCTACAATGACAGAGAAAGATGAAATTGGCTTGAAGTTAGAAACCAGAAAAAAATAAATAAATAAGGAGATTCATTAAACAGTCACAGGTTGCTCTGGAAGGTGACTTTTTCCTTCCCTAATGATTAAAACAAATTCTTAACAATTCCTAGAAATGGTTCAGTTCAGTTATTGATAACTTGGAATGGTTGCCAAGTTCTAGGGAATCTTGCAGACAAAAGATGCTACAGATTTAATGCTTGAATTCCCTCAAAATTCAGATGCTGAAGTCTAATATCCAATGTGAACGTATTGGGAGATGGGACCCTTGGGAGGCGATTAGATCATGGGGATGGGGCCCTCATGAATGGAATTAGTGCTCTTATAAAAGAGGCCAGTGAGGGGCACCTTGTCCTTTCTGGTTATGAGAAGATGCAGCAAAAAATGCTGTGTGTGGCTTGGGAAGTGGTCCTCACCAGACCCTGAATCTGCCAGGGCCTTGATCTTGGGCTTCCCTGCCTCTAGAATGGTGAGCAATAAATTTATATGGTTTATAAGTTACTCATTCTAGAGTGATTTGTTATAGAAACCTGAAGGGACTAAGAAGGGGAGAATCAAATGATTTCTGTGGTTTTCTCACAACACAGTGATCTAGTTTAGAAAATTAGATATATGTAGATAGAATAACAAATTTTATAGAAATGCACAAAACTGGATGATCAGACAACAATCTCTGTTTAATGTTCAAGATATCTTTTTTGTAAGGATTTGGATCTCCTGTCTCTCATCCTAAGTGGTTCTGAGAGTATTTTTTTGGTATTTGTTTTGGTTCTAGGGACTGAACCCACATGTGCTTAACCACTGAACCACATCTCCAGTCCTTTTAATATTTTATTTAGAGATAGATTCTCTCTGAGTTGCTTAGGGCCTTGATAAATTGCTGAGGCTGGCTTTGAACTCTCGATCCTTCTGTCTCAGCCTCCGGAATCGATGGGATTATAGGCGTGTGCCACCATACCTGGCCTGAGTTGTTTCTAATTTTATTCCAGGCTGAGGTTGGCAACTTGGAGTAGATATTGGTGTCTGTCTATATTGGAAAAGATTCCAACCTCCTATCAGTTTCAGTGGGAAGAAAGGTTTGGTTGCTTAGTGAGTCAAGGATAGAGGGTAATGGCAGTGTAGGTAGGTTTCTAAACCAGAGGCAGCAAACTTTTTCTGTAAAATGGCATATAGTGGATATATTGATCTTTGCAGGACATATAGTCACCACTGTAACTACTCTACACTCCCTTGGCAATGTGAAGGCAGTCAGAGACAACATAAAGTCACTCTCGTTTAAAAACAAAATGAGGGTGGCTGTGTTCCAATAAAGCTTTATTTACAAAAACAGGAAGTAGACTGGATTGGGCCCATTGGCCTAAGTGTGCCAACTTCTATAGACTGGTAATCAGAGTTACTGATTCTTTGCTTTTTATGAGATAAAATAATAATATTCATTCAGACACTCACTTTTGTGTGGATACTTCACATACTACAGAATCTATGATGTTTTTTCTTGGATTGTTTGACAACACACTTTCCCAAGGGGAACTGCTGCAAAGGAAGAGGTCAAGCTAGAGTTAAAACTGGTGCTTTGTCAAGGGAAGTATTTGGCCAGCAGGATTTGAAATGTACATGTACAATTTTACATTGGAAGCAAATTTCTGGGGAATTGTCAGAGCATAAAATTAGGTGTAGTTGAGAAGGAGCGTAAGCCTCGAGGTATGGCGAAACTGAGATAGCAGGATGAAGGAAATTAACACTGGGATAACTTATGGGCTTCAAAATTACAACATTTTTTCATAAGACCCAGTGCCTCCCTCCTGACAAAGATATTTTATGCATTTTATTCAATCTTTATTGCTTGAGTAGATTAGAAACTCATCCTGCATAATCCGAATAAAATGACTCCAATTACAACAATATTGTCTATTATTATACCTCCCAAATCCTGCCAAGTCACACCTGCACAGTCTTGACTCTGAACAGAGTGCCATTGTGAATGTACTTTCTAGATAGGAAATTTTAATCTATTCCTGGTTAAAAGGAAATTCTAATTTCCTGCCAAGACAATCATACATTTTGGCTTAAGTATAAGCCAAACCGATATGTTCCTATGTTACAAAATTTGAGCAATGTAGGCCCACCTATTGAAAAACATCTTCCTCAGAAATTACTAAAAGGCTTGGGATTTCCAAAATTGGAATGTTTTTAAAGTCTGTGTTGCAAATATGCAAAAGCTATAGGAAAATTTTTTCTAGTTTTAGCTAAGAAAGAATAGGAACAAAAGTATGATTACAAGTTAGGCATGTCAGTTATGAGAAAGATGCCAAGATTCTTTTTGAAAGGGGAAGACTTCCAATTTCATGATGACTCTGATATTCAAGGTCTTCAGTGTTACTATTTTTATGGCATGCTCTTTCCAATCTCAACAATTCACAGTTGTGAAATAGAAATTGCTTTGGTTTGAAGTGAAGGATATATTTGGAATTGATATGGAGAACAATAAATAGTAGAGAAGATGGAAGTGAACACCATGGCAATACTGGCAGGGTTCAGTTTCTTACATTACTCAGATATGTACAAAGAGTAAGGGTCTTGGGTGACCTTAGTAAAATAATTGGGGGTAGCAGGGAAAGTCAGCAGGAATTTTATTTTTGCTGTTACTGCTGAAAACAAACAAACCAACCCCTAAAACCTATCCCTAAAGATAACCCAGTCTCCAGTCAATTATAAGAAAATTTAATTGACAATTTCCCTAGTAGGGAATTTCTTTTCTCCAGAAAGTCTCCCCGCTTCTTCCTCCTCTCCAGTTTGACATCTGGTGATGAAGAAGCCTCCCTGCCTATGGGAAGAGGGTTTTTTGGTACAAGTGCTATCATATTCTGCCAGCTTCTGCTGACCCTGATTTGTCTCTGGTCTCTGGATTTTGACATCTGTCTATTTCATCCTCTACTGATGTGACTGTGACTATTTCTACTTGTGCTCTATATTCTTGTATGATTAGAGACTACTTTCTCTGCCCTACCCCAACTGTGGCTGCAGGTGCATCTTGGCTTTTGTAAGTACAGAACTTCTTACTTACCCAAGTCCTCTTCCCAGTTCCTGACTTAGGCCCTTAGTGCCTAGCTTAAGTCCTGCCTTAACATGGGTCTACCATGCTTAGACCTTGCCATTTCTATTCCAATGCAGCTGTCCTACATTGGCCGAGGGTTACTCTGAAAGGCAGTCTCTTCTCCTTCCTGGGAAGTAGGGCACAAGTTCCTCTAGTGTACTTTTCACCCAGCCTCCTCAGGGTTTTTATATGCTTAAAGACCTCCTTCGTTCAGTTCTCAGAGCAACCCTATAGTTGAGGATGCTACCTCTGAGAAAGCTTGGCATAGTCCTAATGTTCATGCCCATTCTTAAATTTCTCTTCCTTTTCCTCCCAATAGGATTTCTATTTCTCCAATTTGCCTGAAAGAGGCTTCCCTACATCCTCCTAGTTTGCTTCATAGCAGACTTACGTTGTTCTTATTGTTTTTACCCTTATAGACTTAAGGTGATAAACTCTCCTGCAAGGACTGTCCTAATTTTAGATCTGAAAGTCCTGTGTCCCAGAAAACTCCTCTCCTAGGCAAATTTGGATGGTTGGCTATTCTACCTGTGCTAAATTAACTTTTCAGTTAAGGGTTAGTGGCCAAAATGCTTTAGGGGAAGGAAAAACAGATTATTCAGCAAGAAACCACATGGGAAAGTACACAAGTACAAAATATTTTTCTTCACTATAGAAATAAAGGAAGAAAGTTTGTTTCTATTACTCCTAGCAACTAATTTGTTGAAAGGGAGCTGGTGTCACTTCAGTATCAGAAACTAGCTGCAATGGATTGGATGAAAGTGAAGTGGCTGCTGTGTTTGTGAGAATTTTCCTTTCATTGAGGAAGTTTTTAGTACAGAAAGCTAATTAAATTCAACATTTTGATCAACTTGAGTCATTTAAGAAAATATTTGACTGCAAAAGAGCATTTAAACTGAGTCTTGAAATAACTCACAAACATGGACATATAAACGAATATTTTTGTTATGATAAAACAGTATCCATTCAGTGGTTAGTGTAATAATGTTTGAAATAGTTTTTAGAAATGAGGAAAGATGGAAAAACTTTGGTTAGATTCTTGAAATCATGCTTGATTTTGGGCACTCCAGGGAAGTCTAGGCAGCCTGGGTGTACACATGGCAGCTCTTTATGCTATGAAGGACAGGCAGCCTGATGGATCAACCTATAAGTGTCCCACATGGACTTAGGACCAGCATCTCAGTTCTGTCCATATCTTAAAGGTACTTCCAAAGTTCAATGATGATTCAGCCAACAGTCTGATTTAAGTGTCTAAGAGAAGTTAACTGTAACCCAACAGGCAGGTGAGGATGAAGCCCAGGTGAGAGAACATGGATACTGAGGAGAGGATGACTGCACAGGAGGACATGGTACAATATCAGTAACTCTGGTTTTGGATATGAGGGCAGGGTTCAAAATAGGAAAAGACCAGCAGGAGCAAGAAGAGATTAAGTACCTCAATAGAAATTTGATTCTAGAACAGGCATATGGGACAGAAGAGTGATAACCAAGAGACCACCGGCAACCCATTCACCTTCATGGGGCTGCTGATGCTGGATGTGAGCAAAAGCTATAATTAGGCTCCTGTGCTAGATTTCCATCACTATAAAAATGCCGGAGATAATTATAAAGATAAAAAAATTTATTTTGGCTCACTGTTTTGGAGGTTAGTCCATGATCAGGTTGGTCCCATTGCTTTTGGGCCCAAGGTGAGGCAACACATGATCGCTGATTGTGTGTGGTGGGGCGAAACTGCTGAACTCAGGGCTGAGAAACCAAAAGGAGAGAAAGAGGAAGGGGTTAGATCTCCTCCGAGGGCACATTTTGAGTTACTCTAAGACCTACTTTCCCTTAGAGTTTCCACCACCTACCTGATAGTACCATGCTAAGGACCAAGCATTTACTAAATAGACCCTTAAGATTTAAACTATAGCAGGTGCAAAGTGATAGGCTTGTGCCACAGCCTAACAAAATGTTTTATTTGGATTTTTGGACGGAATGACCCTTCAGACAGGGAGAACTTCAAGGAACAGGGGACAGGGCTAAGTGGGATTAGGGATAGAGCTGTCCTGCCATTTTCTTAAATTGACTGAAAGTTTGTCTAAAGCCAGCAGAAGCCTTGCTTCACCAGAATGAGGTTGAGTGTGAATATAAGAGCTGGAAATGATCCATCCATTTATGTATTCATTTTAATAAATATATGTGCTTGAGTTCTCTATGATTTACCTGTGGTAAATGCTGGGGATACATTGGTGAAAATAGTTAAAACAAACTGAAAGGCCATTCTTGAAGCAGAATCAGACAAGTACACAGACGGGTGCTGCTGTGACCAGAGTGTCGACAGGATGGGGGAGCACGTTGGAGGGGAACCAGTTAAAACAGGATGGAATGCCATGCAGGGCTTTCAGCTCATATAACCTCATTTTATGTTAAAAGAACAAAAAGATTAAGTATATTGTTTATTTTATGTCACAGAATGTCAAGGTTTAATAAGTCTTCTGTGGCAAGGATTTTGTCCTCAGGAGGACCCTAGATACTTAGTCAGGTAAAGCCTGGCAATGTTCTAGATTGGGCCATTGGCTCCACTTCCTCTCTCCACCCGGATGGTCTCACCTCCTCTCAAGGACTCCAGGCAGAATAAACACAGACAGGTACTTCCCATAAATGACTGTGTTGCAAACTCAGATTACAATTGTTCTTTGTATTCACTTTCTTGCTTGTCCTATATGAAACGGTAGCATTTCAGAGTCTCAGGGAATGGCTCCTGCAGCCAAGCCCACGACATGTCCTGACTTGCACATACCTCTCCATGGACTGAGATGACGTGGAGAATTGTGTGCCTCATCTTATACATCCTTCCAAGGGTATTTAGGCTTCCCTGCTAAAACCAGCTTCCCACCTGCCCTGTGTACTGACTGCAGTGTGGGCTTTCATCTACCGTGTCATGTTTCTGCTGCCATCTGCCATACATTCAGCACACTGGCAAATTTTCAGGATAAATCTCTGAAATGGGTGTGAAAGCAAAGCAGTGCAAACCCAGAATTTGGATAAGCACTGCTGAGTTTCATTCAGATTGGACAGTAGAGGGTCATGATGCTATTTCCACATAGTAATCTCCATTAAAAAAATTAAATGACCCTTGGAGCATTGTGCTAAGTGTTCTGGTTACTTTAGGAGAGAAGAATAAGTAGAGGATGTAACACTATTCTCCTGGAGTACAAAAGCTATTTAGTGGAACCATCATGCAGTACTGGAAATAGGAGAGCTATGATTATATTTCTATTCTGTCACTCTGAGTTTGAGCAAGTCACTTAACCTTTTAACATCTTTAAAGATTGACTATGACTACAAGTATTTTAGAGTTGTGAAAATGAAATAAAAAACAAACAAACATAGTAGCATAACACAGAGCCTGTGACAGAATTGGTGCTTCCTAAACATTTACTGAAATCAGTAATATTAACACAGATGCATTAATTGTAAAGAATCCCAAACAGCACACCAAATAGCATATAATCAAGTGCTAAATTATGTGGAACACAATGGAGGAAGTCATGAAGGCTTATTCACAAGTGAGCTTGATGAAAAATTAGCTGTCACATTGGGGTAATGAATTTCACATGGACTCAGTCACAGAGTGTAGCAATTTGGGGCTGAATTCATAATTTTAGTTTTACATCAGATAAAAAGTATTTACATTTTTTGTGACTTTAAAGGCAATAGAGCTACATCGTAGAAAATACAAAGAAAAAATGTTTAAAACCAAATTGAGTATAGAACCTATTTCTCTATATAAGAATTATTATGTAAAATATAAATACACATTGTATATAGAGCCTCCATTTTTTATCTCCTGCTTATATTTAATCTCTATTGTATAGTGACAAATTTCTTACTCTTTCTTAAATAATCAAAAAACTATATTTTAATAGATATGAAATATATGGTATTTCATTTATGGATGCACTATGTTATATTAATTATTCTCTGGTTTTGTTAAGAGTGTGTCTTTTCTCTATTTGCAGTTAACAATTCTGGGATTCATTTTTTGCTGGCATTTGAGATAATTTTTTTAGAATAGGGTCCTAGAGGAGGAATTGAATTATCAGGCCAAAGTGTATGAACGTTTTAATGTCCAGAATTTGAATTGCCAAATTAGTTTCTGGAAAGGTTGTATAATATCTATCAGGTACAATTTAGGATCAGGCCCACTTCACCACAGAAGAATAATTATTACTTAAAATTGATGATTCAGTAAATGAAAAGTATTTAAAATACATATTTCCTTGGTTCAGAATGAGGTTGAAAGTATTTTTCTCTTAGTTTTCTTTGCTTTAGATTTTAAGGTAGTATAGCTTTTACTTTTGATTTGTGAAATACATTTGAGGTAGTAATGAATAGATTGATATATATATATATCAATATATCAATATATCAATATATCTATATCTATCTATCTATCTATCTATCTATATATATACTGCAAGTATTATTTTCTAGTTTGTAGTGGTCTTACTTATTTGTTGTGGTTTGGATCTTAAATGTCCCCCAAGGCCCATATTCTTTTCCTTTTTTTTTTTTTTTTACATGACAGTAGAGTATATTTTGAAATATTATACATAGAATAAGTATAATTTGTTCCAATTAGGATCTCATTATTGTGGTTCTACATGATGTGGAGTAACTTTGATTGTGTATTTATATATGAGGAAAGGAAAAATATGTTTGACTCATTCTGCTGTCTTTCCTATTATCATCCCCAATCCCTGTCATTCCCCCTTGTCTAGTTCAATGAACTTCTAATCTTCCCCTCCCTTGTTGTGGGTTAGCATCCGCATATCAGAGAAAACATTGTGCCTTTGTTTTTTTGGGACTGGTTTATTCACTTAACATGATACTCTCCAATTCCACCCATTTACTGGCAAATACCAAGACCCATGCTCTAAAGACCTGGTTACAGTCTGGTGCTAGTGGGAGGTGGTGGAACCTTTAGGGAGTGGGGCCTGGTGGAAGGAAGTTAGGCCATTGTGGGTGTGCCCTTGAAGGAATTATGGGAACTCCTGCCCCTTCTCTCTCTCTTCACTTTCTGGCTGCCATGAGGTAAGCAACTTTACTTCTCTACATGCTTTTTACCATTATGTTCTACTATGCTGCAGGCTCAGAAGCAATGGGACCAAGTGACCCTGGTCTGAAACCTTTCAAACTGTGAGCCAAAATAAACTTTTCTTCCTTTTAAGTTGTTTACCTGTGGTGTTTGTCACAGTGACAGAAAGCTGACTAATACTTTTGGGTATGTATATATTTTTTGCTATATGCATGTTTTAAAATTTTCATAGTTGAAATTTTTTTTTCCTTTGTAATATTTTCCATGCTTATATGCATAATTTTCTTCTCTGTCTGAGGATCAGTTAACTATTTGTGTTTAAGGTGTTAAAACATGCTATTTGTTATTGAATACTGTTAAGATAATTCAATGTGACATTGATAGAAAAATATATATGTAAATTTTACTATGTATACAAATTTAATTTATGATAAAGTTGACATTTCAAGTTAGTGAAGAAAGGTTTGTCAATAAAGTGTTCTAGGCAAGCTAGCTATTTATTGTTTTACTTGCATATTTTTCTAGTGCTGTTATCTTTGTTTCTGTTTTTTTTGTTTCATTTGTTTTTTGTGTATACATCCTAATTATTTACTTGTATTTTGTATTGTATTTTCTTCATTATTTTTATATTATACAGGTAGTTTATATTTTCATTAATGATCAAATTTAGTCATTAATTTTAACCTTTCAAAGGGAGATTTTGATTTATGAATTATAAAATGTTATCTTTTGAGATCTTTCTACTCAATATAAGAAACTTATGCTACTTTTGTTTTTTAAGCTAATATGGAATTTATTTTATAGTAGAGAATTTTATCATTTATTTTTACTGCAATTTTCTTTACATTTGAGATATAATGCATAAATTATAAGTCAAAATGTATAATGCAATCTAATACAATATAATATATAATGCAATATAATACATACACAGTAATATTCATTCTGTAATATACATTACAGCCAGTATTCATTTCCAAACAAGCTTTCTAACCATTAGTTATTTTTTCCAATTTTTTAATGTATTCAAATACACATTAAATTTACCACCTTAGCCTTTTTTGAATGTACAGTCAATGATATTAAATACATTCATAATGTGCAACCATCACCACTATTCACCTCTATACTCTTTTCATCTTAAAAAAACTCAGACTCCATAACCATTGGACAACTCCTATTTTCCTCTACCCTGAGTTTCTAACAACCACCAATCTACTATATGTCTCTGATTTTGACTACTCTAAATACCTCACACAAATGGAACCACAGAGTATTTGCCATTTTATGAAACTGGTTAGCATAATGTCCTCAAGTTTCATTCATGTTACAGGAAATAGCAGAATTTCCTTTTTAAGGCTGAATAGTATTCCAGTGTGTGCATATACCATATTTTGCTTGTCCTTTCATCCATTGATCAGCTTTTGGGTTGTTTTAACATTTTAGCTGTTGTGGATAATGCTGCTATGAATGTGAGTGAGCCAATATCTCTTTGAGACTCTGTTTTAAATACTTTTGAGTATATATTAAGAAGTGAAATTGATGGATCATATGGCAATTCTATTTTTAATTTGTAGGAGTACCATCATACTGTTTTCTACAGTGGTTGTATCATTTTAATGACTGAAAATTTTTTGTGGTGCTGAGGATCAAACTCACAGCCTTGTGCTTGCAGGGCAAGCACTCTACCAACTGAGCTATCTCCCCAGCCTGGCCATATCATTTTATATTCCCACCAACAGTGTGTAAGTGCTCCTTTTTCTCCATATCCTCATCAATACTCATTCTTTTCTTTTTGGGTAGTAGTGATTCTAATGGCCATGAGGTAGTATCTCATTGTAGTTTGGATTTGTATTTCCCTAATGATTACTAATGTTGAGTGTCTTGTCATGTGTTTATTGGTTTTTTACATATCTTTGGAGAAATTTCTAGTTCTTTGTGCATTTTTTGATGAGGTTGTTTGTTTTGTTATTGCCGAGTTTTTGTTCTCTATATATTCTGAATATTAATCCATCATTAGATATATGATTTGAAAATATTCTCTTCTGTGGATTGCCTTTTTTGTGGATAGTGTCTTTTGATGCACAAAATTTTTACATTTTTATGAAGTCCAGTTTGTCTGTTTTTTTTTTGTTGCTTATACCTTTGGTGTCATATCCAAGAAATAATTTCCAAAACCAGTACTTCAGAAGCTTTTGCCTTATGTTTTCTTCTAAAAGTTGGATAGTTTTAAGTCTTACATTTGATATAATGGTCTTTAATATATTTTGAATTAATTTTTGTTTATGCTGTTAGGTAAAAATCCAACTTCATTCTTTTGCATGTGTATATCCAGTTCTCCCAGCACTGTTTATTGAAGGTGGCTTTTTCCCATTTCCTTGTCTTGGCAGCTTTGTTAGAAAAATAATTTGGCTAAATATCTTTGGGTTTATTTTTGGTCTCTCTAGTCTAGTCCTTTGGTTTGACTGTCTTTTTTTTTTATCAGAACTACAATGGTTTCATTAGTGTAAATTTATAATAAGGATTGAGGTCAATAAGCATGAGTCCTTCAGCTCTTCTCTTTTTTTTTCAAGATTACTTTTGTTATTAATGGTCTCATATAAATTTTAGGATGAATTTTTCCACATGAATTTTAGAGTAGGTTTTTATATTTTTGCAAAAATTTTGTTAGAATTTTAATTGGGATTGTATTGAATCTGTAGATTATTTTGATCACTATTGACATCTTAATATTCTAAGTCTTCCAATCCATTGTGAATAGTGTTTTGGGATGAATGACATTTTTACATTTTTATGAAGTCTAATGTGTCTTGCTGTGGCAACCTGTATGACCATTAATTCAGGTTCCTGGACTAGATGGTGATGGGATGGTAAAAAAGACAAAT
Organism: Sciurus carolinensis; assembly: GCF_902686445.1. Lineage (NCBI taxonomy): Eukaryota > Metazoa > Chordata > Mammalia > Rodentia > Sciuridae > Sciurus > Sciurus carolinensis. Next base: position 61,289,712 of record NC_062216.1, on the reverse strand, counting down.
GGATACACAAATAGAGAAAAAGCTGGGTCTTGGCAGTTGACTACAACCCTGGTAGGGAGATAGCAACACACAACAAGCTCAGCACATTTATTATATAAATATAAACATCAAAAGGATTTATTGTGAGAAAATTTCTTCAATGTAAGCCAAACCAAGGTGATGAGTATGAGCAGTTGAATTATGATTATCAGCTTGTGCCTGTAACTTTCTACCCCCAAACAGCTGGCCTCTGAACCTCAAGGTCAAGAACTGAATAGCTCTGTGTCTGTCACAGAACCTTCTGTTGAACAGGGTGTCACTATAGCAACTGGGCAATCTCAAATCGACGCCTTCACAATGAGACTTCCCAAAAAAGGCATTACCTCTATCACAGGACAGTTCAAGATCCACAATTCAGTCATTGCTCCCGACAGTGTCTATTTATTCTTTTGTTACTTGTACCTTTAGTTTCAAACCCAAGAAATCATTGCCAAATCCAATACTATGAAGATTTTGCCCTATGTTTTCTTCTAAGAGTTTTATAGTGTTTAATCATTTTCATTTGCAGCTGAATTTGACTTGTTGGTATTTTATTGAGAATTTTTGCATCAAAGCTCATGAGGAATGTTGGTCTGTAGTTTTATAGTAGTGTCTTTGACATAGGTGTCAGGATTTTGTTTGTCTCATAGAATGAGTTAAAAAGTGTTCTCTTGTTCAATTTTTTTGTAAAATTTGAGAATCGATGTTAGTTTTTGTTAAATGTTTCATTGATTTATCAGTGAAGTCATCAAGTATATGGATTTTCTTTGTTGGGAGATTTTTGATCACTGATTTCATCTCCTTACCAGTTAAAGGTCTGTTCAGATCTTCTACTTTTTCATGATTTAGTCTTGATAATAGGATTTGTTTTTTGGATTTTTTTTTCTATTTCATCTAGGTTATCCAACTTGTTGGTGCACAACTGTTCATAGTAATCTCATAATCCTTTTTATTTCTGCAGAATCAGCATTAACATCCTACCTCTGTTTCTGATTTAAGTTATTTGAGTCTTCTTTATTTTTTTCAGTCTATCAAACTTTTATCAATTTGGTTAATCTTTTTGAAGAAACAACTTTTAGTTTCATTGATTTTGACTATATTATTTTTTCTTCACTATTTATCTGTACATAATCTTTATAATTTTTTTGTTTCTGCTAGCTTCAATTTATTTTCTACTTCCTTAAGTTATATTATGGTTTGGATCAGAGGTGTCTCCCCCATCAAGCTCCTTTGTTAATGCAGGAATACTCAGAGTCAAAATAATTGAATTACGAGAGTTGTAACCTAATTAGTCCATCCTAGTTTGAATGCACTAACAGGTGATAACTATAGACAGGTGGTGGTGTGCCCAGGAAAGGTTCATCTTCTCTGTGGCCCCTTCTACTCTCTCTCTGCTTCCTGGCCAAGATAAATGGAGTAGTGCTCTTCTACCACATCCTATTGCCATGATGTCCTGCCTTACCTTGGGCCCAGAGCTAAAATGAAATTAGCCAACCATGGATTGAACTTCTGAAACTATGAGCCCAAAATAAACTTTTCCTCTTCTAAGTTGTTCTTGTCAGGTATACTGGTCACAGGGACAAAAAGCTACCTAACACAGTGATGATGGAAATGTTCTGTATTTGTGCTATTCAATATGACAAGCACTAGCTCCTATAACTATCTAGTATTGAATATCTAAATTTTTAAATTTACTTAGTTTTGACAGCTTTAAAGTTAAACATAAATAGCCACATGTGGCTACTCTACTGGACAGCACATTCCTAGTGTAGCTCCTTTTGAGCAAGAGGGGAGTCATGGACTTTCTCTTTTATTGTCTCCAGAGGTATTTTGATGGAGCTCTGGGAATCACTGCATGGAGTACTGTTAAAAACTATTTAGAGCACATATTTACCATATTTTCTATCATTTCGGATGATAGAAATGATAGAAAGGCCCATCTAGTGAAGGCATGGTTTCCAGGGAGTCATGATTGGGAGGTGATAGAACCTTAGAGAGGTAGGGTTGTGAGGTCATTGGGGGTGTGCCCTTAAAGAGAGTAGTGGGACCCCGCTCCTTCCTCTCTCTCTTTTACTTCATAGCATGAGGTGAGTGATTCTGCTCTACTACATGTTCCACCTTGATGTACTGCCTCACTCCAGGCCTAAAAGCAATGTGTCCACCTAATCATGGAGTGGAATCTCTGAAACCATGAACCAAAATAAATCTCTTCTCTTTTTATCGCAAATATTTTGTTATAGAGATAGAACACAATATTCTTCTAACCCTCCCTCCTGCTCCCTTCCAAAGTTTATAAACAATAGTAAGATTCTTAGGCAAAATTTTGTAGTCAACTTTTATTACTTACACTTAAGTCCCTTTGGGAGTCAACTATGTAAAAGCAAGTGAGCACTGAGTTTGCTATGGCAACGGGGAGCAGGATGCACAGTGAAGAATTGCTTCTCCGTTCAGAGGTCACCTTTTTTTAAAAATTTAATTTTATTGTAAACAAATGGGATACATCTTGTTTCTCAGTTTGTAGATGAAGTAGAGGCATACCATTTGTGTAATCATATATTTACATAGGGTAATGGTGTTTGATTCATTCAGTTGTTTTTTCCTTCCCTTACCCCTCCCACACCTCTTTCCCCTCTATACAGTCCCTCCTTCCTCCATTCTTGCCTCCCTCCCACCCCCCCATTATGTATCATCATCCGTTTATCAGCAAGATCATTTGTCCTTTGGTTTTTTTGAGATTGGCTTATCTCACTTAGCATGATATTCTCCAATTACATCTATTTGCCTGCAAATGCCATAATTTTATTATTCTTTATAGCTGAGTAATATTCCATTGTATATATATATATATATATATGTATATATATACATATATATATATATGTATATATATATATTATATGTATATATATATAATATATATATATATATATATATATATATACCACAGTTTCTTTATCCATTCATCAATTGAGGGGCATCTAGGTTGGTTCCACAATCTGGCTATTGTGAATTGAGCAGCTCTGAACATTGATGTGGCTGCATCACTGTAGTATGCTGATTTTAAGTCCTTTGGGTATAGGCCGAGGAGTGGGATAGCTGGGTCAAATGGTGGTTCCATTCCAAGTTTTCTAAGGAATCTCCACCCTGCTTTCCAGAGTGGCTACACTAATTTGCAACCCCACCAGAAATGTATAAGTGTACCTTTTTCCCCACATCCTCGCCAACACCTATTGTTGCTAGTATTCTTGATAATGGTCATTCTAATTGGGGTGAGATGGAATCTTAGGGTAGTTTTGGTTTGCATTTCTCTTATTACTACAGATGTTGAACAGTTTTTAATGTATCTATTGATTGCTTGCAGCTCTTCTTCTGGGAAGTGTCTGCTCATTTCCTTAGTACATTTGTTGATTGGGTTATTTGTATTCTTGGTGTAAAGTTTTTTGAGTTCTTTATACATTCTGTAGATTAGTGCTCTATCTGAAGTATGAGTGGCAAAGATTTTTTTTCCCACTCTGTAGGCTCTCTCTTCACATTACTGATAGTTTCCTTTGCTGAGAGAAAGCTTTTTAGTTTGAATCTATCCCAGTTGTTGATTCTTGCTTTTATTTCTTGTGCTATGGGAGTCCTGTTGAGGAAGTCTGATCCTAAGCCAACAAGTTGAAGATTTGGACCTACTTTTTCTTCTATAAGATGCAGGGTCTCTGGTCCCATTCCGAGGTCCTTGATCCATTTTGAGTTGAGTTTTGTGCAGGGTGAGAGATAGGGGTTTAGTTTCATTCTGTTGCATATGGATTTCCAGTTTTCCCAGCACCATATGTTGAAGAGGCTATCTTTTCTCCATTGCATATTTTTGACACCTTTGTCTAGTATGAAAAAAATGTATTTATTTGGGTTTGTGTCCATGTCCTCTATTCTGTACCATTGATATACCTGTCTATTTTGGCGCCAGTACCATGCAATTTCTGTTACTATTGCTTTGTAGTATAGTTGAGGTTCTGGTATTGCAATACCCCCTGCTTCACTCTTTCTACTGAGGATTGTTTTAGCTATTCTGGGTTTCTTATTCTTCCAGATGAATTTCATGATTGCTTGCTCTATTTCTGTGAAGTACGTCATTGGGACTTTAATTGGAATTGCATTGAATCTGTATAGCACTTTTGGTAGTATGGCCATTTTGACAATATTAATTCTGCCTATCCAAGAACATGGGAGATCTTTCCATCTTCTAAGGTGTTCTTTAATTTCTTTCTTTAGTATTCTGTAGTTCTCATTGTAGAGGTCTTTCACCTCTTTCGTTAGATTGATTTCCAAGTATTTTATTTTTTTTGAGGCTATTGTGAATGGGATAGTTTTCCTAACTTCTCTTTCTGAAGATTCATCACTTA